>NC_090448.1:520068381-520371411 GCF_031143425.1 Pleurodeles waltl
GCATTTGTATATTTTTGCCATTTATAAAACTTTGCACAGGCAGGTATACCGGGCATGTTTAATTCCCTAATTTTAGCTAAGCCTAAACAACTTGTCTGTTGTACTGTTTAGTTTAAAAAGATCATTTTTACAGGAATAAGGCATGCTCTAAACAAGGCTTCCTTTCCCTTAATTTGCCAATTTCTTCTTCCCCACACACTTTTCAGATAAACTGATTTAAGCCAATATTCATAGCCTTCTATCGATAACCGGGAAACAAAGGATTCCCAATATATCAATTTCGTATTGGTCATTAACAAATGTATATCCTTAGCAGGTGGTACTTTGAAATAATGTGACTCAGCATTCTTTTGATTGTGCCCAGAAAAATATGCAAACTTTTCAGAATATGTTTTGGAACTCCCTTGTGGCGGAGTTGGGCAATGTTCCCATTGCGTGTAATCAAAAACAGTTTTGAGACTGCTCGCTCTATGTATGAAATGGTGCCCATAATAATTATAGCAAAACATGTCACCATCATTTTCTTTAAATTGGTAAACATCTTCGTTCTCAAAGACAGTACTGTATTGCAATTCAGTCATCATAGAATTAACTGTTCTCACATCCCAATCATCAGAAACAATGCCTGGTATTACTATATCACTCATTGATAATTTGTACACAAACGGTATTTGAATAACTTCCGTGGGACCATATATATCAAACATTACTTTGTCCCAAACAATCCCATCACAAATTGGCACTGCGGGAATGTTCACAAAGGATAAGTCTCTTCGGACTTTATGTGATGAAAAATGTGGTTTCAAAACCTCCTCCACCAGTTCAACTGTTGATCTTTCAGGAAGAAAATGACCATGTATTAATAAGAAAAAGGTAATGACAAAACCAATCCAAAGTAGAAAGGCTAGGACAGTCAAAGAGAGCCATAGATAGTTCCATGGAAAAATAAAATACGTTTCTTTAAGCCAGTTTGTTAGCTTACGTGTACTTGACAATTCAGCTGTTATAGAGGTGAACAAGTCTGAGAAATCATTGTTGAAGCCTGCGAAATAACCAGAGGCAGTTTGTGCAAATGGCGGAGCCGTTGTCAGTGGTGGAGTTGATGTTTCCTGCGGTGGCACACTATAGATAGCACCATCCATTTGTGTTGGAGTTGAGTTGACTTGGTCAAATGTTTCTAAAATAGTTGACGTTAGTGGAACTAATGCAAGATCATCTTTCACCCTCCCCAAGCTCGGAGAGGTTTTGGTGTTGGTGTAAACAACTTGTAGAGGAACTTCTTCACCAGTAGCGAGAGGGATTCGGGAACTACTGGATGTTCCTCTTGGTCGGCTGTGCAGGATTGTCCACATGGTGTAGTTTGACACTGTCAATGGAGACAAAACGATTTTCTTTGGCACCCGCCAAAGGTGGTAGAATAACAGTTCTGGTACTGTGTATCCCTAGTACAGGGACTGGTGCTCGATAAGAAGGGCCAGATTCCTTTTTTACAGCGACTTTCCCACCTACAAGATCCCCAACTCTGGGAATCCAGCTGGTAGATGTTACAGGCACATCTTTAATTCCTGTGGAGGCGGCACTGTTAGACGAAATATCATCACGGAACTGTTGCAATTTCTGTAAGACAGTGGCACGTTCATTTATGACAAATGGTGTTTCTGCTGCCTCCACGCCAGGACCATCAAGATCCGGAACATACATTCAAGTTCTGAACAGGCACTCATATGAAGTACAACCCCCTCCCCCCAGGACCTTCTAGGCAGAGTATTTAGTGCTCTCTGGACTCCATACAGGTGGTTAAGCCAACTACGACCGTACCTAAGACTCTGGCTGTTAAGGATTGCTTTAAATCACGGTTTAATCGCTCCACAACACCATTTCGCTCGGGATGAAATGGAGATGAGTACTGGAGTTGGACCCACAACGAAGCCATGGCGTCCCTGAATGCCCTTGAGGCAAAAGCAGGGCCCTGGTCTGAATGGAAAGCCGCAACTGCATATGTACTGATAAAGACATGCAAATCTTTAATAACAGTCGAGCATCAGCCGAGCATTGTGGCCATACCCATATAAATCTGGAGCATGAATCAACAGCGACTGGAATATACTTGTATGCACTATCTGGTGTTAGGGGACCGCAATGGTCCAAGTACACACATTGTAATGGTTTGTTAGAAATTAAGAGGGGTGTTTGTGGCGGGCGTTTGGCAGTGGAAACTTTAATTTGTTGACAGATGTCACAACATAGGACATACTGCTTGGTCTCTTTGCAGAGACCTGGCCACCAGTAATGGGCCTGCAATATTGAAATCGTAGCCGCCACGCCAGCATGGGCAGATGCTACCCCCTCATGCGCTGCTGTAATCAATCCTGGTCTTATGTCTTTGTTGGGGATATCCCTTACGCCTACACCTGGTATTCTAACTTCAGCGTTCAGGCGATCCCCCATTCGATAGGTGTATTTATTAGGAAATCCTTTAGGATAGGGCTTACCATCAGCCGTAGCTCTCACGGCAGCCCAAATGTTTGCGTCCGGTTTGGAACTTGAGCGAGTCACTGCAGCTACAGCGGCTACTGCCACTGCTGACTTTGCGGCTTCATCAGCCAGTGTATTTCCAGCAACATGTATTCCAATGTGCTGGTGTCCAAGTGTGTGTACAACATTAACATTCGGTAGCGTCTCTTTCAGGTCAGCTACTTTCCCCCACAGTAGTCTGTGTTTAATGGTGTTGCCTTTGGAATCTCTAAACCCATTCTGGCACCAGTAATGCAGGTATTCATTAAAGGACTGAACAAAATAATATGAATCACAAGCAATCATAGTAAGCTGTGCAAGATCCGTGTGTTCCAATGTCATCAGCAGAGCTTTTAGCTCTGCCAATTGTGCTGTACAATTCCCTAGGTTTTGTGAAAAGGTATGTAGAGGACAAAATTTATCGCCCTCCATGTAGCCACTTACGACTGTGCAAGCAGCAGAATATTGATGTTTAGTTCCAATTGCAGGTTGTGCTGAGCCATCGGTGTACATGAATCTATGATATTGTTCAATAGGCAATGTATTTGCTGGAACTGGGTATTGTATTTCATATTGTAAGAGTTCTTGAGTTTGTAGCTTTGGGTCAAAAATGTAGTCTTCATCTGTGGCTATCAGAGACGTAGCCCATTGTATCCAACGTGGATGTAATGCTTTTGCGTTTGGAATGCTAGCTTTTGTAACAGCCTCTGGGGCTGGGATCGTAGAAATGACTATAATGCGTTTTCCTTGGGCCAGAGGTCTCTCTTTAATGACAACCATCTGTACATCAGTGAGAATTTTCTCAGTGGGAGCAAAGAGTTGTTCGCTGTGTACAAGTGCGATTTGTATGCAATCGGGACTGTCTCACCTTCATTAAATGTCACATAGGTGAAACCGATGGCCCCAGCTATTACTCTGATGACCAAATGTGTTTTGTTGTCCCTCCTATGTAAATGTTGTGCTGCAAGCATATCTGTCTGCAACTCTTGAAGAATACGTGTATGTTCAATTGTCCAGAACTTACTTGACCAATCGGGATGTATTAAGTCATATAAAGGTTTTATGTGTGTAGCATAATCTGGAATGTAAGTTCTGCCAAAATTTAGGAAACCCAATAGTGATTGGAGTTTTTTAATCGTATTTGGTGGTTGTAACTGTGCGCATTTCTCTAAAAATTGTGGCGCTAGGCCCTTCCCTCCACCTGACAGCTCATATCAAAGGAACAGGACCCTGAGGAAAGCTATTTTTGTTTTTTGTTACGTTGAATTTGTAGCCAAATTCAGCAAATCCTACAACAATGGGGGCTACCCGTCTTAAATGTTATAGTAATTCATCATCCGTGAGATAAATATCATCTACATAGGACAATGCGTCAGGGTCAATCTCGTGCAAAATTGCAGTGACACGAGCTGCGAACAGTCCTGGGCTGTTCTTATACCCCCGAGGTAAACAACAGATTTTTTTCTGGGAGTCTAGTCCACTGAAACTTGTTAAGTCTCTACTCTCAGGCGCTATATTCTGGTAGAAAAACCCATTGGAAATGTCCAGTGTTGTTTTGTATTTTTTACGCACTATGTTGCTCATTAGTGCTGTGCTATGCAAGTTTTGGATAGCATAGGTACGTGTATGACTGTTTAAATGTCTGTAGTCTAAGACTATTCTATATGAATGGCCTGGTTTAGCTACGGGGAATAATGGGTTATTCATTGGCGAGACATAGGGTTCAATCACACCCTGGTACTCTAATTGCGTGAGTATTTCTCTCCCTGGTGCTTTTGCTTCATGTTTTATAGGATACTGCGGTTGTGGCTGAGGTTCACTTTTAATAGGAATTACATGGTAGGGGGATTCTTTATCCCATCCTACGTGATTTCTGTATAATGCAGGTGCTTGTGCTAAAGCCCATTTAATGGAATAGGATTCAGCGAGTTCCTCTGGAACAAGGGGTGGGAAAGAAGGCTTAATGACTTCTTCTCCATATGGGCAGGTATGGACAAAGTCAGATGGCCAATATTGTTCGGCCAACAAGACATCATATACTTTTACTTGACGATCCCAAAAGATTGCGTCTATTGTGCCTTTAATGTCTCCTTCTAACTGTAGCGTTACTTTGTACACCCTATCAGGTATGGAGACACACATGTCCGCAGTCTCTACTTGTATAAAGTCATCAGTTGCTTTCACCTCCAGATGCTCTAGAAGATTCCGGCGAACTATTGTGACCTCTGCCGTGCTGTCTAGCAATGCTAGAGACAAATTCTTGTTCTTCAAGAGGACCCTCTTCCTGAGCAGCATGTCGGACCGCGACTGCTGCCACCTTTTTCTTTTTAAATTGTTTTTGTTGGGCGGGTTTCTCTTCCTTTTTAACAGAAACCTCCGAAGAGCGTTGTGATTCCTGTCTCGGTTTCACATACTCTGTTCTCCGCTCTGATCGCCCACCTCTCTCATTTCTCTTTTCCGATGAGTCCTGAAAGGAACGAGATTGGCGTGTATCAGTATATTGATATCTATCAGGCATTTTTATATTAGCTCTTTTTCTGAGATTATACCTATTCAGTGGGTTCTCCATACTCAGAGATTCGCCCCTTTCTTTTTTAGGAGTTTGTTGCTTTTTATCCCAGCATTTCTAATTACCCTCAGGTGCTTGCTTGGGGGTATCTTTGTTCGATTTACCCTGAAATTGTGGTTTCTTTGGTCTGGCCCCTAAGCTATCTCGACCAATACTTGAATCGGTCCCTGCTATTATTTTAGGCAGCTCTCATTCCTGGTCCTGTTGTGGAACGTCACGAAGCCGCATGCGCACTGCAAGTGTCACCGCTTCCCCTTTAAGATTGCTTAAAATGAATGAGGATACTGTGGCAAAATTGCCCATCAATTGCATCCCCAAATCTAGGGCCAGGGCAGCCCTGTATTCATCTTCAATTTGTTTCAACACTTCCGGTAAATTGGCAAGTGTCGGTGTACAGTGTGCGGTTGTATAGAGCACGGCAAATACCGTGCCCCAGGTATTACAGTTTTCTACTGTAGGGACCATCCCAAAAGGCAAGCACATTGTTAATATTCTATGTTTATCCTGAGGTCCCGTAAGGGGAAATACTGCCTCCAGCGTATTAATTTTCTGTGCCAACCAAAACGGAGTTTCCTCTCATTTGGCGGGTACTTTGCCCATAATCGAATGTACAGCTGCAGGATTTATACCTGGCGTTGCTGCATGTGGATGTGCTGGAGCAGCATGTGCTGGGTTTGTATTTAGTGTTTGCATCCCAAATTGTACTAATCGTCTATATATCGCTATTAATTCAATATATAAACGACGAACCTCAGCTACTGCTAAATTTGCAACCGCAGGATGTGGTGTATAGGTGGCCAATAAAGTCCAGCTAGGACCGTCATTACTTAGTGGACCTAACCTTACTGGTAATATTGTGTGGAATAGGGCGCCATCAAACCAATTATTATGTTCTTGATAAGATAGAGGTATCTCTAAATATGCGTATGCTCTGTATTGTCCAGGCGCATTCGCAGGTGTATATTGGTGAAATGTATTTGTGTTCCCATCAACTGCTGAAATGTGATCCAAGAGTAAAAAAGTTCTGTTCTATAAGCTGCATTGGCGTCCACCACAAATGTGACTGGAGCCCCCTGGGCCGTTAGGCCATTCACTAATAAATGTGCAGTTAGAGGTTGTCTCATGTTAACCACTATTTGTACCTCCTGTGGATTCGCCATAATAGTAACACTATGAGTTCAGAGAAGGCACACCAAATAGGGTTTTCCTTTTAAAGTTCAAGCTTGAAAAACCTCCAGCTGTAGTAGGATCACCTACACAGCTGTGGTGGAAATCCTCAACACCACGGACGTCTCTGCATATGGAATTGAGGTGTCATGATATATAATGAGACAGAGATACTCCGGAGGACCCGAAAATTAGAGCCTGACCAAACGCTGGCGGCGCCATGTCGCGTAGACTCTCATTATTGTGATGAGACTACTGGATTTTGAGCAGCAAGATCGTCCACAGTGTGGGAGACTGAGTCTAACCCACTGTGGGTGACACATGTCGCTCTCAATCCGGGTTTTGCTCCAGCTAACTAGCAGTGCCTCATCTCTACCAGGGGATTGTGATGATTGGCCAGCCGAGCGCATGACATATTAGGCTTCTCAGGGAAGTTGTGGTCACTCAGGTCGCATCCGGTTCTCTCATTTACAATTCAGTCTCATTTATAAATGACAAACAGAAGCAGTATATGTTTCAATGATTAGTATAATAAACAACTGCATCTTAGATAGCAAAGCGTGAGCTGCAATAACCAGGACAACACAACATGACAGTATTAACATGGTGACGAGAAGAGTGGAGCATAAGAATAACGCTATCATATTGTCACTATGATTGATGGATTATTTCCTAAATCATAATCTGAGCACAGCATGTTAAGCTCTAATTCTGCCTTTAAGGTTACCCCGGGAAGACATCAACCCTCATACCTGAGCAAAGGCCTGTAGTCTGCGTTAGCATCTGTAGCGAAGCATTCAGCAATCAGCATCAGCGTTCCCTGGCTGGAATCTCCCTCTTAACGTGTAATGGGACTAGCAAATGGTTTCATAATAACACCGCTGATGTTCTAAGAAAATGTCCCTACGTAAGGATGTGTATTTTCTACGAATATTGGAGACTAAACTTCTACCACGTTCACCGGCAATGTACCAAACTGTAGCCTTGAATGAAACACAGAGTGATCAAGAATGTCTTGTTTGAGAACACAGTGCTGGGCTAAGCAAAAACAGTTAGATAGATGAAAAATAAAACAAGACCGTAAAAATGGTTATTGTAAAAATAACAATGCGAAGCTGAATAAAATATATCTAGGTTAAAGTGCACAGCGGCCTAGTGTATTAAAATAACATGCATGGAGCTATAACTAAAATGACTACACAACAGTTCCACTTTCACAATTCCTTTTTCACTTTTATTCATATAATGTTCCTGCTCTAGAAATGGTACCTGTATTCCACTTTCATTCATGTAGTGTTCCTGGTCTAGAAATGGTACCTGTATTTCCTTTGCATATATTATCAATATCACAGTCACTATTATTGCTGGTATTGGAGTACATATTGCAGTTGCTACCACAGGCCATTTTTTTTCTTTTCTCCTTACTCCAGGCATAATTCCAGTTCCTTTATTCTGTTCTTTGTTCTTTTGTTCTCTTGGTGGTGCTTCACAGGGTAGAATGGTATCAGAGGTTACTAGCACTTGAAACCAATCTAGGTGCTTTGTTGATGTATGTAGGTAAGACCTGCTTGCACCCTTCCTCCTCTGAGGTGTGCAGTACGAGCAGTCTAATGAAGAAGTTCCAGCAGGACCCGCTTGCACCTCCTGACTTCTGTAGGGGTGCAGCACGAGCAGTCCTGAGCTGTGAGGATCTTACTGCAGGACCCGCTTGCACCTCCTGACTCCTGTAAGGGTGCAACATGAGCAGTCCTGTCAGTGTTGTCTGGAGCTACTGGTCGACTGAAGATTGTACCCCTGCGGTGATAGGTGAAATCTTCATGGGCACCACGGGTGGAGGCTGGTTGTCCGCTGGTCCAGCGGCCCTCTTGGTGTGTGAGCTGTGTATCCAGGATGCGAGTCCCTCACATTTGACCGCTGTGGCTGTTGTCAACAGGACTTGGTATGGTCCCTTCCACGTTGGTTGTAGACAGTGGCGTCTAGTGTGGGCCTTGACCCATACCCAATTGCCAGGCTGCAGTCCGTGATCCGGTGGCATTCCTTCTTCCGGCAAGGCCTTCAGCACCTAGCGGTAGAGATAATGCAATGTCTCTGTTATTTTTCTGCAATACTGTAGCAATAGAGCATCTGTAATCACCAATGGGGTAACTAACATGTAGCCTGGTATGTGCATGGGGCGCCCAAATATTACTTTATGGGGACTCAACTTTGTGACTCTGTCAGAGGTGCTTCTCATAGCAAGCAGCGCCAATGGTAGTGCATCAATCCAAGACAACTCATTCACTGCGCATATTTTCCCTATCTTGTTCTTCAGCACCCCATTTTTCCTTTAAACAGCTCCCGCTGCGGGTGGATGGTATGCACAATGCAACTTCTGTGTTATTCCCAACCCTTTGCAAAGGCCTTGAATAACCTGTGAAATGAACCCCGGTCCATTGTCAGAACTTAAAAGAGTTGGTATGCCAAAGTGCAGTATTAACTCTTTTAAAAGGCATTTAGCTACTGTTTGTGCATCACAATTCTTGGTGGGGTATGCTTCAGTACATTTGCTGAACATGCAAACTATCACCAACACATATCTTATTTTGTACACGGGGGGCATTTCAATAAAGTCCATTTGAAGACTTTCAAAGGGTCCATGTGGGGGTGGGAAGTTGCCTGGGGCAGTCGGTGTACCCTTTCCAGTGTTGTATTGTGCACAAACAGTGCACTTTTTACAAAACTGATCTGCACATTGCCGAAATTTGGTATTAAACCAACACTGTGAAAACAATCATATCATCCTATCCCTACCCACATTTGAAGGGCCATGGAAAAGGCGTGCCATAGAGGAGAGTAACATGGATGGGGGACATATTTTGCCATTAGGTCCTACCCAGACACCCTCTTCAGTCTTTTTACAACCGCCCTTTTCCCAGTCTGCTAATTCTGATTCTACAGCCTGCAGTTGAACACTTTTTGGATCAAAATATGTGCCTTCTTCTTTAGCCACTGTGGTAGGTATGACCTGTACCATTTCGTAGTCACACCCACCTAGTAGAGGGATCATCGTGATCATGTTCCGTAGGCAAAAGGCAGGAAGGGTTCAATGTGATGCACCTCTTAATCTTTATGTGTGGTGCCAGCAGCGTCAGCTCATACCGTGAGAAGCGAGCATTGGTCATGTGTTGGGTCTTAGTGGTAGTTAATATTGTATCAACTGCATGTGGGACATGTAGCACTAGGGTGTATGCCAAAACAATGTTCTCAGATTGCTCTACTGCTAGAGCCGCTGCTGCCACCGCCCTCAGACATGGGGGAAGACCCATTGCCACTGGGTCTAGGGGGGCCGAGTAGTAAGCCACAGGGCGGTAGAAAGTGCCATGTTTTTATGTCATTACCCGTAAGGAGCAGCGAAACAGATGGAATTCCTTGGTGTAATCTGGGAGGCCTAGCTCTGGTGCCGCACACAATTCTCTTTTTAATTTCTGGAAAGCCTCCTCACAATTATCAGGCCATGGCACTATGTTTGGCACGTCTTTGTGTGTTAGGTTTAGGAGTGGACGCGCAATCAGGGAGAAATTTGATATCCAATGTCTGCAATAACCTGCCACTCCAAGGAAAGCCCTCACCTCCTTCTGTGTCTGTGGTCTTGGTATTGAGTTATTGTCACTATCCTGTCCGGTAGCAATCTCCTTGATCCCGGGGATAACTTGTGTCCCAGGTATTGGACTTTAGATTCACAGAACTGTAATTTCTTTGGGGAAACCTTTTGCCCTTTTCTTGCTAAGTGATATAGTAGGGCCACTGTATCCTTGACACATGCGGCCCTTGATGGTGAGGCTATTAACAGATCATCAATGTATTGTACCATCATGGACCCTCCTGGAAGGTGCAATGATGCTAGGTCTGTCCTTAAAGCGTCCGAAAATATTAAGGGGCTGTCACAAAACCCTTGTAGAAGACGTTGCCATGTGAGTCTTTTCTGTCTAAATGTAAAGGAGAAAAGCCCCTGAGATTCCCTATGAAGGGGCACTGAGAAAAAGGCATTACAGAGATCCAGGACGGTAAAATGGGTGGCTGTACTGGGGATGTTAAATAGAATGGTGGCTGGGTTTGGAACCACAGGGAATGAAGGAAAAGCTGCTTTATTGAGTTCCCGAAGTTCAGGAGTAAATCTATACACTGGGGCTCCACCTGGTCCTGTCATTGCCTTCTTCACCAGGAGAACTGGAGTATTACAGGGACTGTTTTGTATCTCCCACAATATTCCCTTCTTCAGAAGGTCTTGTATTACTAGGGCTATGCTCTCCTCTCTCTCTTTAGCTATTTTGTATTGTGGCACCTGGGGTAATGGTGCTCCTGGGTGCAGTGTCCCTCGCACTGGGGGGGCAGCCCAATATTCTCCCCACATCATTAGGTCCCTGTGCCCAAATGTCACTGGGGACTGAGTCTTGTAATTCCTGTGGGAGGCCCTGTACTTGGATCTTTTCCCGGGGGTCACGTCTCGTAAATGCCTGTAGTGTTATGCCGTTTTCCTTACTATCTAAAAATTTCCCTTCAGATGAGCAACTGATGGTGCATTGTAACTTGCATAGGAGGTCCCTTTCCAGCAAGTTTACTGGGCAATGTCTACCAAAGATAAATTGATGTTGTACAATGATAGGACCTACCTTGAATTTCAGTGGCTGTGATAAATATTCATTCACATATTGCCCTGACATTCCTACAGCTGTTATCTGTGTCCCTGACAATGGTGCATCAGGTATATCAGATGCTTTCAGCATTGACCTTGGGGCCCCTGTATCAAATAAAAATGATATGGTCCTACTCAACACTGTCCCATCCACACATGGGACTTCTTGGTCTACTGATAATACTGGACTCGTAAAGTGTACCTCTGGAGGTGGTGGAAACGGAAATCCATTTCCCCCTTGAGGTGCCTGTGGTATGTCTTGATAGGTGCCCCAACCTGCACAAGCCGGATCATTGGAAGGGGCATCATATGCGTTATTAGTGTAAGGTGGGGGTTGTGGTGGTGTCCTGTATTGGTGTCTAGGTTGACTCCTACCCCTTTGCCCTCTGGCTAGGAGGAGGCATTCTGCTTTCCAATGTCCTTGCTGGTTACAGTGGAAACATGTGGAACCTGGAAGGGGGGTGGGCGCAGAGGATGCTTGTTCACCTTGTCCCCTACCCTTTCCACTTCCCCTCCCCCTGCCCTACCTATTGTTGTAAAACTGTTCCTGTGCCACCATTAACTTGACCTTGTCCTTCTTCACCTTCTCCTCATCTGCCTTTTGTAAGTGTGTTTGGTAGTCAGCACAGTACCTGGCCGCGGCTAGCACTTTGGCAATGGGTTCCTGTTGCCAGCATTCAAAGGACGTTTGTAAATGAGTTTGGATAGGTAGCTGTAATCCATATATGAATGTTGTTACAAACGCTGGCATTGCCTCTCCCAATGGGTTCTTCATCCCACTACTCTGCTGATATACCTGGAGAAGACGGTCATAATAACTATTTACGCTCTCATTCTTCTCTTGCTTTGTGTGCATTATTTTTGACCAATCTACCTTCTCCTCTGGTACTTTTTCTCCTATATATTTTATCACCTTATCTCTTTCTACCTCCGCTCCTGGGGCTCCTCCCTTGACCCTCTGTGGTTCCTCCATTGGCCACCCCACCACCTTTTTGCAATCTTCCCACAAATCTCTTGGTATAATTATACTGAATAACATATTCAAATCTTTCCAAAGCATCCCTCTCATCGCCATTATCCTTTTCATTTCTACGTACCATTTATGGGACTCGTCCCGCAACTTTGGGAAGTCTTTTGTGAAGGAAAACAAATCACTCTTGCTCCAAGGTACGTAAACATATGATGGAGTATTGTCATCCTCCCCTGTAGAGGACAATGGTACTTCCCTCAGGGGCAATATTATCTCTGGGTCTGTTTCTTTCCGTAGCTCCTTAAGGACCTGGGCCGTGGTTATTCCTTCCATCAATTCTCTTCAATTTTGTAATTTTAGTATTGCATAATTCCGTGTTTCAGTCACTTTTGCGTTATCCCAGGAATGTAATTCTGCATTAGTGAAGCTCAGTTGGGAGGTGTCCCAACTGTACTCCGGTGGTAGGGAACCCTTTTTTTGGGTGTGTTGTGCATATTTTTTGTGTACCTCCGCAGCTAGGCTCATTAATTCTGCCGCGCTAAGGTCAATATTTCTTCACTTTGTGCCCTGGTGTTATCCTTTTCTACATCTGAAAGCATTTTTCTTTTATTAATAAGATCTGTCATGAGAGCACAGCACCTCTTGCTGTCTGGTTTTAGAAACTTCTTTTTCGGTGGGACTGGAGAATTATGCGGTGTACTTTCCTTAGAGGGTGTACTTGAAATGCTGTCTCTTCTATCTCCTGATGAGGCTGTTTCTAGGAACCTCGTCAAGAGATGGATGTTGCGTTGTGTGTGATGTGCATAGACGTATATATCCCATATGACCTTATGTAAGTCCTGTATAGCTTGACCACTGTCACCAGAGGAATCTTCAAATTGCTGCCTCCAATTTGTTTTCAACAGGGATGGCCCTTTGCCCTTTTTTTCTGTTTGCACTAGTAACTGTTCACTAATCTTGCTCATTTTCCCTAGCAGAATGGGCTGCTTCCTCTTTTATCTCCTGCAGCAACTGATAGTCTGTTACAGCCTCTAGATCCAGTTTTTTCACTTCCTCTTTTACTAAACCCTGTGCCAGCACTCAGGCTGCCGCCTTCTGGGCTGAAGACAGCTCAGAAGGTTGTGCCCCTGCCGCTAAGTGCTCGACCTGCACCTTCCCCTCAGACCCCACTTTTCGGTTGGCATACCCTAGCCTTCCCTTCAGTATGTCTTCCATAAGTGGGTCTTCACTCTCCTCCTCTTTTATTCCCCACACATCCTGTTCCTGTGGTGGTACACTTGCCACAGGAAGACATGGGAATGTTCCTACCACTTCAAGTGTTTTATCTCTCCACTCCTCTAGTTTCTCTTTCGTTTTGCGCTGTTAATAAAATCCTAGTTTCAATTCCACCAATTCTTTATGCACCTTGTCTTTTAAAAAATTCAGCATTCTTAGGTCTCGTAGCACTACGTCACAGCTGTAGAAAGCGTCCCATTCTAAATTCCGAGTCTTTCGTCCTTTTAAAATTAACACCTGTCTCAAATATGACAACTTATTCATGTCGTATGTGCCATTTTTTAGGAAACTGCAAGTCCTATTTTGGCAGTCAGTCTGTGCCATTTGTCAAGACACATTAATGTGTGAAGGCCTTGTTTTACCGCTACGTGGTGTGCAGGTGAGTCCTTTGGGGAAGTAGGTTGGTGTGTGTCCCGGTTGTCTTTGCTAAGGGGGTTCCCCATAACTAAATTGCACCTGTCCCTCACAATGTTACTGAAACAACTCAGTCACACCGGGAAACAAGATGTTGTCGGCAGGCTGTCCTTGCTGCTCATACCCAATGACACATGAGGGGGTAGACAGTGGGTGCTTTCACGCACTCAGAGAGTCACTGCCAATCGCAATTGTTATTAGTGTAGCAGAGAGCTTTTTCACGATCATACCACAGTACAGTCTGTCTTGTTCACTGTAAGCATGCACAAGTTGGAAATAGATAGGTGCCCAAGGTGCTAAGTGACTGGCGTCCTTGTGGCGAAAAAAAGGTGATAGAAAGATCAGGAGAGAAAGGCAAGAATTCCACACCCTTGCTATCCTGCCCAAGGGCAGGGTGCGCTATATGCAATTGAAACCCTGACCAAATCCACGGTGGGTAACACACACGTGAGGCACAGATGGTGAACAGTGCACACAAACACACTCAGGACAACATAACACAAAACAGGTACTGGACCTGAGCAATGGTAGTGCCTACTGCCCTTCGAACTGATGATAATTGTAGAGTATGGTGTATTGGAGCCAAACAATGTAATCGTCGCCTATGTCCCCATAGCAGCACAGGTGTTGTATTGTCTGCCTCCTGATCCCTAGAGCTGTCACTGTAATAAGTTGGTATAAGGATAACGTCACCCCCCCCCTCTCTGGGTCCTGGTAAATAGCAGCTTCAAACCGTCAGTTTACTATGTGTCAATACACCCCTTTATTAGGTAAGGGGACCCATCCATTCATCAAAATATTGGCACAGTCCTCACACTCATAGCTTAAAGTGCATGCAGTCAGTCAAGTCATATAACACCCACATTATGAACATTGCACTCAACACTCACCAGTTTGTACACGCTACTCAACCGCAGCACATTCTAACATCAGGGCACACCACATATGTGACCTGCAAACAAACAAGGCACCAACCCGCCACCTTTTCCAGGGTGGTACCAACGCCATCAAAAGCACGGCAGAAACAGTACACACAAGGGAAACCACTCACCTCTCGACACCCAACAGGGAACCAGGACGCCATGGAGCCTGAGTTACAGGTGCTATCAATGTTGGTTTCCCTCTTCTTCTACCAGGAGCAGCAAAGAAGGCGGCGACGCCCACAGTACGTACTGCACCTCGTACACAGGGGAGGGGGGAGGAAAAAGAGAGTGACACACACATGCAACACTCCCACCCCCACCCTCACCCATAACACCATACACACAAATACATGCCGCAACATCACATATACACCCCGTAACCCTCTGGAAGAAAGCAAGGACAAAAGGAACTGATTGTAACAAGTGTAATCATCTAAGATTCAGATATGGAAACAGGTCTGTAACAGATCAGTATATACAAATATGTACAGGAACTACACAAGACCGGATGTTGTTCCATATATTGTCCATGGACCAGTGGTCCCAAAATACATGGGCGAAGCCCACACATAATACCTGCCTCGAAACGGAGAGAACACTGCTGGGGCATCAGGTAAAAAAAAACAGGCACCTCAGGGGGAAGGGAAGGGGGGCACCTCAGCCAGATGAAGGGACAACGCCACTGCTCCACAACGGGGCCCCATGCCCACTGATTGGTCCTGGGGAGGTCAAAGCCACAGTCTCACAAGTCTCTCAAGTGGGTGATTTGCCCACTGTTTGGTCCCGGGGAGTGCAAAGCCACAGTCTCACAAGTCTCTCAAGTTGGTGGTTTGCCCATTGTTTGGTCCTGAGGAGTGCAAAGCCACAATCTCACAAGTTTCTCAAGTGGGTGGGTTGCCCGCTGTTTGGTCCTGGGGAGTTCAAAGCCACAGTCTCACAAGTCTCTCAAGTGGGTGGACTAGGGTAGTGGATGCTGTTCTCCACTGGTTCTGGAGGGGGCACGGTGCCCAGAGTGCTTCAGCCTGCCAAGGACTGGGGTAGTGGATGCTGTTCTCCACTGGTTCTGGAAGGGGCATGGTGCCCAGAGTGCTCCATCCTGCCAAGGACTGAGGTAGTGGATGCTGTTCTCCACTGGTTCTGGAGGGGGCTTTGTGTCCAGAGTGCTTCATCCTGCCAAGGACTGGGGTAGTGGATGCAGTTCTCCACTGGTTCTGGAGGGGGCATGGTTCCCAGAGTGCTTCATCCTGCCAAGGACTGGGGTAGTGGATGCTGTTCTCCACTGGTTCTGGAGGGGGCATGATGCCCAGAGTGCTTCATCCTACCAAGGACTGGGGTAGTGGATGCTGTTCTCCACTGGTTCTGGAGGGGGGTTTGTGCCCAGAGTCTTTCATACTGCCAAGGACAGGGGTAGTGGATGCTGTTCTCCACTGGTTCTGGAGGGGGCATGGTGCCCAGAGTGCTACATCCTGCCAAGGACTAGGGTAGTGAATGCTGTTCTCCACCGGTTCTGGAGGGGGGTTGGTGCCCAGAGTGCTTCATTCTGCCAAGGAATGGGGTAGTGGATGCTGTTCCCCACTGGTTCTGGAGTGCTTTACATGGTGTGTGGCAGTTCCCATTCCTACACCTGAGTGTCAGAGCCACGAGATTTCCTGGGAACAGGTAGCATGATACTCCATGGAGGCAAAGACACACTCCACCCTGCGGCAACTCAGCCGGCCAACTGCTGTTACTGCCAGTGCTGGTTGTGGTGCCTCATGTACGCTGTGCAGGGTCCTGGACGTCTCCTGCAGCCTCGGATGACTGCCCACTGGGAATGATGTTCATGTCGGCCGTGGTGGCACAGTCTGAGTGCGTCGCAGAGCAGGTGGCGGTGGTTGCGGCGGTGTCAGCGGCAGACATGCTGGCGGTGGTGCATGTGTCAGCACCTGTGGAGAAAGACACAAGGACGTCTCCAGCAGCCTCGGACGGCTGCCCACTGGGGCTGATGCTGGGGACTGGAGCAGAGGCAGCAGACGTGCAGGTGGGCGTGCAGGTGGTGGTACAGGTGGCGGTGCAGGTAGTGGTGGTTGCCGCGGGGTCCACCATAGTACAGGTTGCTGTTCTGACCTGCAGAAGGGGTGTCACCAGTCCCTCAGCCTGAGGTCCTGTGCCCTTAGCTGACTTCCCTTTAGCCTTGTGTCCCTTCCCCACCTTGGAAGTCGCTGCTGTGACCTTGGCACTGTCCTCTTTTGTCTTGGAGGAGGCCTTGCTGCTTGGTTGGTGCGGCTTGTCCTTACGGCATGTTGTCCCCTTCTTCACCTCGGCTGGTGGCGGAATAGGGTGATCCTTGCCCTCATTAGGTGGCGCACTGGCAGCCCTGATGGATGTGCCCCATGATATTACAGGACTTGCAGGGACCACAGTGCTGGAGGATTTCGTGGCTGAGGTGCTGGGCTGGGATCTGGACATCCTGGCCCTAGGGGAAGGACGGGAGGAGGTGTAGGGAAGAGGTCAAAGTTAGCAAAGAAAAGTTTTTTAGGCACACTGGGACGGGGAGATGGAGGGGGTTTGGGAGTGGAGGAAGAGGAAGTGGTTGTAGGAGGTGTACGTCTGCTGAATTTGGGTGAGGGTGCATGGGCTGGAGGCTGTTGTGAGGTGGATGGCTGTTGAGTGGGTGTATGTCGGCGTTTGTGTAGTTTGGGAAGAGGGCTCACAGACACACTGGGAGAGGACACAGGGGACGTGTGAATGGTAGTGGGGTGGTGATTGCACGTGAGCAGTGTGTGGTGATGGGCGTACTGGTGATGGTGGTAGTGGCTGAGGATGTAGTGCATGCAGGTGTGAGTGGAGATGAGACTGGTAGGGAGGAGGAGGACGTGGAGGAGGGGGACACAGTGGAGGCAGTGGATGTTGCTGTGTCTGCCTGGGGATGGTGCTTGTGTGAGTTCCTGTGGGATGTGTGGTGCTTATGTTTTCCATGTCCACTCTTGTGTGTTGATGAGTGTGCATGCTGGTCTGATGGTGTGCTTGGGATAGGCTGAGGTACAGGGGATTGAGTCTGGGTAGTGGAAGTTGGAGGGGGGAGGCTGGACACAGTGACAATGGCTGCCATCAGTGCTGAGGCCAGAGCCTGAAATGATCTCTGTTGGGCTGCCACACCAGAATGAACGCCCTCCAGGTATGCATTTGTTTGCTGCAAATACCTCTTGACACCCTGGATGGCATTCAGAATGGTTGATTGACCAACAGTAAGGGATCTCAGGAGGTCAATAGCCTCCTCACTGAGGGCAGCAGGGCTGACTGGGGCAGTGCCTGAGGTTCCTGGGGCGAAGGAGATGCCCACCCTCCTGGGTGAGCGGCCAAGGGGCACACGCTGAGGGGCTCCTGGGAGGGCGGTGCTGGTAGTGGGTGGCGGCTGTACCTGTTGTCACGTTGGGCATAGAGGTGCCCGCCACCGCAAGGGAGCTCCCATCAGAGGAGGAGTCGCTGTCGCTGGTGTCTCCTCATGTCCCTGTCGTGGAGCTCCCCTCACCCTCCGTCTCACTGGTGCCTTCAGACTCCGTACATTCACCCTCCTGGGCCGTGTGGGTTGCAGCTCCCTCCTTCTCCTGTGCCACTGCTCCTCAACCAGATGATGCTAATGCACACAAGGACAGGGTGACAAAACAAAAAGGGGGGAAAGACAGAGGAGAGACATGGTCAATGCCTGCAACAACACCACCATTGGCGGACACAACACACAGGGAGCAGCCCTATTCACTAGGCCATGCACTAACAGTTCAGGGGAAGATCACATGCCCATGAGGGACTGTGCCTATACCCATTTGCTGCACACCTGGAACCCACAGCAGCCTGACTAGGTGTAGAGGGCCACTACCACTTTTGGGGTTGGACTGGGACAGAGCCTGCCTAACAATGAATCTACCCTGGCACGCTTGCTCTGCCCTAGGGGAACCCGCAGCCCTCTTCCCACACCCAGAAACCGCATTAAGCGTACAGAGTCAGCTGCATGAGACAGCACTCACCCCCTTGTGGCTACTGTGATGCCCTCAAGGGCCCATCTAACTCCAGATATGCCACCGCCTGGATCCGGTACATCAGGGGGGTCATGGTGCGACGGTTGCCCCTTCCACGTTGGGAGGCCATCCCCAGCTGGGTCTCTGCCGTCTTCTTGCTCCAGTGGCGCAGGTCCTCCCATCTTTTGTGGCAGTGGGTGCTCTGTCTATGATAGACCCCCAGGGTCCGCACTTCCTTGGCGATGGCACGCTAAATACCCTTCATCTGGTGGGTGCTGACCTAGAGGAAATGTAAAGTAGGAATGGATCTTACTCCCCCGTTCGGTTTTTCTTACTCATTGGCCACAACCACCCACCCTGGCCCACAAACACATACACTAACCATCCTCACATGCTGGCCTCTGCCCACCCCCCACCTGTATCTTCCATCCACGCCACTCCATACATGCATGTCCCATCCATCATGCTCACAATGTACTCACCTGTTTGTCTGGTGGACTGTAGAGTTGCGTGTACTGGGGGAGGACCCCATCCACCAGTTTGTCCAACTCCTGCGCAGTGAAGGCAGGGGCCCTTTCCCCAGACACTGTAGCGATTGTCGCTTCCAGACTCAGGTCACAGCAGCACTTGCAGTGTAGGTCCTCTCCTGTTGATGATCAGGTATCAAGTGATTGAACAGACAGAAAATGGCTGTGACGTCTGCGGCTTTGCACTCCCCAGGATGGAACAGTGGGCAGACCACCCACTGTAGAGACTTGAGAGACTGTGGCTTTGCACTCCCTAGGATAAAGCAGTGGGCAGACCACCCACTGCAGAGACTTGAGAGACTGTGGCTTTTCACTACCCAGGATGGAACAGTGGGCAGACCACCCACTGTAGAGACTTGAGAGACTGTGGCTTTGGACTCCCCAGGATGGAACAGTGGGCAAGCCACCCACTGTAGAGACTTGAGAGACTGTGGCTTTGCACTCCCCAGGATTGAACAGTGGGCAACCCACCCACTGTAGAGACTGGAGAGACTGTGGCTTTGCACTCCCCAGGATTGAACAGTGGGCATGTGGCCCCCTCGTGGATTTGGCGTCGTGCACTCTAGTGGCTGAGGTGCCCCCCTTTCCCTCCCCCTGAGGTGCCTGTTTAGTTGCTATCTGATGCCCCTGCAGTGTTCTCTCTGTCATGGTCGGGGGTCTTGTGTGGGCCTCGCCCATACCGTGTGGGCCCAGTTTTCCATAGACTTAATTGGAGCATTACCTGGACTACTATGCTTGGTATATATTTTGTAAATGGTGTATATATATATTTTTGCCTACTTGATTTGAATATATTACAATGGTTAGACTCATTTTCTATTGTCTTTTCATTCTTTTGAAGGGGGGTTGGGGGGTGTAACTGTGCTGTATTAATATGCATTAGTGTGTGTGTTGTAGTGGGTGAGGGTGGGGGTGTTGCGTGTGTATGTCCCTGTTTTTTCCCTCCCCCTCACCTGTGTCGTAGGTGCAGTACTCACTGTGGTCTTGCCGCCGGCGTTAGTGCTCCTGGTAGAGGAGCAGGAAGACTATTGCAGGTAGAATTTGGAGTTCCGGGTCCATGGTGTCCTCGTTCCTCGTGGGGTGTGTAGACATGAGCGTTTTCCCTTCGAAATTCCTGTTTCCGCCGTGTTTTTATCCACGGTGAATCCGCCCCGGAAAAGGTGGCGGATTGGCCTGTCATAATAGTGTGGGCGGTACATTGTCTCACGCCTGTCTGTTGGCGGTGACCGCTGCGCTGTTTGTTTGTACCGCCGTGGCGGTCGGAGTGTTAAAGTGGCTGTCTTTGTTGGCGATTTCCGCCACGGTCGTAATTGCAAATTATTTACCACCGGCCTGTTGGCGGTCTTACCGCCGCTTTAACACCATCCGCCAGGGTTGTAATGACCACCTAAATCTCTTATCTGTTTAAATATATCCTAAAAGACGCTGTTAACATTATACTGTCCTAGTACGGAAGACAGAGAAATGACATAAAGTAGTATTGCTGACACTAGAACTAGGAAAATTGACGAACGATTGTGATTGTTAACAAGAGCGGGGAAAGCTTGGAATTGTTGATCTAGAGCTAAATCCTATTAGCATGCCATCTTTGCTTCCAACTTTAAGATCCAAAGTATTATCATGTGGAAGAAATTTTACAAACTGGACCTAGCTCTAAGAGATTATTGAAATAGGTTAAGTACATGGAATCTAAGCGGACCAGGATTGTTGATGTTCAACTTGATCAACTGTTTGTAATGATTTATTGTATTTTTGTTTTTAGGAGGTTTTATTGATATTTATGTACATATTTTATTACTATTATTTTATTGATGTTTCTTTTTATGGCTTATAGCCGAATAAAGATTTGTCAGTTAAAACTAATAAACATAATATTTAAAAACAAACAAAATATTAAATTATAAATAAAAAAGTATACAATAACAACATAAAAAACTGACAAAACATAAAGAAATAAAGAATAAAAATGTAATTTGCATTAAACTAACTTTTAAAGCTAAAAATGTATTTGTTAAAACAACTTTAAAAATCAAATAAAAAATAAAACTAGACTTGGAGAGGTAAAATTCACCACTGCTACTCCAACCTGATCAAAAGTAGGGAAAAGTGTAGACTTTGGGAGGCAGACTATTCCGATTTCAATCTAAGCAAAAATAGGGAAAGTGTTGGATTTTAAAGTGGTCAGATTTACTATTCCCACTCATCCATTTTGGAAATAAAACATTTAAATATAGACCTAAAAAATGTAAAACAATACCAAACATCATCACACACAAGCTTTACTTGGTCAAATAACCATCAAAGTGCACAAAACACCAAAAATCATCACAGTTAAAATAACCAATTCTAACAAATTAAAAATGGCATTCCATAAAAATACCATAATTTAAAACCCCCTGAAAATTACTACATAAAATCACATCACAAAATGAATGGACAATAAGCATGTTTCAATTCTCCCTTGAGCATTGCCTGTTGACAACTAGCATCAGAGCATAATTACATCAGTCCTCTTTTAATAGGCAGATATGCATGTGTCATGCAGCCACCTGAAACCTGCTGACATAAAAAATAATCATGTTAGTAGAAGAAGTAGTAGAAGATTCTAAGGGCTATGGCATATTGTCTGATACCCAGATTTAAACAAATGGAGTAAATCCACCATCAGCAAGGAATGGCATAAACTGGACAAAAAAAAACAATATATGGTCAACCATCTCCGGGACAGAAGCAGAAGCTGGGCACAAACTGGAAGCTGAGAACAGCAAACATCCGAAATGGAAACTGATGTAAAGGCTCTTAGCAAAAAAATAAGTAATAACATCCAAAAAAGGCGCACACTGAAAATTCTATTTCAGTTCAAAAAATTAATTAGAAAGACACCCATTAGTGATACCAAGAAGATACCTGTTACGGACATATTCCCAGTAGCAAGACTTTAGGGAGTGTAAATGTGCTTTATTAATGTATTTGGAATTCTTCCAATATCTCTGAAGACCCAGCTTACATAACCAGGTATAAACTCGCCAAACCCATGGAATGGTGAGCACATTTGGTGACAGATGTAGGAAGCCTTTTGCGCGTCCCAAACTGCAAAAAACGCAGTTTGCAACGCGCAAAAGGCTTAACGCGATGCACAACCTCAAATTGCGAGTCGGTACCGACTCGCAATTTGAGGCTGCGACTCGCAAATAGGAAGGGGTGTTCCCTTTCTATTTGCGCCCGCATCGCCATGCTAAGTTGGTTTGTGACCGCGAATGCGTCGCAAACCAACTTGCAGTTACCATCCACTTGAAGTGGAAGGTAACACATTCGAAAAGAAAAAAAAAAACTGCTTTATTTAAAAGCAGTCACAGACATGGTGGTCTGCTGTCTCCAGCAGGCCACCCTCCCTGTGAGTGCATTGACTCGCTGTGGGGTTGCAAACTGCGACCCACCTCATTAATATTCATGAGGTAGGTCTTTGCGACCCCATAGCGAGTCGCAGAAGGTGTCTGAGACACCTTTCTGCATAATATTTTGCGAGTTGCAAATTGCGAGTCGCTATGACTCGCTATTTGCAAGTCGCAAAATATTTTTTTGCTACATCTGGCCCTTGGTCTTCACAAAAGATCTTGGAGCGCCTCCCTAGACACAAGAAACACCGAAGTAGTGTAGAGTCGGATCCAGTATACAAAAGATTTTTAAAGCTATTATGCCAGAAATCCTATTTAGACCTAAATCAAAAATAAAGAGGAATCAAAGGGGTGTTAAATGGACACGCAAGCAACGTATTCTCTGCGACAGCTATATTTTGGGCTTTCCAATACCATCAAAAAACCGCTCCAAAAATAGTTGATTTCTGTGCTTTCACCTGATATACTTTAAGAGCTGGAGAAACCACTCTCAAGCTAGTGCTCCTATAAAAGCGCAAGATGGCACTCGATCTATGCTGAATAAGCTAAAGAGCTCTTGAGAATCTGGTTTTCTCAACCAAAATTATCAGACACTCTTACTCAAAGGTAGTAAATAGAGCCCACTCTTTCAAAAGGGACATTATCAACTAAAGTTACAACACTCTTGGCAGACCCAGGACTGAATATCATCAGTTTTGTTTTACTAATATTCAAATCCAGATCTCTTGATTACAGAAGCTAAAAATCTATCACTAAGGATCTGGAGCCCTGATAGAGTCTTAGAAATTAAGAGGCAGCTGTCAACAAAAAGTAATATGGGGATTTTTGGGGCATTAAGTGTTGGAGTAATGTTCTGTCAGGAAGATAATACTTGAATCATCTCGTTTATATGCATTGTAAACAGTCTGGGTGCCAGGACACATCCCTGGCGGACCGCATGCTTTATAGGAATACGGTCAGTGAGGTCACCATGGTTACCCCTTCTGACCTGAGCGTAGGTGCCTTTATGTAACCGCATTATAAGATGGACCAAATTCCTAGGTGTACCCGTGTTGCCTAAGGTATCCCACAACTTCCCTCTTTTCACCAGGCTGAATGCGGCTTGAATGTCTACAAAAGCCACATACAGTTTCTGTTTAGCAAGAAACACATACAATTCAAATTTCTGGCCTGTAGCCAGCTTGTAGGGAGGACAATACAGAATGTGTATCTACACACTCCAGCAGCCCATCGAGAACCTGCCTAGCAAAAACCTTTTGCAGGTTGTTGATAAGGCTAATTAGCCTGTAATTCGAAGGGATGGTCATATAACCTTTCTTAAATACTGCTATTATTTCAGCCTCTTTCCATGTTTCAGAAATGGGTCCATCCTCAGCCATAGCATTAGATAGCATAATAATCTAACTCACCAGATTAACGGCTCTGATGTATGTCAATCTGGTATTTTTTCAGGGTCTGGGGCTTTAGAACATTTTGGGGCTGCTATAGCAGCACTAGTTTTTCCTAAGGAAAACATGACTAATCCAACTCTCCGGCTGAATGCGGCTGTTGCAAGATCTCGTACTATCACAAGCACAATGTGATAGTAACTTCCAAAAAGACCTGTTATCATTTAATCTAATGGCCATCAGAAGATCCCGCCAAACGGTATCCTCCCAAGTTCTCTTAGTCTGGGCAAGAATCTTTTTATACCTAATCATAGCCTCTGTGATCGCCCTCCGGGAACAGCTCATGATAGCAGATCTTAGGGCTGATTTAGCGACAGAACATTCAGAGTTATACCATTTCTTTTTATTGAGCATTTCAGGCCATCTAAGAGGCACCTACTAGTAGAACATATCCTGTAATTTCTCAGCAAGGGACTCATCAATGGTTAAAATTGGGATGCTTTTTACATCGTAATTTTCATATTTGGACAAAACTTCTTAAAACAATTTGTAAATCTCTTTATATAAATATGGATTTGACATTACCTTTGGCCAGGCAACAGGATCACGGTTATTAGCTAATACTGGATTGGGCACCATAGTGCTACATTTATTATCTGCCTTTTGGAACTCTTCTCCCATAAGGGTGGGAATTATGATCGCCATCATAGCGATTATCTACTCTCATATCTACTAACAAAGGCCATAACTTCACATCAATTATTATATAATCTATGTCACTGCTATGATGACAACATTTAAATGCCGCACTATTACACAGATCCAATCCAGTGCATCCGTTACAGGCCCTAAGCCCTCGCCCCATGCATAGGGCTGCATCCTCCTTAATGGCCTAGGAATTCCCCAAAATTCATCTCAGAAATCAGTTAAATCATCCACATAAATGGAAAGGTCAAAGGAGGAATTAAAGTCGCCTGCTTTCACTAGGCTGGTGCACTGATTCTACAAATTCTACAAATTCTTTCAATTGCGCCAAAGTCTCAGTCGGTTCAGCGCATCACTGATCTAGCATACACAGTAATTATCGCTAATTTGAGGCCTGCCGAAAAACCTATCTGAACACCTAACAAATCAGGCAAATTAATATTTAAAATCAAATGGGTACAGGGTAGCTTACTACTTAACAACATTAATAAACCTCCCTTGGCCCGACCACTACCCCCAATAGACAAGGCTGTCACACTATAGGTTAAAAGCCCTTCCACAAACATCGAGTCAGTGGCCCACGTCTCCTGGAATAGGCAAATATCATGTTTACTAATATAGGAGACCCACTCTGGGTCCATCAATTTACTCTTTGCTCCAGCCTAAGATCCTGGAGATAATAGATAGCCTAGAATATTAAACATATTTTATATCAAAACACTTCCTTCCCTGCTGTTCTACAAAATAACACAGACAATTAAAATTAATAAAACATAATAATTTTATTCAAAAAGAAAAACTGTAATATTAAATTAATTATTCAATAAAAAAAACAAAAATGAATAATGAGCAAATATAAAATTAATTACCACAATTTAATAATTAAATAAACTAATCAGTCAGTTATAATTACTTAAAACTCAATTATTTACATAATTCTTAAATAATTAAATTATAATAAAAATTATTATTAACTTAAAAACAATAATTTTGCTTTTAGAATGCCCACCGCCCTAATTCACTACACACCCAACAACCCACCACTAAATTAACAATTTCTAATTAAATTTAAAAAGTAATTACAATTCATATAATACATACAAACTATACTAAAACAAATTAATCACAAATAATATCATGATACTAATAACTTGCAATACTTAAATAACTACTGTTCGTTAAGATAATTAAAAACAATATTTTTTACAACTATATTAAAGAAAACAACATTATACAAAGCTATATTTAAAAACAATTAAGTACCAAAAATATTCTTACCTTCTGTATTCTTTCACATATTATTTTTTGCATCAAGATATTTTTTACATGATATTTGGGAGCCCCCATATTTTTTTACACAAAACGTTGCCAGAATGTGCAGCTTCTCATAGCTCTCTTCTTCTAGGTAGCCTTCTACTTCTGCAAGAACACCTCCAGCACCTCTTCCCAGCAGTCAGTGTGTTAATTTTTTCAAGGAAATTTCAAGGCAAGCTCTTTTTGGCAAAATGCAGAAGTTCATGGTTCCTGTTCTCGGACATGGCAAAAGTAATTTGGCAGACAGGGACCCCAACAAAGGAGCACAGAGAGACTTCTCAGTCTCCATTGATGTGGGGCCTCCTGAGAAATCTTTGCTCAGAGACTGGTGTTTTCTGACTCAATACCTTTACCAAATATACCGATGGAGAATGTGTATTCCACAAGTATAGTTCTGGGAGTGTTTCAGGCAGCTCCTGACTTATGTGTATTCCTGCCAAACAGGTGAAGTCACAGTTTTTGTCCTTTGGTGTCGGCAGGTAGGTGGTGGGAGAGTCTTCCTCACATAGCTAACTCTTGGGGAAACTGATGGGGTAACATTTTTGGGAAGAATGAATCAGAAATGGGGCAAGGAGTGCACCTGCACTTCAAAGGGAAAGTCTGCCTCATCTCCAATCTTCTACACCCTAGAGTCTATTTCACTACAAAGGCTTTAAGAAATGTTTTGGAGAAGCCCATAGCTGAACTTGTAAGTAAGTAAGTTTCAGGGCCCTTGTCAGGAGGTCACTGCAGCTTGTACCTCCAATCACCCCTGCCTGCCCTGCCAATGACAGTACCAACACAACTACTAACCATCACACCCTTAAAAGTATGCTAAGCCCCCAAAGCTATGGGAATGGCCAGGGTGGTAGGTATTAGTAGTTTTCAATGTCCACTGATTTAATAAACAACTGTTGTGCTCATCTCTAAATTAGACAAACAGCACCACCATGTGGCAGACTGTCATAATTGCTAATGTTGACAATTAAGTAGTGGTGCAGAACACTAGAAACCTCTGGCTCAAATTAAGCATTGGAGAAGGCCTGAAATGTACATTGCTGTCTGGCAGGCTCTCTGCGACCCACATCTTATCTACCACTAATGTGCAGTAAATCAAAATGATTTCCTTGGCTGCCACACATATGCACTGCACAGATGCTCCATGCACATCCTACTGCACATAGAGATGGTAATCATATCTAACATATATATTGTCGACAAGGATTGAGAAACAGACCTATTGCCAGGTACTGGCAGATCCATTTAGAACAAGAAAGACCTGTATGCAAATCTCTCCTGCATATCACTGGTTGAAAGGCCTGTCCTGCCACTATAACCTGTGGCTGCAACCACTTGGTCTGCCTCCCCACACCACAGAGCCCAGCTCTGGGTCATCATCCATACAACATTCGGCCTTAAGGTCGCACATATGATTAATATGTGTGCTGAAGACCAAAAATCTAAAATCCATCAGAACCTTGCTATGAGAAACACAGATCAGGAGTGTATGCTCTCCAGATCATGCAGATAACTTTTCTGTTTCACACACATGTTCACCTTAGAGCAATTGTAGAGAGGGCACATTTCTCTGTGTTGTTTATCTTGTAGCATGCTTTGCAATGTCCCAACCTGTCAAAAATGTTTTCATTGTAAAAAATCTTTGTTGATACCATTTTTTTTCTTTGTCTTTGAGCACAACACAAACAAGTGCATGGTGCCTGGAGACCTCTGGATGGAGGGACACTTGTTTGTAAGGCAGTCAGCGGCCTTCAGTATGGGACTACTAGTCTGATGACATGATGTTTACAAATGGCTGATTGCAAACACTGGATAAATTATGGGCCAAATTGGAGGTCCCACAATCGTCCTGTAATACTGATTACATTTGTTTCAGTGTATCAACTGTTAAGGTTTGCAGACATAAAAAATGACAGAGTATAAAAAACTGCTGTAATCTGAAATATAGTTTTAGGTACCTGTAAGGGAAAGGCAAAATGTTTTGGTGTTTTTGTGTCATGGTGGACTTTAGAGATATATGTTGGCAGCAGGGTGTCAACATCGTCACAAGGGTTATAAGTCCAGGAGCATACAGGGACTCACAACAGACCACAAAGATCTCTAGATCGAGCTAAATAATGAGCCAACTGGATTCTAGACCAGTATAAATGGGAGGTAGAGAAAGGGAACACTGAAATGGATAGAATGAGAAATGTCAATGCGGAGAGTCAGAGTAACCACCTGCTCACCAACATCTTACCTTGGTTTTGTAGCAATTCATCTTTCCAGGAGTCCATCACCATCATGTAGGCAGATGTTCATCAACTCCAGTAACACTGCTCTTTAATTTTCAGTAGCCTGCTTCTCTCTTGCGGTGAGGAGTATAGCAGGCTTAATCTGTCTTTGTAAGGGGCAGGACTCATTTGTCTAGCTAGGAGGCTACTATCTACAGTAAAGGCAGTACCAGCAACAGGCAGCCAGGCAAAGTTTGAGCAGGTCCTTCAAGCTTAGTCCTTCTCTGGAAGAAGGGCTGTATGACAAAATATTGAGAACACAGATATCGAACCATCAAAATATTATTTTTAAATCGTGATGTGAATGACAAAAATATCCTGACAATAATATTGTGAAGGAAATATCATCAAAACAAGGAAAGGATATCATATGTAAACAGTCACCAGTAGGTAGTTATAGTAAGGACCTAGTTTCTATAGAAAAAGCTGTGTTTTGAATGCCTAAATCTTTGGTACCGCTAGACGAATCTTTTCCAATGTTAGTTCCTATAGGACAAATTGAACAGCAATAGCGCAAAAATCCCTGGACGGAAGTGCAACAAATTTGTCAGAAAGGTAGCTCTGGGTCAAGAAAGATCCCTTTTTGTTATTTGGTGTAAATCGGTTCAGTGGTTTTTGAGAAATTATAGGAAATCCAAATTTGTATATATAGGGATGTGAAGGATTCTCAACCTCGCCTGATCTCATGTGGAGATCTGATTGGCTGATAACACTTGAACAACAGAAGTGTTGTCAGCCATCTTGAGACTTGACTGAAGCCGAGTCCCAGAAGAAATAATAAAAAATAAAAAAGGGGAACACCCTGATCCCTTAGCTCTGGTGGTGGGGTCCCAAAGGGACCTCCTAAGGGCTAAAAAGCATTTTTATTAATAGTTACCTTAGAGCATGAGTTATAGTTACTTGAGGTAACTAACTATAACTGATGAATTTCTATCGTTTTGTATGATTGAAATATGAGCCTAACTATAACTTCCCTCTAACCTTTGGCTTTATCAGTGAATATATAATGTCCCTCTAACTTTTGGTTTTATCAGTGAATATATATATATTTATATCTCCAAAGCAAACAATTGTCAAACAATTGATTTGTTGCACTCCAGGAGAGTTTACTACTTTTATCCAAAGAAATACAAACCGACACCAACAACGCGTTTCAACATCTCGGTCTTGTTCACAGTCGTAAATTGTGAACAAGACCGAGAGGTTGAAAAATGTTGGTGGTGTCGTTTTGTATTTCTTTGGATAAAAGTAATAAACTCTCCTGGAGTACAACGAATCAATTGTTTGACAATTGTTTGCTTTGGAGATTGTGGAGGAAGGGTCCTTTCCTCACGTTTGCACCCGTGAAATTTGCGTGCCACAATGTGGACCTTTGGATGGTGTATATATATATGTATATATATATATATATTACATATATATTTATATATATATATTACATATATATTTTTGTATATGTCATCAGAAAAGCACCCTTAAAGTAAGAGAACACTAAACTCGCATTCTCGAACTTGGTCTTTAAACAAAGCGTTTATTATTGGGCAAACAAGGCAGAAGTAATGGGTGAGACACGTTTGAATGTTGTGCATCTGTCTGGTAACTGAAAGCGAACAGTAACTTTTGGAGTTAGGACTGTCTTTTTGCCCCATGAACAATATGGACTATTCTAGAGCAAGTAGTGATACTTTTCTATGTGTACGTAAATTGAAACTAATGAAAGTATTCAAACAACAAGAGAGTAAATATAATGCTAAAACCACTACTTCTATCACAGTATATCACACGTTTGATAATTTATGTTTGGGTGACATAGAAGGATTAGCCAAGCTTAGTGAACTTGCACATGGAGAAGTAGATTGGGACAATGAGAGGAATTTACTGTGCAACTTGGATTTGGAATTGGATAGAACATCCCTTACCCCTTTCAAGCCCAAGTCAATTTGTAACCATATTACACCGCATGACAGTATTGATACTTTTCATGAGGTAGTGGTTACAGACCTGTTGCATATTTGAAACAAAAGAAGGAACTGTCATACAGATAGTTTGACATGGAGATACAGGGAGGCGATTTCATCATTGACAAAAGATCCAAAAAGACCCTCCGATCAAGGTGGAAATGTTGTGTTATGTGGTGTTAAAAAGTATGTTTGTGAGGCAGAAAGATACTTGTCCAGATCAGTTGATTATGAATTTGCTACATACGTTGTGTATAAATGATTGATTGCTTAATACTATGTCCTACTGGGGGAATGGAGAGACAGAGGTCTTTTGAGCAGTGAGGAATATCAGTTTTTACATGTGAGGAAGCTGGTGGCACCTTGTTTTAATTTGCTTCCTAAGATACACAAAGATAAGACTAACTCTCCAGGAAGACCCATAGTGTCAGCAAACAACAGTCTACTGGAACCAACATTTATTTATTTGGACGTTTATTTATTGCCTTATGTCCGGAGTTTGCCCTCCTATTGTCGAGGTAGCACTGACTTCATTACTAAAACCAATGGGATACCTTGGCAACATACATATCTTTTGATTACTAATGTTGTTTCCCTGCACACTTGCATTAACCATGACCAGGGTATAGCGGTTTGCCAACATTTTTTCAGAGACAGAACTATAGATTTCTATGATCATTCCAAGATGCTCTTGAAAATGCTTTTGTCTCGAGAACAATATGGCCCTCATGACAACCCTGGCGGTCTGTGATAAAGAACAACACCACTGGTCCTGGAGGGGGCAACATGCCCATTGCTTTGTTCTGGGGAGTGCAAGGCCACAGTCTCTCAAGTGGGTGACTTGCCCATAGGCTCTGGAGGGGGCAGCATGCCCATTGCTTTGTCCTGGGGAGTGCAAGGCCACAGTCTCTCAAGTGGGTGACTTGCCCATAGGCTCTGGAGGGGGCAGCATGCCCATTGCTTTGTCCTGGGGAGTGCAAGGCCACCGTCTCTCAAGTGGGTGACTTGCCCACATGCTCTGGAGGGGGCAACATTTCCTGTGCTTGGTCCTGGGGAGTGCAAGGCCACAGTCTCTCAAATGGGTGACTTTCCCACTGGTTCTGGAGGGGGCATCATGCCCTGTGCTCTTCATCCTAGGGAGGCTGTGGTTTGTGGGTGTCTTACCCAATGGTTCTGGAGGGGACATCGTGCCCTGTGCTCTTGATCCTAGGGAGGCTGCGGTTGGTGGGTGTCTTACCCACTGGTTCTGGAGGGGGCTTCATGCCCTGTGACTTGCCCACCGGTTCTGGAGGGGTATCGTGCCCTGTGCTCTTCATCCTGGGGAGGGTGGGGTTGGTGGTTGTCTTACCCACTGGTTCTGGGTGGGGAAGCGTGCCCTGTGCTCCTGATCCTGGGGAGTACAAGGTCACAGTCTCTCAGGTGGGTGTCATACCCACTGGATTTGCAGGGGCCAGGCCGCACAGCAGCCCATGGAGGCAGGACTACATACTGTCCGCTGGCGGTGAAGGCTGCTCGGTGGTGGTGCTGGTGGTGGTGGTGGTGGGGAGATGTTCCAGCCCATCCCCTGCAGCCTCGGATGGCTGCCCACTGCTGGTGGTGGTGGTGCTGCTGGTGGTTGGGGGAGGCTCCAGCTCATCCCCTGCAGCCTCGGACGGCTGCCCACTGCTGGTGGTGGTGTTGCTGCTGCTGGTTGTGGTGGGGGGAGGCTCCAGCCCATCCCCTGCAGTCTCAGACAGCTCCTTCCAGGCAGCAGCTGGTGCAGGCTCCTTGCCCTTCCTGGCTGCACTTGGGACAGGCTCCTTACCCTTCTTTACCCTTCCTGGCAGCACTAGGGACAGGCTCCTTGCCCTTCCTGGCAGCAATAGGGGCAGGCACCCTTTCATTGAGGCTGCCTGGGGCCCTGGATCCTTTCCCACCACAAGTGGGTGTGGAGACTACTGGTCCTGTGGACTGGGTGGCTGAGGTGCTTGCCTGGGTTTTTGCCACCCTGGCGAGACGTGAAGGACGGGGCGGGGGAGGTGTAGGGAAGAGGTCAATGGTAGAGAGGAAAAACGTCTTAGGGACATTGGGGCGGGAAGAGAGAGAAGGTTTGGGAGTGGAGGAAGAGGGAGTGGTTGTAGGAGGTGTCTGTCTGCTGTGTTTGGGTGCAAGTGCATGGGCTGGATGCTGTTGTGAGGAGAATGGCTGTTGGGTGTCTGAGTGCTTGCATTTGTGTACCTTGGGAGGGGGGTGGACAGACACAGTGGGAGAGGACACAGGGGACGTGTGCATGGCTGTTGTGGAGGTGTCTGCCAGTGAGGTGTGTGTTCTGCTAGGTGTGGTGGTGATGCCAGTAGTGGATAAGGATGTAGTTCATGCACGTATGAGTGTAGATGCAACTTGGAGGAAGGTGGAGGAGGATGGGGACACAGTGGAGGCAGTGGATGTTGGTATGTCTGCATCTGGATGGTGTTTCTGTGAGTTCCTGTGAGATGATGTGTGGTGCTTGTGTTTGCCTGTGACACTCTTGTGTGTTGTCCTGTGTGCATGCTCGTCTGCCTGTGTGCTTGGGATAGATAAGGGATGAGGGGAATGGGGTTGGGAAGAGGAAGTTGGAGGGGGGAGGGAGGAAACTGGGACAATGGCTGCCATCAGAGAGGAGGCCAGAGCCAGGATAGATCTCTGTTGGGCTGCCAAACAAGTGTGAATGCCCTACAGGAATGCCTTTGTCTGTTGCATTTGGGCTGCCGGCCCCTGGATGGCATTCACAATAGTTGACTGCCCAACAGAGATGTATTGCAGGAGGTCAATAGCCTCCTCACTCAGGGCAGCAGGGCTAACTGGGCAGGGACTGAGGTGCCTGGGGCGAAGGAGATGCCCACCCTCCTGGGTGAGCGGGCACGGGAAACACTCTGAGGGGCTGCTGAGAGGGCGGTGCTGGCACAGGGGTGGCGGCTGTACTTGTAGCTGGGGTGGTCACAGAAGTGTCTGCCACCACCAGGGAGCTTCCATCAGAGGAGGTATCTGTGTCCGAACTGCTCCCTCCAGTCTCCGCCATGGTGCTCCCCACGCCCTCCGGCCCACTGATGCCCTCACCGTCGGTGGACTCTGCCTCCTGTGGGATGCAGCTCCCTCATGCCCCGGTGCCTCTCCTCCTCTGCCAGATGATGCTAATGCACATAAGGACAGGGTGACAAAACTAAAAGGGGGGTAAGAGACAAAGGATACACTTGGTCAATAGCTGCACCAACACCACCGTTGGCGTACACACCACCCTCACACACAGGGAGCAGTCCTACGCACTATGCAATGCACTACCAGTAATAATGCTAGCCACCAGGGCATGGGGAAGGCACATACCGCCAACTGCAGCACACCTGGGACCCACACAGCCCTGACCAGTTGGGGATGCCTACAAGCTAGGTAGCAGGATTATCACTTCAGAACCCTGCCGAACATGGGACCTACTCAGCAATGTCAGGTCTGGCCTAAGGGCACCCATTGACACACATCCCCCAATGCACTCATTATGACTTTAAAAGTGTGATTTTTGTATTCTATCAATGATCATGAACAAGGTATTGAGGCCTGTCATTTTTTTTATAGTTAGACCTATAATCTTTATTCCCAAGCTAACATGTTGCTCAATATGATTTGTATCTGTCTGAAAAACAATTTTTTTATTTTCAGTGGTGACCTTTACAGGCAGAAGACAGGCACTGTTCGCCCCCATTTAGTTAATTTGTTTGTGTGGTAGTGGGAGGAGCAGGTGTCCATGGCACCCAAAATGATGAGTAAGATGGAATAGGTAGTACTGTGGCTGCACAATATAGGTGATATTTTCATATTTCATATGTACCGAGAGAACAGTCAGGGAGTTTGTTACTAGCCTCAAGATGAACAATTGAAGCTAGATTTCACGTGTACCATAAGTAAGGACAAAGTGGACTTTTGTGACACTGTGGTAGAGAGTAGAGCAGGCAAACTCATCACTTCCCACTTCCCTTCACAGGAAATCCACAGCAGGAAATAGTATTCTTCATGCCCTGAGCTGTCACCCGGACACCACCAAATGGAGTAGTTCCTGTGGGGAACTGCTCAAGGCAAAAAGAAACCGAAGTAAAGAAGACAACTATGCTAAGGAAGAGAAGATTACGATTGAGAAATTTAGAGCCTGGGAATATCCCGAATGGACACTCAAGAGAGCAAAAATGCGTATCAAAGATGTCACAAGGTATGTCACCCTTTTCCAGAACAGACAGCCTAGGGATATCACTGAAGATAATACCCTGAGACTGATAACAACATTTAATGCTAGAGAAAAGAAGGTTAATAGTATTGTCAAGAAAGATTGGAAGACAATAACCAGTCATCCAATGTTGGGCCCTAGACTTGACCAAAGAATCCAGTTCCACCTAATAGAGAGGAAAAACACTAAGACTCTCATTATGAGTTTGGCAGTCTCACAATGAGACCTTAAGGCCAGGAGTCCCTCAACACGCCGAGCAACAGCTCCACCAGCTTGCCTCCATGCCCCAGACCTCGCCCCTGCTTCTAACAAGAGTTCGAGACCTCATCCCTTGTGTCTAGTGGTAGGCGTAGCGTCTGTACGTTGTATTTAGTTTTTTCCCTGTGCTTTGCCTTCATTTTTTGTGCCCATTGCTGTGTTTACTCTGCTCCGTTTTTGTCCGTTTCTGCCTTTTCCTCCGTGACCTGTTTTTCCCTCGCATTCCGGCTCATGCTGGTTTCCCCGTCCCTGCTGCTGCCTCCCCTGTGGCCCCTCCCCCTCACACCACTATTCGCCACCCCCTCCCACCTCCCAGCTGCTCCTCCCTCCCACCTCCCCTTCTTAATGGCGGCCACTGCGCGGTGCCAAGTGTGACACCCTGATCTGCCTTAAGGCCAGGAGTCACTCGACACGCCGAACAGCAGCTCCACCAGCCTGCCTCCGTGCCCCCGACCCCGCACCTGCTTCTAACGAGGGTTCCAGGCCTCTTCCCTGGTGTCTAGTGGTAGGCGTAGTGTCTGTACGTTGTATTTTGTATTTTGTTTTTCCCTGTGCTTTACCTTCATTTTTTTTTGCCCATTGCTGTGTTTACTCCGCTTCACTTTTGCCCGTTTCTGCCTTTTCCTCTGTGACCTGTTTTTCCTTGCATTCCGGCATGTGCCGGTTTCCCCATTCCTGCTGCTGCCTCCCCTGTGGCTCCTCACTCCCATTCGCCACCCCCTCCCGCCTCCCAGCTACTCCTCCCTCCCACCTCCCCTTCTTAATGGCGCCCGCTGGCGGTGCCCAGTGTGACCCCCTGACCTGCCCTAGGGCCAGGAGTCACTCGATACGCCGAGCAGCCACTCCACCAGCCTGCCTCCGTGCCGAAGACCCCACCCCTGCTTCTAACAAGAGTTTGAGGGCTCATCCCTGGTGTCTAGTGGTAGGCGTAGAGTCTGTACGTTGTAGTTTGTATTTAGTATTTTGTTTTTTCCCTGTGCTTTGCCTTCATTTTTTTGTGCCCATCGCTGTGTTTACTCCGCTTCATTTTTGCCAGTTTCTGCAGTTTCCTCCAGGACCTGTTTTTCCTCGCATTCCGGCTCATGCCGGTTTCCCCGTCCCTGCTGCTGCCTCCCCTGCGGCCCCTCCCCCTCACACCTCTATTCGCCACCCCCTCCCGCCTCCCAGCTGCTCCTCCCTCCCACCTCCCCTTCTTAATGGCGGCCACTGCGCAGTGCCAAGTGTGGCACCCTGACCTGCCTTAAGGCCAGGAGTCACTCGAAACGCCAAACAGCAGCTCCACCAACCTGCCTCCGTGCCCCCGACCCCGCCCCTGCTTCTAACGAGGGTTCCAGGCCTCATCCCTGGTGTCTAGTGGTAGGCGTAGTGTCTGTACGTTGTATTTTGTATTTTGTTTTTTCCCTGTGCTTTGCCTTCATTTTTTTTGCCCATTGCTGTGTTTACTCCGCTTCATTTTTGCCCGTTTCTGCCTTTTCCTCTGTGACCTGTTTTTCCTCGCATTCCGGCATGTGCCGGTTTCCCCATCCCCGCCGCTGCCTCCCCTGTGGCTCCGCCCCCTGACCCCCATTCGCCACCCCCTCCTGCCTCCCAGCTACTCCTCCCTCCCACCTCACCTTCTTAATGGCACCCGCTGGCGGTGCCCAATGTGACCCCCTGACCTGCCCTAGGGCCAGGAGTCACTAGACACGCCGGGCAGCCACTCCACCAGCCTGCCTCCGTGCCCCAGACCCCACCCTTGCTTCTAACAAGAGTTTGAGGCCTCATCCCTGGTGTCTAGTGGTAGGCGTAGAGTCTGTACGTTGTAGTTTGTATTTAGTATTTTGTTTTTTCCCTGTGCTTTGCCTTCATTTTTTTGTGCCCATCGCTGTGTTTACTCCGCTTCATTTTTGCCCGTTTCTGCCTTTTCCTCCAGGACCTGTTTTTTCTCGCAATACGGCTCATGCCTGTTTACCCGTCCCTGCTGCTGCCTCCCCTGCGGCCCGCCCCCACACCCATTCACCACCCCCGCCTTCCGCCTCCCAGCTGCTCCTCCCTCTCAAGTCCCCTTCTTAATGGCGCCCGCTGTGCGGTGCCGAGTGTGACCCCCTGAACTGCCTTAAGGCCAGGAGTCACTCAACACGCCAAGCAGTAGCTCCACCAGCCTCTGTGCCCCAGACCCTGCCCCTGCTTCTAACGAGGGTTCCAGGCCTCATCCCTGGTGTCTAGTGGTAAGCGTAGTGTCTGTACGTTGTATTTTGTTTTTTCCCTGTGCTTTGCCTTCATTTTGTTTTACCCATTGCTGTGTTTACTCCGCGTCATTTTTGCCCGTTTTTGCCTTTTCCTCTGTGACCTGTTTTTCCTTGCATTCCGGCCTATGCCGGTTTCCCCATCCCTGCCGATGCCTTCCCTACGACCCCGCCCCCCTCACACCCCTATTCGCCACCCCCTCCCGCCTCCCGGCTGCTCCTCCCTCTGACCTTCCCTTCTTAATGTTGCCCGTTTCTGCCTTTTCCTCCATGACCTGTTTTTCCTCGCATTCTGGCTCATGCCTGTTTCCCCGTCCCGGCCGCTGCCTCCCCTGTGGCCCACCCCCTCACACCCCCATTCGCCACCCCTGCCTTCTGCCTCCCAGCTGCTCCTCCCTCCCAAGTCCCCTTCTTAATGGCGCCCGCTGTGCGGTGCCGAGTGTGACCCCCTGACCTGCCTTAAGGCCAGGAGTCACTCGACACACCGAGCAGCAGCTCCACCAGCCTGCCTCCGGGCCCCAAATCCCGCCCCTGCTTCTAACGAGAGCTCCAGGCCTCATCCCTGGTTTCTAGTGGTAGGCGTAGCGTCTGTACGTTGTAGTTTGTATTTTGTTTTTTCCCTGTGCTTTGCCTTCATTTTTTTGTGCCCATTGCTGTGTTTACTCCGCTTCATTTTTGCCCATTTCTGCCTTTTCCTCCGTGACCTGTTTTTCTCTCGCATTCCGGCTCGTGCCGGTTTCCCCGTCCCTGGTGCTGCCTCCCCTGCGGCCCCTCCCCCTCACACCTCCATTCACCACCCCCTCCCGCCTCCCAGCTGCTCCTCCCTCCCACCTCCCCTTCTTAATGGCGGCCACTGCGCGGTGCCAAGTGTGACACCCTGACCTGCCTTAAGGCCAGGAGTCACTCGACACGCCGAACAGCAGCTCCACCAGCCTGCCTCTGTGCCCCCGACCCCGCCCCTGCTTCTAACGAGGGTTCAGGGCCTCATCCCTGGTGTCTAGTGGTAGGCGTAGTGTCTGTACGTTGTATTTTGTATTTTGTTTTTTCCCTGTGCTTTGCCTTCATTTTTTTTTGCCCATTGCTGTGTTTACTCCGCTTCATTTTTGCCCGTTTCTGCCTTTTCCTCTGTGACCTGTTTTTCCTCGCATTCCGGCTCGTGCCGGTTTCCCCGTCCCTGCCTCCCCTGCGACCCCGCCCCCCTCACCCTCCTATTCGCCACCCCCTCCCGCCTCCCAGCTGCTCCTCCCTCTGACCTTCCCTTCTTAATGTCGTCCGCTGCGCGGCCGCGCAGCTGGCGTGCGAGGCAAGCCCATCTGTGCCCATCCCCCTGGTCCACACACCTCCCACGCCCCTAAATGCCTCTATTCCACCGCAGAGGTCCGCGCTCTCAACCCCGGCAGGCACACCGCCTGCGCCCAGGCTGACCCCAGACACACCCACGGACATTTCACATGTCACTCATGCCACTTCTCCTGCAATCAAGCCAACAAATACCACAACAACACCAAACACCCCGACCACCTCAGCTGCATCGTCCTCAACAGCCGCTCCATCCACAAGCACGCCATTGAGCTCTGGGACCTACTCACGAAAGCCTCTCCTGACATTGCCTTCCTCACTGACACATGGATGAACCCCTCATCAGAACCCGACATCGCCTTAGCCATCCCGGAGGGATACAAAATCACCCGAAGAGACCGTATCAACAAACCAGTAGGGGGAATCGCCATATTACACAGAAGTTCCATCAAGATTTCCACCAACACCAATGACACCCTGGACACCGCAGAGCACCTACACTTTCAGAAACACATCAACGCCAACACCACCTTGAGAGGAACCCTCGTCTAGAGACCGCCAGGCCCCCGCCCCTATTCTGTGATGCCATCGCCGACACCATCAGCCCCCACGCCCTCGCCTCCCCAGACTACCTGCTCCTCTGTGACCTAAATTTCCACCTGGAGAGCGCCAGCGACTGCAACTCCATTGCCCTGCTAGACAACCTCGCAAACTTCGGCCTCAAGCAACTGGTCACCTCGCCCACCCACTCAGCCGGACACACGCTTGATGCCATATACTCCCCCAGCAGCCACATCACCTTCACTAACACCACTGAGCTCCATTGGACTGACCACCACTGCATTCACTTCTCCTTCTGAAGCCCACCACCCACCACCAACAACATCCTATCCCTCACCGCTAGTGGAACAAGATCTCCAAGGATCAACTGAACTCCAACATCGCCCAATCTACATCACCCATTACCAACGACTCCAACGCCGCTGCCCTCAACCTCAAACAATGGCTCGATGACTGCGCAAACACCCTCGCTCCACTCAAAAAACCCACCAACACCTGCATCAACAATGCAGCTCCCTGGTTCACCGCAGAACTTCAGACCTCCAAACGAGAATGCCGGAAAACTGAGAAAGCTGGTGCCAAGAACCATCAGTGAGCAACTTCTCCACCCACAAATCAGCAATGTGCAAACACCACCAGCTCGCACATCCAGACCACCAAAACATCCTTCTACAAAGAGCTTATAGACAACAATGCACACAACAGCAAGGAACTTTTCACCATCATCAAAGAACTTACCAAACCCAAATCCTGTGCCATCGACCCTCCGCACTCGCAAGACCTCTGCAACTCCCTCTCCAACTACTTCCACCGCAAGATTGCAGACATACACGAAAGCTTCATAACGCCGTCACCCACCATCACCGACACAGCCAACCCCACAGCACCCTGCCGCACCAACATACTGAGCACCTGGACCCACGCCAATGATGAAGAAACCACCAAAACCATGAGCACCATCCACTCAGGCTCCCCACCACGTCTTCAACAAGGCCAGCTAAATCACGGCTCCCGAGCTCCGGTCCATCATCAACAACTCCTTTGAGACCGCCACCTTCCCAGATATTTGGAAACGCGCCGAAGTCAACACCTTGCTCCAAAAACCCAAAGCAGACCCAGAAGACCTCACAAACTACTGACCTATCTCTCTACTCCCCTTCTCCGCGAAGGACATAGAGAAGATAGTCAACAAACAACTGTTCCACTTCTTGGAGGACAACAACATACTCAACGTCTCCCAGTCTGGATTCCTCAAAAACCACAGCACCGAGACCGCCCTCATCGCCTGCACTGATGACATCAGGACCAGACTTGACAAGGGTGAAACCGTCGCCGTCATCCTCCTTGACCTTTCCGCAGCCTTTGACACCGTATGTCACAAAACCCTTCGCACACGCCTCTTCGACACCAGAATTCGCCACAAAGCCCTGGACTGGCTCACCTCCTTCTTCTCCGAAAGAACCCAAAGAGTCTGCCTCCCCCATTCCGTTCCAAAGCCACCAAGACCATATGTGAAGTCCCCCAAGGATCCTCACTCAGCCCCACCCTCTTCAATATCTACATGGCTCTGCTCGCCAGCATCGTCCGACCCCACCGCCTCAACATAATTTCCTATGCCAATGACACCCAGCTCATCCTCTCCCTCACGAGGAACCCCTCTCCAGCCAAGAACAACCTCCACGCCGGACTCCTCGCCATTGCCAATTGGATGACAGCAAGCCACCTCAAGCTGAACTCAGGAAAAAACGAGATCATCATCTTCGGACCCAACAAGTCAGCATGGAACGACTCATGGTGGCCACCCCGACACCCACCACCCACGCATGCAATCTCAGCTTCATACTAGACTCATCTCTTTCCATGACTCAGCAAATCAACACCATATCATCCTCTTGCTTCAACACCCTCCGTATGCTGCACAAGACCTTCAAGTGGATTCCAGTAGAAACCAGAAGAACGGTCACCCACGCCCTCGTCAGCAGCAGACTGGACTATGGCAACGCCCTCTACGCGGGGACCACAGCCAAGCTCCAGAGAAAACTACAGCGCATCCAGAACACTGCCTCACGACTCATCCTCAGAACACTACACTGGCTGCCCATCAACAAAAGGATTGTCTTAAAAATCTTAATCCACGCTCACAAAGCCTACCTCTTGGGTCACTTTTTCCCTACACTGCAGGGTGCTTCTTTCCTTTGATAATTTATCTCTGGTAGTTTTCTCAGCCTACACTGTACTTTCCCCTATTCTTTTTTTGCTTTCTTCCCTGAGGACAGCCTCCAGATATAGGTTACAGATCCGAGTGGTAGTTCGTTGAACATCTTTCCTTCTCTGATGTACATTGCATTTCTTACATGTTTCCCTTTTTATGCTTTTATGAGATTGTAGAATTAATGTATGTAAACGATATGCTGTCCCTTTGATTGTGTTATTTTCATCACTTTCGTAGTTTATTTTTTACAGAAGGAAAGGAAGGGCTGTAGCTCCTGCTATGCTTTTCCTGGACTTTTAGGGAATCAGACTGAGGATTTGAGGCACCAGATAAGGACGTTCTTTTTTTATTTTACTTATGATAGAGACTGTAAACAAACGTGCCCAGTCAGGTATTGAAATGTATCATCTGATTTTGGTTTGTAATCTTGTTGTGCTGTCACTCCCCCTGATTGCCTTGCCAACTTAGGCTGTATTAGGTAGGGGTCTCATGTAGTAGCAAATCTTTCTTTGTGCATCTTGGGACTTTCAAGACACTTGCCTAAGTATCATGCAGATTCATAGATCGAAGTGTTTATTTCTGCCATTGTAGGAAAGTATCATCTTGCCTGGCATGTTACCCCCATATTTCACTGTATATATGTTGTTTTAGTTGTATGTGTCACTGGGACCCTGCCAGCCAGGGCCCCAGTGCTCATAAGTGTGCCCTGTATGTGTTACCTGTGATATGACTAACTGTGTCACTGAGGTTCTCCTATTCAGAACCTCGGTGGTTATGCTCTCTCATTTCTTTCCAAATTGTCACTAACAGGCTAGTGACCAATTTCACCAATTTACATTGGCATACTGGAACACCCTTATAATTCCCTAGTATATGGTACTGAGGTACCCAGGGTATTGGGGTTCTAGGAGATCCCTATGGGCTGCAGCATTTCTTGTGCCACCCATGGGGAGATCTGACAATTCTTACACAGGCCTGCCAGTGCAGCCTGAGTGAAATAACATCCACGTTATTTCACAGCCATTTACCTCTGCACTTAAGTAACTTATAAGTCACCTATATGTCTAACCTTTACCTGGTAAAGGTTGGGTGCTAAGTTACTTAGTGTGTGGGCACCCTGGCACTAGCCAAGGTGCTCCCACATTGTTCAGGGCAAATTCCCCGGACTTTGTGAGTGCGGGGACACCATTACACGCGTGCACTATACATATGCCACGACATATGTATAGCGTCACAATGGTAACTCCGAACATGGCCATGTAACATGTCTAGGATCATGGAATTGTCACCACAATGCCATTCTGGCATAGGGGAGACAATTCCATGATCCCCCGAGTCTCTAGCTCAGACCCGGGTACTGCCAAACTACCTTTCCCGGGGTTTCACTGCAGCTGCTGCTGCTGCCAACCCCTCAGACAAGTTTCTGCCCTCCTGGGGTCCAGCCAGGCCTGGCCCAGGAAGGCGGAACAAAGGACTTCCTCATAGAGAGGGTGTTACACCCTCTCCCTTTGGAAAAAGGTGTTAGGGCTTGGGAGGAGTAGCCTCCCCCAGCCTCTGGAAATGCTTTGATGGGTACAGATGGTGCCCATCTCTGCATAAGCCAGTCTGCACCAGTTCAGGGATCCCTCAGCCCTGCTCTGGCGTGAAACTGGACAAAGGAAAGGGGAGTGACCACTCCCCTGACCTGCACCTCCCCTGGGAGGTGCCCAGAGCTCCTCCAGTGTGCTCCAGACCTCTGCCACCTTGGAAACAGAGGTGCTGCTGGCACACTGGACTGCTCTGAGTGGCCAGTGCCAGCAGGTGACGTCAGAGACTCCTTCTGATAGGCTCCTTCAGGTGTTGCTAGCCTATCCTATCTCCTAAGTAGCCAAACCTCCTTTTCTGGCTATTTAGGGTCTCTGCTTTGGGGAATTCCTTAGATAATGAATGCAAGAGCTCATCAGAGTTCCTCTGCATCTCTCTCTTCACCTTCTGCCAAGGAATCGACTGCTGACCGCGCTGGAAGCCTGCAAAACCGCAACAAAGTAGCAAAGACGACTACTGCAACCTTGTATCGCTGATCCTGCCTCCTTCTCTCTGCACTAGAAGCTCCGAAGAAATCTCCCGTGGGTCGACGGAATCTTCCCCCTGCAACTGCAGGCACCAAAGAACTGCATCACTGGTCCTCTGGGTCTCCTCTCAGCACAACGAGCGAGGTCCCTTGAACTCAGCAACTCTGTCCAAGTGACTCCCACAGTCCAGTGACTCTTCAGTCCAAGTTTGGTGGAGGTAAGTTCTTGCCTCCCCACGCTAGACTGCATTGCTCGGAACCGCATGTTTTGCAGCTACTCCGGCTCCTGTGCACTCTTCCAGGATTTCCTTTGTGCACGGCCAAGCCTGGGTCTCCGGCACTCTAACCTGCATTGCACGACCTCCTGAGTTGTCCTCCGGCTTCGTGGGACCCTCTTGTGCAACTTCGGGTGAGCTCCGGTTCACTCCACTTTGTAGTGCCTGTTTCGGCACTTCTGCGGGTGGTGCTTGCTTCTGAGTGGGCTCTTTGTCTTGCTGGACGCCCCCTCTGTCTGCTCACGCAATTGGCGACATCCTGGTCACTCCTGGGCCACAGCAGCATCCAAAAACCGTAACCGCAACCCTTGCAGGTAGCAAGGCTTGTTTATGGTCTTTCTGCACGAAAACACCTCTGCACGACTCTTCACGACGTGGGACATCCATCCTCCAAAGGGGAAGTTTCTAGCAGCCCTTGTCGTTCTTGCAGAATCCACAGCTTCTACCATCCGGTGGCAGCTTCTTTGCACCCACAGCTGGCATTCCCTTGGCATCTGCCCACTCCCGACTTGATTGTGACTTTTGGACTTGGTCCCCTTGTTCCACAGGTACTCTCGTCTGAAAATCCAATCCATTGTTGTTGCATTGCTGGTGTTGGTCTTTCCTGCAGAATTCCCCTATCATGACTTCAGTGCTCTTTGGGGAACTTAGGTGCACTTTGCACCCACTTTTCAGGGTCTTGGGGTGGGCTATTTTTTTAACCCTCACTGTTTCCTTACAGCCCCAGCGACCCTCTACAAGGCCACATAGGTTTGTGGTCCATTCGTGGTTCGCATTCCACTTCTAGAGTATATGGTTTGCGTTGCCCCTATCCCTATGTGCCACCATTGCATCCTATTGTGACTATACATTGTTTGCACTGTTTTCTATTGCTATTACTGCATATTTTGGTATTGTGTACATATATCTTGTGTATATTTGCTATCCTCACACTGTGGGTACTCACTGAGATACTTTGGCATATTGTCATAAAAATAAAGTACCTTTATTTTTAGTATATCTGTGTATTGTGTTTTCTTATGATATTGTGCATATGACACTAGTGGTACTGTAGGAGCTTTACTCGTCTCCTAGTTCAGCCTAAGCTGCTCTGCTAAGCTACCTTTTCTATCAGCCTAAGCTGCTAGACACCCCTCTACACTAATAAGGGATACCTGTGCCTGGTGCAAGGTGTAAGTACCCCTTGGTACTCACTACAAGCCAGTCCAGCCTCCTACAGCCATTCATGTAGTTTTTCTGTGAGCTGCTATTACATGTTTTGATTGTAAATTTAATGAGATGTTTGATGTTGCATCTCTACATCATTGATGGTGAATAACCGCCCCTTGCTTGAGATGTATGATGTCATATTTGATTTTTTTTTGTTGTTATTCAAAGTTTTTATACTATATTCAGTTTCAGTTGGCGCCCGCCCTGCACGATTTGTCATTTATCTGTTTTCTCTTTGTATGTGTTTACACTAAGAATGAGTCACCCTTTATGTGTGTCCTAATTTTCACTAAATTTGACATATATTGCACTGATTTGGGTCATGTGAACAAGGCAGGAGGCTGAAAAGTGACTTAGACATATTAATAAACTGCATTGTTGCACCATAAAAAATGGATGCATTAATAAACTTCTTTGCTGCACCAACTTTCTGCCTTACAGAACAACTTTATTTTTGTTGTGAAGTATTACATAATTCCTGAGTTCCGCTTCCTTGGCAGACGTTTCGCCTCCAAGCACTAAACAAAACACTTTAAAAACATTTACACAAACATATTAATAGTAGATTAAAAACAAAATAAAAAACATATATCCACAAAAATATATAAGTAGATTTACAAATTAAGAAAATATTTCACACTTTAAATACAATATTCAAAATAAACATAGAATTTTTAATATCTAAAAGATATTTACATATATATGTATGTATATACATAAGATACATGTATATAAGTTCTGGATAATAAAATGTTAATTTTAAATTCTTTTTGAAGTGTCAAATAAAAATATTGTAATATTGTTTTCTTATTTCTAAATTTACTTTTATATTTTTATTGGGCGTCTATATATATATTCTTTCTTTGGTTTTACTCTAGTATTACTATTTTAAAGTCAAAGTTTTCAAAACATTTGTTTGTAACAATTTAGTTTATTTAGTATAACTTCTTATTTTGTACATTTAGAGATAGATAGATAGATTTGAAGAAATATCAAAAAATACAGTTTTAAAATAATTAAAAATATTATCAACTCAAATGTTAAAAACATACATAAAAATAAATACTATAACAAATACAATAATTATGAATACATAAAAAAATAGATTTTTCTAAAACTAAATAATAAAAATTGTAAATTAATAAAAACTTAGAACATAGAATATAAAGTAATAATAAAATACATGATTATTAATATATGTTACTAGCATTATACAAAGTGTGTAGCTTAAAATATCTTAATTTACCATTCCCATTCCATCATATAAAACAGTACGGAAAGTGTTGGTCTCTGTAGAGGTTAGATTTAATTTTCACATTTTGGTCTAAGCAACAGTAAGGAAAGTGTGGTGCTCCGTAGAGGTTAGATTTACTATTCACACTCCAACCTAAGCAGCAGCATGGAAAGTGTTGGACTTTGGCATGCCTAACAGTAGGGAAAGTGTTGACCTCCAGCGCGCTTAGATTTACTATTCCTACTCCAATCTACACAACAGTATAGACTTTGAACTACAGATAAAATTATACTTCCTAATAATCTTTTAAAGAACATATAAGTAACTACGATATGAAATGAAATCATATTTTGAATAAAAAGTATAAAGTTTAATTAAAAAGAAATATTAATAGAGGTAAAATCTGTAAAAAACAAAACAACTGAGAGATGTTTACTTTCCTACCTAAACAAAAACAGTGAACACTTGAAAATGTTAACTTCCTTAAGAATCTTAGCACAAATATTTTTTCGAATTTAAATAAAAAACTTCTTAAACACAGAGCATTAAAAACACATTTCAAATAAATATTTAAAACAGTTATCAGTAATTATTGAAATGTTACAAAATCAAAAAGTGGGAACATAGAGCCTAATTATGATTTTGGCGATCGTAATGATCCGACTTCCAAAGCCGTGGGGAAGAGGATGACGTCATACTGGTGGCCTCCCCCTCAGTTGTATTACAATGTTTCCACCGTGTAGAGTGGTGGAAACATCGTATTGCGATGTTTCTGCCCGTCAGACCGGCAGAAACAGTGCCATGGAATTGGCCTAAGCTCCCTTAAGGGAACCGAGGCCAATGCTGTGACACAACAGCACCCTCAGAATGCTGACTGTCTGTATTGTAGACAGTGCGCACTCTGAGGGTGCTGGCAGGGGAGGCCCTGCACTGTCCTAAAAAATTAAATAATTAAAATAACAATTACGAAAACAATTACGTAATTACCAGTTATATACTTATTAAGAAATAAAAAAATATATATATATTTCAAAATTAATTAACAATATAATTAAGTTACTTTTGAATGTATGTACTTTCCAATCTATTCCCCTACAAATACAGTACAACATTATAAATTATTAACTTAACTGGTAAAAATAAACATTTCTAGATTTCAAACTTTAATTAAAACATTTTCTCCATGTTTGACTCTGTTCAGCAAGGATCCTAGGAACCCATGGCAATAAATGAGCTGCAACTTGCAATGGGTTTTCATTGTATACCGGGTATATAGAAAATCATTTGGTGAATTATAAAGAGTCAAAAAAAGTATCAAGGAAACCTCTGTGTTAGAAATGGGGTCTTTGGTTGGCAGTCAGGTTACCCCCTGTCCAAGCAAGAACCCTCACTCTAGTCAGGGTAAGTCACACACAATCCAAGTTATCCTGTGCCCACCCTCCGGTAGCTTGGCAGTGAGCAGTCAGGCTTAACTTAGAAGGCAATGTGTAAAGTATTTGTCCAATAAATCATGCAATAACACAGTATAGCACCACAAAAATACACCACACAGTGTTTAGAAAAATATATAATATTTATCTGGATAAATGCAGGTCAAAACGATTAAAATGCAATAAGCACATGTTGAGGTATCACTGTAAAAGTGATATAAAGGGGGTCATTCTGACTTTGGCGGGCGGCGGAGGCCGTCCGCCAAAGTCCCGCCGGCAGAATACCGCTGCGCGGTCAAAAGACCGCAGCGGTAATTCTGAGTTTCCCGCTGGGCTGGCGGGTGACCGCCAGAAGGCCGCCCGCCAGCCCAGCGGGAAACCCCCTTCCATGAGGATACCGGCTCCGAATGGAGCCGGCGGAGTGGAAGGGGTGCGAAGGGTGCAGTTGCACCCGTCGCGATTTTCAGTGTCTGCGTGGCAGACACTGAAAATCTTGGTGGGGCCCTGTTAGGGGGCCCCACGACACCCGTTACCGCAAGCCAGGTTCTGGTAAGGGGGTCGGAATCCCCATGGCGGCGCTGCATGGAGGATTCCCTTGGGCAGCGGGAAACCGGCGGTACACCGCCGGTTTCCCGTATCTGACCGCGGCCGTACCGCCGCGGTCAGAATGCCATGGGAGCACCGCCAGCCTGTTGGCGGTGCTCCCGCGGTCGTTCGCCCTGGCGGTCCATGACCGCCAGGGTCAGAATGACCCCCAAAGTGTCTTTAGTCTTTTGAAAGCAATAAATGTCTCTTTCAAGCACAATGTACCTGGTTCGCGTTCAAAATCTCCGCAAAGAACCACAGATGAGGAGATGCGTGGAAAACAAGGGGGTGTGCGTCAATTTCTCGGGCCGCACACGGCAATGCGTTGTTTATTTTTCAGGGGGGTGTGGCAGTCCTTTGTGTGAGGGCAGGCTACTGTCCTTTGACATGTGTGAGGCCCTGCACCCTCCCAGCCCAGGAAGACCCATTCAAAATGCGGATGTATGCAAGTGTGGCTGAGTATCCTGTGTTTGGGGTGTGTCTGAGTGAATGCACAAGGGAGCTGTCAACTGAACTCAGCCAGACGTGGATTGTAAGGCACAGAAGGATTTAAGTGCAGAGAAATGCTCACCTTCTAAAAGGTGCATTTCTAAAATAGTAATATTAAATCCAAATTCACCAGTCAGCAGGATTTTGTATCACCATTCTGGCCATACTAAATATGACCTTCCTACTCCTTTCAGATGAGCAGCTACCACTCAAACAGTGTATGAGGGGAGCCCCAATGTTAGCCTATGAAGGGAGCAGGCCTTACTGCAGTGTAAAAATGAATTAAGGAGTTTTACACTACCAGGACATGTAAACTACACAGGTACATGTCCTGCCTTTTGCCTACACAGATAACCTAAGGTATGCCCTATGGGTTACCTAGGGCATACCTTAGGTGTGACGTATATGTAGAAAAAAGGAGTTTTAGGCTTGGCAAGTACTTTTAAATGCCACGTCGATTTGGCCCTGAAACCTCACACACAGGCCTTGCAATGGCAGGCCTGAGACAAAGTTAAGGAGCTACTAAAGTGGGTGGCACAATCAGTGCTGCAGGCCCACTAGTAGCATTTAATCTACAGGCCCTGTGCACATATAGTGCACTTTACTAGGGACTTATAAGTAAATTAAATAATCCAGTTGGGTATGATCCAATGTTATCATGTTTAAAGGGAGAGAGCATATGCACTTTAGCACTGGTTAGCAGTGGTGAAGTGTGTAGAGTCTTAAAACCAGCAAAAACAGTATCTAAAAAGTGTATGGAGGCAGGCAAAAAGTTAGGGGTGACCACCCTAAGGCTATCAGGTCTAACACTCTGTATTTCCAACATGGGCACAAGATGAGGTGTTGAGAAGCAGTGGTTATTTGCAGATCTCTGAATTCCGGGGTCCCCATACTAGCATGTGAATTACAGGGCAATTGTCAACTAGACGTCTTATTTACACACTGTCTTACGTTTGGAAGGAAAAAATTTAGAGAAAGACAAGGGACAATACCACTTGTTCTTCTATTCTGTCTTCCCCCAAGTCTCTCTATAAAAATAGTACCTCACTTGCGTGGGTAGGACTAATTTCCGCGACAGGAAACGCAACATGGACACATCACATTTTTACATTGAAATCTGACGTGTTTTTTGGAAAGTGCCTTGCTGTGGGTTTTGGCCTCTAGCTCAGCCCGCACCTAGGGAAACCTACCAAACCTGTCAATTTTTCAAAACTAGACACCTAGGGGAATCCAGGATGGGGTGACTTGTGTGGTTCTCACCAGGGTCTGTTACCCAGAATCCTTTGTGAACCTCAAAATTTGGCAAATAAAACACTTTTTCCTTACATTTCGGTGATAGAAAGTTGTAGAATCTGAGAGGACCAACAAATTTCCTTCCACCCAGCGTTCCCCCAAGTCTCCCAATAAAAATGGTACCTCACTTGTGTGGGTAGGCCTAGTGCCCACAACAGGAAATGCCACCAAACCTCAACATGGGCACATCGCATTTTCCCAAAGAAAACGGACCTGTTTTTTGCTAAGTGCCTAGCTGTGGATTTTGGCCTCTAGCTCATCCGGCACCTAGGGAAACCTAGGAAACCTATATGTTTTTGTAAACTACGCCCCCCAGGGTAATTCAGAATGGGGTAACTTGTGTGGCTCTCATCAGGTTCTGTTACCCAGAATCCTTTGCAAACCTCCAAATTTGGCCAAAAAACACTTTTTCCTCAAATTTCGGTGATAGAAAGTTCTGGAATTTGGGAGGAGCCACAAATTTCCTTCCACCCAGCATTACCCTTGGACTGCCAATAAAAATGGTACCTCACTTCTGTGGGTAGGCCTAGTACCTGCGACAGGAAATGCCCCAAAACACAACATGGACACATTACATTTTCCCAAAGAAAACGGACCTGTTTTTTGCAAAGTGCCTTTATGTGTCACGACTCACGTGCTGCTGGCGCCTGGAATTTGCAGATCTGGTGGCGTGGATCTTCAATGTTCGACTTTGGCCCAAAAAGGGGCGACTCTTTCTGGTAGCCACGGTGCTGTAGGCAATGGAGACGCCAAGAACAGACCGTGCCCTTCAGAAAATAGCGCCAGAGGGAAAAAAACCCTTAGAAAAAGGGTAAAAACCTCCAAACAGGAAGATTCCTGGAAAAAACAAGAACAAACAAACAGGAATCCAAAAGGAGCAAAAGTCAGGAAACACAGAATGCTGAAATCCAGAGCCAAAAGGTGAGGAAATCAGGAGCGAAGACACTAACTGAGCAGAAAGTGTTGCAGCGCAAAGAAAGAAGAAAACACAGCCCTTATATACTAAAAAACAGGAAGTGACCGACAGGAAGTAAAAGGACACCATCTTAGACAGGGAAACAACACATAGAACAGAATAGAACAGGAACCATAGAGAATAGGAAACAAGGAATGCTGGGAAAGAACAGGAATCTGGGAAGAGGGAAAAGACATAAAGAAAGGCACAACAAAAGACTGCAGAAAAGAAGAAAAGAAGAAAAAAGGGAAAGAAACGAAAAAACAGGTAAGAGGGGTCATAGACCCCTAGTATAGTGGAAAGCAGAAGGTAGAACGAGGCCCCATGCAAGTCTGGGGCCTCGAAATGCGCAGGAGAGGCTGGGGGCGCGCCGCGTCCTAGCAACGCGGTGCGCGGCCCGAGCCGAACGCCCGGCTTGAGTCGAGCTCTCGGCTCGCGCTGCACCGCGCGGCGCGACAGTAGGTCCCCCTCCCGAAGGTCCAGGTTTGAGAGGAAATAAACAGTGAAAGCGTTGAATCAGGAGAGGTGCGTGAACGGAAGATGCATCTTCCCAAGAGCATTCACTGAGAGGATAACCCTTCCAATGAATCAGATACTGAAGGCGTTTGTGAAAAAGACGAGAGTCACAAATTTCCTGTACTTCATATTCAGGAACATCATCCACGAGTACAGGAGGTGGACAAGGAAACTGACGTGAGTAAGGGTCAGGCACATAAGGTTTAAGCTGAGAAACATGAAAGACCGGATGAATCTTCCATGTATGAGGTAAGTGAAGACGGACAGTGACAGGATTGACCAACTGAAGAATACGGAAAGGCCCATAGTAACGAGGTGTGAACTTATTTTGAGAAAGACGTGAGGGTAAGAATTTGGAGGAGAGCCAGACTTTATCTTGCGGATGATAGTCTGGATTGGTTGCACGTCTCTTGTCTGCAGCCTTCTTCATATATCTCTTGGTATGTAACAAATTAGATCGAATTAGTCTATGGATTTGGAGAAGGCGTTTGGAGAAATAGGTAATAGCGGGTAAAGGAGAGTTGGATTGTGGAGAAGTAGGAAAAGAGGTAGGATGAAAACCATAAGAACAGAAAAAGGGAGTGACCTTGGAGGCACTATGGACTGAGTTATTGTAGGAAAATTCAGCTATAGAGAGGTAAGTGTTCCAGTTACTTTGGGTAGAATTGCAAAAGCATCGAAGACATTGCTCTAGTCCTTGGTTCAGACGCTCGGTCTGGCCGTTGGTCTGAGGATGGAACCCTGAAGACAGGGCTCTATTAATATTTAGTGTTTTACAAAAATGCCTCCAAAATCGGGAAATGTACTGAGGTCCTCTATCAGATATTATGGTATGTGGAAGTCCATGGAGACGGAAGATATGATCAATGAATATTTGACTTAGTTCTTGAGAAGTAGGTAGCCTTTTCAGGGCAGTGAAATGAGCCATCTTCGTGAAAGAATCCACAGTGACCATGATGACCCGGTTTCCTGCTGATGGTGGGAGTGAACACATAAAATCCGTAGAGATGGTATGCCATGGGGCCGGTGGAACAGGCAAAGGCTGTAGTAATCCTGCCGGTCTGGTATGGGGTATCTTGATTTGGGCACATATGGGACAGGCTTGAACGTATCTTTCCACATCCAGCTTCCAGGTAGGCCACCAGAAAAATCGTGAAAGAAGTTCTTGTGTGGCCTTGATGCCTCTATGACCAGCTACAGGTGAATCATGGCACATTTGTAATGCCTTTTCTTGCACCTTGTTAGTAGGGAGGAATATCAGGTTTTGATAATAAAAATATCCTTGTTTCTTATGTAATAATGGTCTTAGTTCTTCTATGTCGTGGTCCGATAGGTTGGCGTATTCCAGTTGTACTTCTTCCAGGAAAGACTGAGCCACTCCAACGATCTTACTGGGTTCCAGAAGATACTGAGATGAGGAAGGAGTACACTCTGGATATCGGCGAGACAGAGCATCAGCCAGAATGTTTTGAGATCCAGGAATATATGTGATGAAAAAATCGTACTGACTGAAGAAAAAGGCCCAGCGGGCCTGACGACTATTCTGGCATACAAAATTTCGTAAACATTGTAGGTTACGGTGGTCTGTCCTCACCTCAAATGGTTCCTTGGAACCCATCAGAAACTGTCTCCACTCAAGGCAGGCTGTTTTCAGAGCCAATAATTCCCTTTCCAGTACAGAATAGTGTTGTTCAGCTGTGGAAAGGATATGAGACAAGTAGAAAACAGGATGTTCAAGACCATCATCCTCTTGTCGTTGGAGTAAGACAGCTCCGATGGCTCTCTCAGAAGCATCAGTTACGACTATAAATTGTTTGGTGGTATCTGGATGTCTCAAGATGGGGGCTTGGGTGAAGGCTCTCTTTAATTCTTGAAAGGCTGCTTCAGCCGCTTCAGTCCAGACAAACCCTTTCTTTAAATTTTCCTTTTTTAAGGTGTGAGTTATGTGGCTAGTCAGTCTGGCAAAGTCTAGAATGAATTGTCGATAGAAGTTTGCTAACCCTAGGAAACATTGTGTTTCTTTTATGGAAGAAGGAGAAGGCCACTCTAGGATAGCTTGTACCTTTTCTTGATCCATAGTTATGCCGGTGGGACTTAAATGATAGCCCAGATATTTGACTTCCGTCATGTCGAACTCACATTTTTCTGGTTTGCAAAATAGTTGATGAGCACGAAGTCTTTGAAGAACTCGTTTCACATGGGAAGAATGGAGTTCAGGATTTCTAGAATAAATAAGAATATCATCTAGGTAGATCACGACTGTCTGATTCAGAAGGTCTGAAAACACTGAGTCCATAAATCTCTGGAAGATTGCAGGGGCGTTAGTGAGACCAAACGGCATAACCCTATATTCAAAATGGCCAAATGGAGTCCTGAAAGCTGTCTTCCATTCGTCGCCTTCTTTTATGCGTAAAAGGTGGTAAGCTCCTCGTAAATCTAATTTAGTAAAACGTTGAGCCCCTCTGATAGCTTCTAGTATGTCCCTGATGAGAGGCAAAGGATAACGATCTTTAATTGTTATTTTATTTAGACCTCGAAAATCCAGGCAAGGACGAAAATCCTTTGTTTTCTTGGGCACAAAAAAGAGAGGAGCCCCAGCCGGAGACGACGATGGAACAATAAGACCACTCTGTATATTTTCGTCCAGATACTCTTTTAGAACTTCCCTTTCGGGTTCCGTGAGAGAGTACATCCTCCCAAAAGGAACAATTGTGCCGGGTTCCAATGGAATAGCACAATCATATTCTCGATGTGGAGGTAGCACAGGTTTTGACGGTTTTTGGAAAACATCCTGAAACTCCAAATAGTGGTCTGGGACCCCTTGGACCGTATTAATGGACATACCAGTGGCACCTTCAGTATCTAAGGATCTTTTCGGAGACCAATACTTGTCGGAAGTAAAACAGTTCTCATGACAAAATTGCGAAGACAAAGAAACTGTCCGGGTTACCCAATTTATATACGGGTTATGTCTGATGAACCACGGAATTCCAAAAATGATGGTATGATTGGGGGACGTGATAAGATCGAAGGAAATGTGTTCTTGATGGTTTCCCACCTGTAGACTTAACATCAGGGTAGTAGTGTCTACAGGACCCGAAGATATCAAGGATCCATCCACGGTGTGTACCTGTTCAGGTACTTCTTTTGCTTGTGTAGGAACTTGGTGAGCAGCAGCCCATGTCTTGTCCATGTATATACCACTAGCACCACAGTCTAGTAATGCCATAGTCTTTTCTTGACGACCGTCAGGAAGTTGTAACAGGACAGGAAAAATGAACAAGGCGGTTGTATTGTCATTAAAGGAGCTGATGGAAGGTATAGCTGTAGATCCCGTCCCCTCCCTTCTTACAGAGGACGGGAAGTGGCGTTTCCCGAAGGCCTGGGCGGACGTACAGGACAGGTACGAAGCATGTGACCAGCAGAACCACAGTACAGGCACAACCCTCTCTTGCGTCTGTCTTCTCGTTCACTAGCAGAGAGCGGACCTCGGGTAGCATCCACCTGCATGGGTTCCCCTTCGATGTCTCTAGCAGGAGTGCGAGGTTCCTCGGAACGCTGCAGGCAAGCTCGTGAGCTACTTGGCTGGGAAAACCCTCTACTCCTTTTCTTTTCCGATCTCCGTTCCTGAAGACGATATTCGATGGACAGTGCTTGATCCATCAAGCCACGAAGATCTTACGCTCTGGTAGAATGTACTAGTTCATCCTTTATTTCTTCTTTGAGTCCTCTACGAAATAAAGTTACCAGAGTACGTTCCACCCAAGTGGTCTCTGCCGCCAGCTGACGAAAACGGGTTATATATTGCAGGACGTCTTGAGAGCCTTGTTGGATGTCACATAGGGCTTCTTCAGCAGAGGCTTCCAATCCAGGACGGCTAAACATCTGTTTGAAGCGACTCACAAAGGTGGAATAGTCCGACAATACAGGGTCGTTGGAGGACACCATCGGGGTAGCCCAGGCCAAGGCTGGACCGGTTAAGGCACTGATAAGATAACCCACCTTGGTCCTGTCGTGGGAGAATTGGGTAGGTCGGAAGGCGAAGTACACTGTTAATGCATCCAGGAACTCGCGAAGCCTGGTTGGTTCACCAGAGAAACAAGGGGTAGAAGCGGAGATAGTTGGAACATCACTGGTGCGGAGAGCCAAAGCCTGTCGTAACGCAGCATTTTCATTGCGTAGTTGTTGCAATTCCTGAGCTTGTTGCTGAATCGTGGTCAAAAGAGATTGTTCCGGATCTGCAGCAGCCGCCACTGTGTCATCCATGGTGTTTGAGGACGTCGGAATGGTTAGGCGCTGCAATCTGTCACGACTCACGTGCTGCTGGCGCCTGGAATTTGCAGATCTGGTGGCGTGGATCTTCAATGTTCGACTTTGGCCCAAAAAGGGGCGACTCTTTCTGGTAGCCACGGTGCTGTAGGCAATGGAGACGCCAAGAACAGACCGTGCCCTTCAGAAAATAGCGCCAGAGGGAAAAAAAAACCTTAGAAAAAGGGGAAAAACCTCCAAACAGGAAGATTCCTGGAAAAAACAAGAACAAACAAACAGGAATCCAAAAGGAGCAAAAGTCAGGAAACACAGAATGCTGAAATCCAGAGCCAAAAGGTGAGGAAATCAGGAGCGAAGACACTAACTGAGCAGAAAGTGTTGCAGCGCAAAGAAAGAAGAAAACACAGCCCTTATATACTAAAAAACAGGAAGTGACCCACAGGAAGTAAAAGGACACCATCTTAGACAGGGAAACAACACATAGAACAGGAACCATAGAGAATAGGAAGCAAGGAATGCTGGGAAAGAACAGGAATCTGGGAAGGGGGAAAAGACATAAAGAAAGGCACAACAAAAGACTGCAGAAAAGAAGAAAAGAAGAAAAAAGGGAAAGAAACGAAAAAACAGGTAAGAGGGGTCATAGACCCCTAGTATAGTGGAAAGCAGAAGGTAGAACGAGGCTCCATGCAAGTCTGGGGCCTCGAAATGCGCAGGAGAGGCTGGGGGCGCGCCGCGTCCTAGCAACGCGGTGCGCGGCCCGAGCCGAACGCCCGGCTTGAGTCGAGCTCTCGGCTCGCGCCGCACCGCGCGGCGCAACATTATGTGGATTTTGGCCTCTACCTCAGCCGGAACCTAGGGAAACTTAGCATACTTATACAGTATGTTTTTGAAAACTAGACTCTCAGGGAAATTCAGAATGGGGTGACTTGTGGGGCTCTCACCAGGTTCTGTTATTCAGAATCCTTTGCAAACCTCAAAATGTGGCAAAAAAACACTTTTTCCTCACATTTCGGTGACGGAATGTCCTGGAATCTGAGAGGAGCCACAAATTTCCTTCCACCCAGTGTTCCCTCAAGTCTCCGGATAAAAATGGTACCTCACTTATGTGGGTAGGCCTAGTGCCAGCAACAGGAAATGCCCCAAAACACAACATGGATACATCACATTTCCCCAAAGAATACTGACCTGTTTTTTGCAAAGTGCTTAGCTGTGGATTTTAGCCCCTAGCTCAGCCGGCACCTACGGAAACCTAGCAAAACAATATGTGTTTGAAAAGTAGACACGCAGGAGAATTCAGAATGGGGTGACTTGTGGGGCTCACACCAGGTTCTGTTACCCAGAATCCTTTACAAACCTCAAACAAAAATTTGGCCAAAAAAACACTTTTCCCTCACATTTCGGTGATAGAAAGTTCTGGAATCTGAGAGGAGCCACAAATTTCCTTCCACCCAGCGTTCCTCCAAGCCTCCTGATAAAAATGGTACCTCATATGTGTGGGTGGCCCAGGTGACTGCAACAGGAAAAAGGTCAAAAATGTGTAGAGATTGAGGGGATAGCACATCGAGTTGCTAAGCACAATTTTGTCTTTTATACATTTTTAGGCTGACTCTGCTTTGGGGACCCGCACAAGTGAGGTATTATTTTACTTGGGAGACTGAGGGGAACGCTGGGTGGTAGGAAATTTGCGGCGGTGCAGTGATGCTACAAAGAAAAGTATGCTTTTTTAAGGAAATTTTGAGGTTTGCAGAGGATTCTGGGTAAGAAAATGTTGGTGGATCCATGCAAGCCACACCTCCCTGGACTCCTCAGGGTGTCTAGTTTAAAAAAGATTCTGGGTTTGATAGGTTACCCTGGATTAAGGCCGCCCCAGGGACCAAAAACACAGTTCTCCCCACCCCCAAAACAGAGGTAGTTTTGTAATAGATCATTTTGATTTGTCCACATCCTTTTGTGATGTTCCAAACACTAAAATTGTGAAAAGAAACACACTTAGGTTATGTTAAAAAGACCCCTCACCCGCCAATCAAGTTGGTGGCATGCTTCATCATTTGGGTCCCACCCGAGACACCTAGCATGTTACGGTGTGTGCTGTGACACCTGATTACAGTGGAGCAGGTTTTTAAATTTTTGCCACACATACTGGTAAGATTTGGCAGGTGGGTGAGTGATGATTATGTAGCTCAAATTTTATTAACAAGAGATTTCACACAAATGAAATGCACTGTTAATAACTAAAAGGCCAAAAAACTGAACCAATGACTCACAGCTCGTAAGCTGTAAAGCCGCAACAAGGCACCAACTGCTTTACAGTCCATTCAAACACCTTTCATACATGAGATGCACAAACTCATTCACGACGCCAGCTGCGGGCCCAGCACATTACAACACTCGCTTCAACAGACAGTGCCATTCAGGGGCCCATCACTTTTATGCGCCCACATGCCTGACACAGCAATCACACTAACTGATGGAAGTTTATGGACTGGCGTTTGGTTAGCAGTGTGTTGCAGTGGCCAACAGCAAGTCACTATTACACCGCCAGCCAAGCACCACTCCACGCACACTGCCAGCCAAGCGCCACTCCACGCACACCGCCAGCCAAGCGCCACTCCATGCACACCGCCATCACTTTTTTTAAACAGCAAAGAAACCACAAACTAATTAGAAATAAGTACAAAACTAGAAATACAAAAGCTCTAACTATATACATGACAGTAATGCCAACCGTGAAACTGCTATAAAACTGGCAATTTATGCTCACGATCATTCCTAATAATGTTTGTGAGTGTGGTAACTCCTGAAACAGCCACCCACACACAGCCCAGGCTTTGAAGGACAATCAGGGCAGTACATCCTAGTCTCCTTTGGGATACCTCTTTGAGCACAGACTCTACATCTCTTAGCAGGAAAGTCTTTTTTGGCCATGTGAGGAGTGTGCTCAGCTAGATAGTGATCTTTCAATCTAGCCACATCCTCCACCACTGCTTCTCTAGGAACTCTTGCCTGTTCCTGCACAACAAGGCTCGCTATGACAGATTACTGAAATTTCACAAATGTCATCCTTGACTCTGGAGAACTATTCTTGAACAAAAGCATTAAAAGTTGCCAAGTGGAACAGGTGAACCGCAAATTTCTCATACCAAACATAAGCCTTACGAGCAGCAGTGTTAGTTTCCAACCTCTGATCTAGTCTATCAACACCACCCATGTGCTTATTGTAGTCTAAAATGCACACAGGTTTGCACACTTCACCAACTTGACCCCAAACAGCCACAGGTGAAGTACTCTCATCATTGATGGTAGTTAGCATGTAGACATCTCTCCTGTCTGAAAATTTCAGAGCTAGCAGCTCATTATTCCGCCAGGCACTGCACTGTCCCTTGTCAAGTTTTTTACAGAAAAGCTCTCTTGGATAGCCTTTCCGGTTAGAGCTGATTGTGCCACAAGCAACAGTGTCTACTCTGTCCACTCTGAACAATTCCTTGAACAACTGAACAGGGAAATTATCTACGTACAAATGGTGACCTTTGTTAAACAGTCGTCTACCAAGTTCCCACACAATTATCTTGCTAACTCCAGAAGTGGGCAGACAACCAGGGGGGTCAATACTGGAATACCTATTAGTATAGACACGGAAATTATAAACATATCCTGTACTACTTTCAGATAGCATATACAATTTAATTCCATACCGTGCCCTCTTGCGAGGAATGTACTGCCTAAAAACCAAACGACCCTTGAACTGGACCAAAGACTCATCTACAGATATTTCTTTGCCTGGAACGCAGACCTCTGAAAATTGATCTACAAAATGATCAAGGACAGATCTAATCTTAAAAATACGGTCAGAATCAGGGTGATCTTGTGGCAAGGCTAAAGGATTATCAACAAAATGCAGCATCCAAAGAAGAAGCTCATACCGGTTACGACTCATGGTTGCTGGAAATATAGCAGTTGCCATCAAGGGACTAGTAGACCAATATGAAGATTGTGATGGCTTCATTATCAGCCCCATCAAAAATGTTAAACCCAAGAACTTTTCAACTCTTCCAGGTTTGTGGGAATCAACCGGCTAGCTCTAGAGCGTGGCCTAAGTCAGATTGTGTTGTCCCTCAAATACTGTTCTGCATACTAATTAGTCTGCTCAACAAGCTCTTCCAAAAATACATCATCCATAAACAACTGAAAGAAATTGACAGGCAAAAGGTTTTCCGTATTCACTCTACACCCTGGAAGACCATTGAAGGCAGGCAACTGTGGCTGCTCCATGTTTGGGGCAAACCAGAGTTCAGGTCTTCCAATGGGAAAGCTTTCAGCCGCTGGCTGCTGCACCATTGGCACATCAGTGTCCTCCTCTAAAACAGGCACTTCATCAGCACTGAGAGTGGCTTCATCATCAGACGATTCCTCTCTGACAGAAAATTAACTTTCAGAATCTTGCACTCCTCTGCCTCAGATGCAGAGTCAGTCTCACAATCATGGTCAGAAGACAACTCAAAAAGCACACCAACAACCTGCTGACCGGTCATCCTCCGGCTAGCCATGATCCTTCCTGCGAAAAGTAACCGGACAAATGCTCAATCAACAGCCAGCTGATAAGTAATAAACAAAGTGTCACTTTATCACTAAGAGTTATAAACTCAAAAACTATACCACTCACTTGCCTAAAAACACTAGACTCACCAGCAACTACTCTGCACAGCCACTGCAATCACCAATGATATCCCACTAAAAAGAAAAAAGAAAAGAAAATTACACATAAAACAACGCAAATATCATTGTGCATTAATCTAATGACAATTTCACACACAATCCTGTATTTAGTACACCACTTATAAAATGTAATTTATGCATGGAAACAACAGTAATTTGGAGTAAATTGTTTTTACATACCTAAAACATGCAACTACACAAACCGCAGGTCAACCACGGCCAAAACCGCAATGTGCCACAGCAAAGGAAGCAAAAGCTTTGAACTAGAACAAAAAGGAGAAATAAACTGTTATAATCACATATTCAAACACTTTGCCAGTTGACAAACAACCCACCACCAAACATTTAGAAATTTTCCCTGGTGTCTAGTGGTCTCTGCCACCCTCGGGGAAAGATGGGCCTAAAAAAACCAGGCAGATCTGCCCCCAAGAGGGGCAGAAATGGCCACCAGTACTGTGCTGAATCCCTTGCCCAAAGGCTCCCCCCACACACAAAGCACACACACACAAGATCCCTGGCGCTAAGTGGATTCTGCCCCCCTTGTGGCAGATGGGCCTACAAAACGGGGGCAGAACTGCCCAACAGTGCTTTGCCCACTTTGGGGGGCAACACTTGCCAAAGGGGGCACCCCCAACACAAAAAAAACATAAATAAATCCCTGGTTTCTAGTGGCTTCTGCCCCCTATGGGGGCAGATCGGCCTAAAAATAAGAGGCTGATCTGCCCCCAAAGGGGCAGAAACAGCAAAAAATATTATGCCCCCTTAGGGGAGCGACCCTTGTCCAAGGGACGCTCCCCGGCACAGAAATACACACACACAAACAAAAACAAAATCCCTGGTGCCTAGTGGGCATTCATGCTGCCCGATCACATAGCAATGCTAAAAGAGACTTTGAGGGAAAGGAAAATCATTGCCTTTCCCCCGAGGCCCCTTTTTCAGCAAACACCTCCCCACCACCCCCGGCCAGAGGAGAAACTCACCTGTTTACTCCTCAACTCACTGGAAGCAAATGGCTTCCAGCGCATCTGGCACCCTCTGATGATGTCAGCGCACAATAGTGCGGTGATGTCATTAGAGGGGGGGCAGGGATGGAAGGGGAAGTGATTCCCCTTCCATCCCTGCCAAGGGGAGGGGGGCTAGGAGGCTAGCACTCCCCCCGTGAGCCATTCCATGGACGTAACGGTTACGTCCTTGGCGCCTCAGTCCCACAGCCAAGGACGTAACAGTAACATCCATGTCCAGGAAGGGGTTAAGCACCTAAAATAATAATTTTTTGACAACAATATTCTGTGCCACAATATTTTTGTTTTGACAATCTTATTGATGCAATATTAAGGTATCATGATATCTGCAACTCAATATTGTGTTCAATCACTGTAAGAAGAGTGCAGCATGCTGTTTCTACAAACTGCATCTTCAGCAACAGGGTCATGCCTGTCGTCAGTCCAAAAGATGTTCATGGAGCTACAGGATAACTCCAGGATTTATACAGATTGTTAGGCAGTATGGCTAAGCCTACTGTCAGTCAGGCCTTAGTCTAGCTCACATTATTAAAAGTCCAGCCAAACAGACAAGGGCAGTCCTTCTCCCTCAGTGAAAATTTTAGGAAAGGTTATCTCCCCAAGTTATTAGTAGGGCATCCAACTATATGCATACCGGTTGGAAGATTTAACTTCAAGCTGATTTGTATCACTCACCGAACAATACATGGAACAGGATCACAAAATATATTCAGCAAAGGTACCTCTGCTCCAGAGTGACACCTCACCTTGCAACCCCACTATACAAGAAAAAAACATAGGTGGTACATCGTTCTCTGTTCAAGCAACCAAACTGTAGAATTTGTTACCCCCAAACATAAGTTCTGTGGATAACTATCTTATCTTCAGAAGACTGCTCAAGAGTTGGCTCTTTCCTACATAATCACAATCCTTAAAGCTAATGTACAGTATATCCCTTGTATGTAAACATTTATACTTTGATTATATGTATGTGTTTAGATATGTGTATGTCTTTGTACAAATATGTATAATAACCACGGTTTGTAAAATATATAGATATTTTTTAGGTCTGCTTAACAAATGCATATATTACTTATGTTTAAATGAATATATATATATATATATATTATTTTATGCTTTACATGTATATAGGTCCCTGCATAGTTTTCATATAAGATATGCTTATGGGTCTCTGTTTTATACATCTATCACAATATGTAAATATTATCATAATTATTTTATCTGAAAGTGCTTCACTACTGAAATATTGAGGAAACAATTAGCTTCACACACCTCAATACTTGAAAGTCTAACTTTAAACAGTTCACCTTATATCTCAATATATTATCTTCCTTATTCACGTATGCGCTTTCTACATAGTTATATATCTTTATATTTATGATTTTACTCCTACTGTAGAAGAAAAAAACCTTTGACTCTCTCTAATGGACTGCTCTATGTCTCATCTTATACCTCTTTCAATATATCCTCTACCTCTACTCTCTGACACGTCCAAAGCCACTACTATGATCTCCAAAATAACCCTTTCTAGACTCGTCCCCCTTCTGTCCTCCTTGGCTCACACCAAACCTTATTTTATTACTATGATCTCCCAAACAACCCTTTCTAAATTCTTCCCTCATATAGCCCTCCTTTGACTCTTCACAAACTATATTTTACTACTATGATCACCCTAATCACTTTTTAGAGACTCTTCTCTCAATCTCTCCTTTTAGGCATTCCAAACCTCATGTTACTACTTTAATCTCCCTAAAAACTATTTTTAGACTCTTCCCTCCTCTACCCCTCCATTATCGTATTAAATCCAACTAAAAGATGCACATGGACACCACTCAAATTAACTAAAATTTCTCTACACTAATCCACCACTAATGCTTTTTGGGTTCCGGAGTAGTGTGTTACTTAGCAGAAATCACTTCAGAGTTTTATCAGGGGCAGTAAGAACTATATAAGTACAATTGCAATGGTGTGAAATGAAAAACAGATATTGGTAAAGAAATGAAACCATGGAATAACCATATTTATGACGGTGTTTCATCTACTGTGAATGGCACTTTTTCATAATGCTCTATATTAAGCATCGTGTAGGTTGTGTCTTTTTTCACTATTACTTGTTGCATACGTGTCACGTTATAAGGCAAAAACAATACTGTTTTGTTAAAACATATAGGGGCATATTTATGAGCCCCTAGCGCCACCTTGTGCCACATTAGCGCAGAGCAGGCGTTAAAAGGGGGCACACCATTGTTTACAATGGGCCCCTATGTACTCTGCTGGAGTAGCGCCTACATTTTGGGGCTACTCCTGCAGAGTACATCAATAGATCATAAAAAATTATGCTGTTGCCCGCTACCCTGTACCATGGTGTGCCATATTTTAAATACGGCACACACATGGTGGCGGTTGAGGGGTGGTAAAGGGCGCAACAAAATTGGAGCTGCACTGTGTGCAGTGTCATTTTTCTTAAATATGCCCCAAAATTTGTCAAATGATCAGACAATCCGTGACTAGAGCATCAATGCCCTGGAGCTGCCAATGTTTTGTACCATAAATAGATTTTAAATCAATATTGTCCTTCCAATATTCATAATCATTGAGTGTCATTTTGGAAATAAAGTAATCAAAATAAATCAATTTTGTTCATGTCAGCATATTTGTATTTGCTTTGGAAGGCATAAACCTATACTAAAATGAAACTGGGTCTGTGGGGACATGACCAGAAAAATAGGGGAACTTTTTCAAATATTGTTTGAGACTCCCTATAGGTGGTGTGAGACAGTGTTCCTACTGTGTATAGTTAAAAACAGCTTGTTGAGAACTAGCTTTGTTTAAATAAAGATGTTGATAATGATGGTAACAAAACATTTCTCCATAATTTGTAGAATTCTCATACAAATCCTCATTTTTTAATACTGTGTAGGATTCTGATTCAGATAGCAGATTTGAAACAGTCGTAACATTCCGTTCATCAGAGATGGAACCTTGGGTGAAAAAAATCTCAATAGCAATCTTAAAAACATAAGGAATTTGCAGAGTTTGTGTGGGATCAAAAATTTCATAGGGACCTTATCCCAAACAATACCATCAAGGACAGGAAATGCAATAATGTTCACAAGGGGCAATTCTCTTCAGACCCTATGTGAGGAAGAATGGGGCTTAAGTACTTCAGCTACGAGTTCAGGAGAAGAGCGATCTGGGAGATAGTGTACCGATAAAGGCCTGCAAATCTTTAATGTCAGTTTGAGCGACAGACGATCGCTGTGGTCACACCCATAGAAATCGAGACCATTAATCAACAGCCAATAAAATTAAGTTGCACATACCATCCGTGTGGAGTGGTCCACAATGATCTAAATAGACACACTGTAGTGGCCTAGTTAAGACTAGAAGAGGAGTCTGCGGTAGGCGGGCAATGGTGGAACTTTTAATTTGTTGACAAATGTCAGAACACAGGACATATTTTTTAGTCGGTTTATAAAGACCTTGCCACTTGTAGTGTTTCTGTAACAAGGGAACTGTAGACGCCACACCAGCATGGGCAGACACCAATCCTTGATGTGCAGTAGTTATTTATTCTAACCAACAGTCCTGGCTGAAAAATATGCCATCACCCATCCTGGGAATGTGGGCAAAAGGAATATTACGTGCACTCATCAGATAGCAGTACTTTGTTGGAAATATTTAAGGTAGGGTGTGCTACTAGCTGAAGCAGTGACAGCAGCCATAATGTAATCATCTATTCTCATATATTAACTGTTGTGGATCCATTTTAGTTCCCTGCCTGCGCACAGGAGATAGCTTAGCTTTTAGCTTGCGGACCTGTTGCCTTTTTTACCTGATACCCTATTTTTCATGCTCTGTTTTATTCTATTTAAAGATTTATTTCCTTTTAGCACTGTTTCCAGATGAGTGGATTTTAGAGAAATGTTTTCATTTTGCTAATCAGTGCTATACTGAGAAAGCATAATTATCAGTGATTTAGGTAGGTAATGTCATCATGCTCATTTTGTTTTACATTAGCAAGAACAGAATGCAAACATTTCAGGTATTTGTTATGTACTTGCTGACACAAGTTTGTGCGCACACTCTGATGTTTAGGTATAGACTTGTGTCAGGATTCCTGCACAAACAACAACATGTGCCTTATAAAAATACCTCACAAGACAAAGGTCGTTAGAGGGGGTTCCACCAGGATACACCATCTTGACTCCATGTCCCTTTGCAGCGAATCACAGCCTTGTGTCTCCACGATTCCTGACCCGGAGACTAAGGAGCTATTCTCATCCCAAGGTTACAGGGTTGGGGCATTTCTCATGGACACCATACTGGCAGATTAGGCTTATCATGCCCAGCTCTCCCTCTTAGGGTAGAGTTTAGGCCTTATTACTAGGAATTTCATTTTTCATGTTCCATTCTGCTTCTATTACTTCTCATTGTCATAATCATTATAACACATGCATTTTATCGTAGATTGTAGTCTTTTCAATAAATATATGTATGTGTACGAGACTTATTTCTAACAAGAGAAAATGGACAAGATTTGCTTCACTGTGACTTCCCTGTGAGGTCTACAGAGTCCATGCACTAGACTGCCAAAAATCACCTTTACTACTTAGGCACTGGGTGAGGTACTGCCAGAGAGCCAGGAGATTTGGGCCTAACTGGCATAGAAGTGACTCAGTCGCCTACAAACAAAAGGGTTTCCACCCCTAATGTCTCACTGAGAGGCAAGAGTCATTCATGACATATCGAGTAGTCACAGCTTCTTGTACAGTCTGAACAGCTGCTTTTGCAGCTTCATCAGCTAATGAATTTCCTGCAACATGTACCCCAACTTGTTCATGACTTAATGTGTGGGTCTTACATGCCTGTGTCAAAGCATCAGTAAGAGAGCTGCCCCCTTCCTCAAAGCAACTTAAGCTTAATAGCGTTCCTTTTAGAATCTCTGACTCTATCCAGTGCCAATAATGTACATTATCATTATTAGACTGGAAGCAGTAAAAGGAATCACACTATAAGTGTCGGGAATTCTAGATCTGTATTCTGCAGTGCCTGAACCTAAGCTTTCAATTCAGCCAGCTGAGCGGTACAGTCACCGAAAGTTTCTGTACATCTATTGTGCCTGAAATACTCCATCTTTCATGACACCCTTCACTGCAGCAATTGCTATCGAGTACTTCTGCTTAGTATCAACAATGGGCTGGGCTGAACCGTCAGTAAATATTATGTAATCATACTGATCTAGAGGCAAAATTTCATTCAACATGGGGTATTCTTGTTCATACCGGAGAACTTCCTGGGTCAAGAATGTAGGGTCAAAGACATAATCTACACCAGAAGCTTCAGTAGCTTTTAAGTAGCCTACTGGATCCACTGTGCATGTTAGGAGTTTGTGTTAGGAATGCTTGCCTTTGTGATAGGCTCTAAGGCTGGAATGGGAGCCACCATAATTATGCAGTTCCCCTGATCCATTGTTTGTTCCTTTAAAAAACTGTCTGAACTGCAGTCAACATTTTTTCTGTTGATGCAAAATGCATTTCTGCATTAGAATATAAATGTGATTTCTATGCAATTGGTACAGTTTCACCTTCATTACAGGTGGCATTTGTGTAACCAGTAGAACCCGCAATTATGCGGATGGCTAAATTAGTGGTGTTAACGCAAGTGTGTAAGTCTTTAGTTGCAAGCATGTCTGTTTGCTATCACAACCCCCTCTTGTGCCCTTTGTGTAGTGGGCCTGGTACTCAGAGCTCATGTTTCATTTCCCCTGTGGCATTTCACGGCCTCCATCAACACCAGGATAAACACCCCTCAGGCCCCATGATCCCACTACACCTAACCCCTTGGCAGGCCCCTTCCCAGAGCACATTAACCTATTAGAACATTCTGGTAATGTTGTTCAATTAGTTTTTTGGTTTGCACACTTGAAAGGAATAGACATGTGTTTCCTGTTTATTGGTTCAAACTGCCATAACCTACTGACTCCACCTGCTAATACTAGTGTTCATTGATTCCACCTGCTTCTGTTTATTGGTTCCAACTACCATGATCTATTGACTCCACATGGGAAGAGTACCTGACTGCACTTGCTTGCATTAAAGATCAAAACCATTAGGCTGACAGGTATTCTCTCCCAGGGCCTGTTGGAACCTTCCAGTCTCATGTGCCTTTCAGGTGTCAGCCACACCCACAGGTTATCTAAACTTCACCCAAAACTTGAGTCGGTGCTTGGCCTCATTCCTGTCCTGACCAAGCATCATTCCTTCACTCACCTCATGAGTCGACCAGATTCCTCCAGTGCTCTAGTCATCCTCAAACCAAGCCTTCCTGCAGCTCCTGTGCTGCTCCTGTGATCCTGATGCCATTGACACTTCTGTCATCTTTGTTTCCAGTGTGGCGATAACTCTTCCTCTTCAGCTCCCAGTGCTGCACCTACAAAGACTTCCTCTGGATTTAATTTTTAAGTAGGACAGACAAAGTGAATTACTTGATCACAGATTAGTGCACACCTAGATTATTGCCTAAGACTATCTATAAGACTGAGGGGGTCATTCTGACTTTGGCGGGTGGCAGAGGCCGCCCGCCAGAGTCCCGCCGGCAGAATACCGCTGCGCGGTCAAAAGACCGCCGCAGTAATTCTGAGTTTCCCACTGGGCTGGCGGGCGACCGCCAGAAGGCCGCCCGCCAGCCCAGCGGGAAACCCCCTTCCATGAGGATGCCGGCTCCGAATGGAGCCGGCGGAGTGGAAGGGGTGCGACGGGTGCAGTTGCACCCGTCGCGATTTTCAGTGTCTGCGTGGCAGACACTGAAAATCTTGGTGGGGCCCTGTTAGGGGGCCCCACGACACCCGTTACTGCCAGCCAGGTTCTGGCGGTCAAAACCGCCAGAACAAGGCTGGCGGTAAGGGGGTCGGAATCACCATGGCGGCGCTGCTTGCAGCGCCGCCATGGAGGATTCCCTTGGGCAGCGGGTAACCGGCGGGGTCAGAATGCCATGGGAGCACCGCCAGCCTGTTGGCGGTGCTCCCGCGGTCGTTGGCCGTTCTGAATAGAGAAAGCTTGTTTTCTGGAAGTCAGACACAACAGGTTCTGGGATACCTTTGGGCATCGGGACTTGAATTGTATCAGAACTAAAATTCATCCACCACTAATTCTTGACAAATTGTTGACTTATTAGAGTGCACTATATATGCATACAAACTTGTACAAATAACTGAATGTAAAATGTAAAACTCCAGTATTAACTCTTGATTGTACCTCCTCTCATGCAGTACTTGTGTTGAAGACTGTAAGTGTACAATATTGTGAATAACTATGAAATCTTTGTATGCTCAGAACAGTTGATAAACTATTCTTGCTGTTATTTCCAGTGCAATACATCCACACCAACATAAAAGGTCCAGGGAGTACAGAACCTCTTACGCTGTGTCTCAAAGCAGCAGAGCAGAACCAGTGCCGCAAGTCTATCTTTTCTTATTTTGTCCCAACCTACCTTCCCCTGGAGGGCAGTGTATGATTTAGGGGTTTAGGATGCCCTGATCGTGGGCTGCCCTCCCGGGACATCAGAGGTCTAGCATTGCCTCTGCGCTCGGACCCACCTGAGTGTGTGACATTTGCAATGTTCTGAGAATAGTAGTATGTTTTGTAGTCCAATGTTTATCTGAAAAATCAGGATGAATTAAATTGTACAATGGTTTAACCCTTTGTGCCTAATTTAGTAAGTATGTTCTACCAAGGTTTAGAAAGCCTAAAAGTGATTGAAACATTTTTAAGGTACTTGGTGCTTGTAAGAGAGCACACTTTTCCAAAAAGTGTGGTGCAAGGCTTCTGCCTTCATTTGATAATTCATATCCTAGAATCAGAGCACAGAAAATCAATTTTAAATTCTTGAAAATTTCATTTATAGCCATGATCAGCAAATCCTAGAACTATGCAATTCATTCTGGCCAAATGTGTGTTTAATATTATCTGTGAAGTAACTGTCATCAACATGAGACAATGCTTCTAAGTCAATTCCTCATCAAATTGATGTTACATAGCCAGCAAACTGTTCTTAAACCCTTGAAGTAGCCTACAGAATCTGTTCTGGGTCCCTAAAGCAGCAAATGCTGTCAAATCTCTGCTTTCAGGTGCGATATTTAGACAGAAAAAAAACTGCAAATGTCTAATGTAGTTTTGTATTTTTACTAGCAATATTGTTCATTAAAGCTTTACTGTGTGAAATTTGTTTACCAAAAGTCTGTGTATGACTGTTTAAATGTATATAGTCTATGCAATCGAAATGATCTGGTTTAGCTACAAGATATGGAAGATTATTCATAGGCGAGATACAAAGCTCAATCATACCTTGATATTCTAATTGTGATAGAATTTCCCTAACAGAGTGCTTAGCTTCATGTTTACTAAGGTACTGTGGTTTTACTTGCGAGCTGGACCTCATAGGTACAATGTGATAAGGCGTGCCTTTATCCCAGCCTGCTTGGTTGCGATGTAATGCAGGGGCTCGTGCAACAGCCCACTCTGCAGCATTTGCTTCTTTAACTTCATTGGGAGCAACAACAGAAAAGGATGGTTGTTAAATCCCACCTCTGTGGGACTTTTCTAATAAACTCAGGTGGCCAATCTTCCTCAACAAAAAAATATCATATACATTAGACAAGTTTGCCAGAATATTAATTTAAAAGTACATGGTATATCACCTTCAATTTGAATATCCAACCTATAGAGTCTATCAAGAGGGCTGAGCCCCTGATCTGGAGTTTCAACTTGTAAGAAATCATTAGTCGGTCTCGCTGCCTGAAACTCTTGAAGAGTCTGGTGAACTAAGGTGACCTCTGCTGCACTGTCAAGCAGTGTTTTCTCCCACATCTTGTTCAGAAGAGGCGTCCTATAGCATTTGTGGCATATTTAGCAAAAATTCCTCCTATTTTGTAATTGCTAAATTGTTGTTTTTGTTGCGAACGTTTTTCTTCCTTTTTTATGATAACATCAGAGGAGCCCTTTTTCGGTTTCACATACTCTTTCTATCTGTGTTCACCGCGCCCTCCTCTCTTTGACTTACTGTATTAAGGGTCCTGAAAGGAACAAGAAGGACGTCTATCAGAATACTGATACCTATCAGGCTGTTTGATTGTATAACAATTACGTAAAATTATAATGTTTTCCGTGAATACCAATTGCGAGATCCACTCCCTGTTTTAGTATTATCTTTATTTTATTTTTAATTCCCAGCACTTTTTAGAAGACTCAGGTTTCTGCATGGTGGTATCAGATTTTGTTTTAAGTTGTGGTGTACCAGGCCTGGCTCCCAAGTTATTACGGCCTATAGATGCATAGTTGTCAGAAATATTTCTAAGTATCTGGTGTTGCTGATCCGCTGCAGGAACCAATGCAAGATGTTGGCGTATTGCCAAAATATCATTGGGGACACCGTGGAAAAACTGTCAAATAACTTTGTCCTGAAATCCTTGGCAGGGTTCACCCCATATTCATTTTGAAATTGCTTCAGCTCTTCAGACAAAACAGCAATTGATATGGTACTGTGTGTTATTTTATATATGGAAGCAAAAACCGTACCCCAGGTAGCACAATCTTCTATGAGGGAACAATATCAAGTGGAAGACACATTGTGAGAAATCTAATTTTATCTTAGGGTCCCATAAGGGGAAACACTGCTTCAATCCAAAACTGAATTTCTTTCTGTTTAGTAGGTATTTTACACATAACGCCATTAATGGTAGCTAGACTAATAGCAGGCACAGCTAACTGCACAGCTTGAAGAGCCCTTGCTGGGGCAGTAGTTATTGTATGCATAACAAACTGCATTAGACATTGATATAGTCTAACTAAATGAGTATAAAGAGCAAGCACATCATAACTGAGAGGACCCGGTCTCACATGTTAGAGTGAATGTGGGAGGGCATCCTGCAACCAATTTTGGTATTCCTGGTATGTTAATGGTATTTCTAAATATTCATAAGGTCTACATGTATGTATGAAATGTCTGTGTGTTAGCATCAACTGCAGGAAAATTAACCTAGGAAAAAGAAAACTTCGCCTTTATAAGCTTTGTGTGCCTCAACTTTAAAGGTAACATCTCCACCACCATTGCTGAGCCCAGGTGTAGCCAGATGTACAGTTACTGCCTGTCTACAATTAACAGGAATATTCACTGTTTGGGCCATATTTAACAAATAGAATTCAAAGAAAGGTAACACTAAAGTGGAGGTCATTCTTTGACCCATTTAAGCTTGAACAACCTACAGACAAAAATAGGTGCTTCCTATTAAGCTGAGAAGGATAAATCCTTTTTACCATGGGCGTCTTCATACAGAGGTGAAAAAGAAGCCTTGGGAACATGTGAGAAAACTATTCAGGAGACCCACTAAATAAGTACCTGACCTAAAACATTGGTGGCGCCATGTTATATGGTTCTACAAATTTAGTGGGACTGTGTATGTAACAACAAGAACTTCACAATATAGAGACTTATGGCCTAATTTAGAGTTTGGCAGATGGGGTTACTCCATCACAAACGTGATGAATATTCCGTCCACTATATTATGGTTCCATTATATCCAGTAGGAATTGTAATACAGAGGACAGGATATCCGTCACGTTTGTGATAGAGTACCCTGCCAGACTAAACTCAAAATCAGGCCCTTAGTCTACATATATCATCAGTAAATGTTGGTTTGTTTCAGCTAGCTCACAGAAACACATACAAACCCATAAACTGACCAGGGTGATATATGTTGTCGGTAACCTCAAACCTGACACTCTGATTCACAAGGAATACGTGGAAACAGATCTACCCTTTTGTTTGGTTACAAGTGTTGGCCACTCTTGCATGCCCACGGTAAACACAAGTATGATACGAAAATTCCCTTTTTAAGGATTTATTTAAATGATCGTATTCAAGCAAAGAAAGCATGAGCTGCGATTATAAGAAAAATGGGACATGTAATCAGCATTATTGGAAAAGTGAATGATATAAACAATTCAACCACGTTAATTGTTACTAATTTTACCTCACTCCTATCTGTATCTAATAGAATATGAAAGTCAGTATAGTGGGAGTACCCTCTGCCACATCAGTTGTAATATCTACCACCATACTTTAGTTTTAGGTGTCAGGAAGCTGCTCTAAATGTAATGCTTATCTTCCTTTGCAGGATAGCGGTCGGAGTCAGCAGGGCTGCATCTCAGCCACAGCTGTTCCATGATCATTTAGCATGAAGTTCTCCTCTCAACAAGTGTAGCATGGACACCGGTTATATAATAAAACACTTTCCTTATCACATCATGACTGAGGTGCAGAACAGCTACTTAGGTTCCTCTAGCATAAACGGGTTGTTTCCTAAAGATCACAGAAAGAGAAAATAAGGACATCACATGCTGATTGTTCATCACTGGACTGAACACAGGAGTAACAGAGGCATCCATGGTGCGGGGTGCCCCCAGGGTTCCTTGTTGTCAGGGGGCCCGTCACACTCTAAGCCATGCCATTGCATGCCTTGCAAAATACATGCAATGGCATGAAATAAGAAATAGGTAAATGTTCAGGAAAGCCACTCTGGGGGCGCTCATTGAGCCCAAGACCAATGAAAATCTGGGCGATCTGGAAGACACAGGTTTGTCATCACATTCTGCAGAGGGGCCCCATCATTATGAGTATTGGGCCTGAATTTGCAGACTATAGGAGGACAATGCCTACCAAGAATAAATATGTGTGCAGCACATTCTTGTGTTAGTGGAAAACTATGTAAAAAAGTCAGAATTAGCAAAAGATGTCAAGCTAATAATTAAAATCTAAAATGGAGTCCTAGCCTGGGCCTTGCAACAGTGTGAGTCTCTCCATTACTTTTATGTAACTCACCCCCAACTGATGATCATGTGAGACCTATATGCTGCACTCTTTGTTATTACAAGTCTTCTAGCAGCCATTAAATTTATCAGGTCCCTGCACCTTGCATTCACCACTCTTCATCAAACCAACCAATGAATGAGAGACTGCCATGCAACTACACCTTGTATTTGCGGCTGATGAACATGTGAGCCAGTGTGTTCCCTCCAACATCTGCTACCACTTCTTCCATGACTGACATGGTGTGACTTTGCACAAACTGCACCACAGGGGTGCAGGATTGCAGGAGAAGCCTCACCACCACCAATTACCCCTAGTTGGCTGCCATAGGTGAGCTTGGGAACCCATCCCCACTGATACTCATTTCTGTAGCTGGCCCAGACTGCTCAGGAACAGTGCCCTAAGAACTACGCAACAACTACTAGAGCATTGCTTTCATCACAAAAAGCATCCATCATCATATCCTGGTGAGTGACCAGGAACTGAACTTTGCATACAGAACATACAGACAAACATACTGCCACAAAATTTCTGTAATCTTTGTTCGAGGAACATAAGACTTAGACACTACAGTATGCAGTAATATAACATGTGTCAGCATTAGAATGTCAGAATAAATGTTAATTACATATAAAAAAACTATTACTAAGCATATCATCTTAATAATAAAAGGTTGTATAACTATTTAGACATAACAGTCCTTGAACATTATGGGGGTCATTCTGACCCTGGCGGTCATGGACCGCCAGGGCCGGGGACGGAGGAAGCTCCGCCAACAGGCTGGCGGTGCTTCAGGGGCATTCTGATGCCGCGGTCAGAAACGGAAAACCGGCGGTGTCCCGCCGGTTTCCCGCTGCCCTAGGGAATCCTCCATGACGGCGCTGCAGGCAGCGCCGCCATGGGGATTCCGACCCCCTTACCGCCAGCCTGGTTCTGGCGGTTATGACCGCCAGAACCTGGCTGGCGGTAACGGGTGTCGTGGGGCCCCCTAACAGGGCCCCACCAAGATTTTCAGTGTCTGCCAAGCAGACACTGAAAATCGCGACAGGTGCAACTGCACCCGTCGCACCCCTTCCACTCCGCCGGCTCCATTCGGAGCCGGCATCCTCATGGAAGGGGGTTTCCCGCTGGGCTGACGGGCGGCCTTCTGGCGCTCGCCCGCCAGCCCAGCGGGAAACTCAGAATTACCGCAGCGGTCTTTTGACCGCGCAGTGGTATTCTGACGGCGGTACTTTGGCGGGCGGCCTCCGCCGCCCGCCAAAGTCAGAATGACCCCCTATGTTTGTTAGTTACACGTGTGCAGACCAAGATAAACATTCTCCCTCATACAATCATTAAGAGTAAGCTTTGACTATTCCACTTCACTATCTGCTCAAAGCCAGTGTCTGAAGAAGAGAAGCTTGGAATTTCAGTGAGATCCCAGAATTACTTGGTCCTTTTATTTCAGAGGACCGTGCTGCAATTATTGCCTAATGACATTTGAGTCTCACAGGTCCTGCAGAAATGATCTAGCAGCCATCACAATACCCTACTTAAGATGACCTCATAAATCCCAGCTTCTTAACAGCGCAACAGTATAAATACAGACATAACAAGCTATGCACTGAGGCCAACACACCACACATGGCCAAATACAGTATAACAGTATTAACTGTTTTAGGAATTAAAAAGATAAAATACAATGATGGACTCTTCTATCTATTATCTTCTACTGTCCCTGTTAAATCTTAGAAGAACATTTACTGAGCTAGTGAAAAAAAATGTACGCTGATTTAGCATCTCGTGGGTTTATGTCTAAGTAGGCCTTTGAGAAGACAAAGCCCCAGACTGAAATCCTGGAGAAGGAACACTTCTTCATGGCTCTAAGTGAGCCCCAAGAGGCCCAGACACAGAGGGCTAGGATGGCATTCTATACTAGTATGATGGTGAAGAGAATGAAAGGTTTTCCGATAAACTGGGTAAAGAGGGTGAAGACTGCCTGGAATGGCACCCTAGACAGTGTCTTCGGAAGAGACTCTGTCAAGAGGGGATGGAAGATTAGGAAGGTGAGATCTCATAATCTAGAATGATTTGGAGAGTCTCTTTAACTCAGATGAACTTTACCACCTGATATATGCAGAGTGGTACTGCTGAAAAGAGTGACGCAGTTTTTTTAACTAGGCTATAGAGGCAGCTGGACAAAGAAGCTCATAATCACCTTAGAACAGACTGCCTTTACGCCTCGCGGAGCTGGACGGTGGCCCTAGCAACTGAGTTGGACCAGAGAATGGTGACCTTCTTTGGAAAATTCTAGAAGGATCTCAAGAAGTGATTAGATCTATCCAGGTGGGCATACCAGGACAATATCCTGAATATGGGAGGGCAGCTGATGAAAATAATGGAAATGGTGAAATGGCGGAGGCTGCTAAACAAAAAGGATCAGTGGTGGATCAGTACTTTTTTGCCAGGTTTAGTCTGGCGTGCAATGTACATGCTAGACAAAGCTAATTGCGCTATATTGGTGGTGAAGTATGGTTGGTGTTCCTCAGGATTCTTTCAAGGTTTGCAGAGCTGGTCTCGTCGAGGAAGGACTAGTGTCATGAGAATGGGATTATCTAAATATGTTGGATAAACAAAACAAATCTTTTCATATATATTGCATGCGTCTGTTCTTTGCAGAGTATCACTATTTCGCTCTAAGGAAGCAATAATTTTCAGTCTACACTTTTCCTTATACCCACCTTCCCTCTATTGCTCCCAGTTTTTTTTCAATTCTGTATCATTTTCCCTTCGAGGATAAGATTTCATATTTTCAGAATGTTTGCCTAAATGAAATACAGTTAATTTTGCTCTTTAGCTCCTCCCAATTCCTAAAGACAATCTGTGATCTCATGTGACATGATGGAGGACCGCTGAGTAATTCAGGTAAGTCCCATACAGATATGATTGCCATTTACTTGGTGGTAAGAACGTTTGCTGTTAAGATTTTATTATGTTTGGGATCACTCTAGCACCCAATGCAAGTTAGGCAATTTCAGGTAAGAACACCTCTCACACGATCAAGGTATAAGATATTTACAATAGAGGTGCTGTAATTTACTGCCACAGTTTTGAAATGTATTTGTGGGAGCTTCTTCTTAGGCACCAACTTGTCCTTAACACTCAAGGGGATATTTTTAACAACATCACCTCTGCCACAAACAACGTCTTTTTAAATGTTGGGATCCGATTCGCAGAGTGGTCTGTTGAATGTGAAAACCAATTAAAGAGTAAATTAGCTGATGGCATACCCATGTTTATTAGCTGCCCAAATTTGAGGAACCACTGGGGTGAAATTGAAAAACTAACCTTGTAAATTTTGGGAGCTGATATAGAGATGACAGATAGATATAATATGCTGGGTACAAATTATGGGCCTCATTACGAGTTTGGGGGGCGACCGCCATACCGCCATGCTGGTGGCCTTTCAGACCACTCTATTATGAGTTACACAGGCAGGATCTCTAAGCAAAAACACCAGACCACCAGAGGCGCAGTGGCCTGGAAATAGGCGGTCTGACCTCCAGTGCTGTCAGCACTGCGGCCAACCACCAAGCACATTACAAGCAAATAGTTGCCGTGGCAGACCCTTGATGGCGGTCAGCCAATGGGAGTCCGAACCACGAAGGTTTGCGGCCAGCAAAAGAATAGACAATGGCACATTGGATGAATTTGAAAACAACACAGCTGACACACATTGCCACAGTGGATACACCTGCAAAGTACACAAAAACACCTCTTCACACACCACAATCCTTTGCTTTTTCAATGCAAAACAGAGGCCAGAGCACCTTATTTCCAAAACACTTATTTTTTCACCAACCCATAGAACACCCTGCACACATTTTTGTCCATTCACACCCTTTGCACCTCCCCTGTTTTGTAAGTCACTGTCACCCGTCTTTTACTTTTTCCACCATGTCATGGTCGAAAAATCCATGTTTTTCAGAAGATGAGTTAAGAGTCATAGTGGATGAAATCATAAGAGTAGAGCCACAGTTGTCTGATGCACAAGTCCAGCACATTCCTCTCAGTAGGAAAATGGAAATCGGGGACAGGATAGTCAACAGAGTTAATGCTGTAGGCACCACCCTGTGCACAAAAGAGGACATCAGGAAGAGGTGGAACAACCTCAGAGGCAAGATCCATTTGTCAAGTGTGGGAGGTAGAGAGAGTTACCTGACTGCAACTTCAAGGAGGCACTGTTTCACTAAATCCAAACACCAGGCCAGTGTTCACTTGTCCGAATACCCCTGTTTGGTAACTCTCAATTGAAGTGTACTCACCTAGGAGGATAATATTTGTATAGTGTGTTTAGTGCAGGGATTGACCAGACTGCAACACCCAAGAGGCACTGTTTCACTAACTCCACTCACCAGCCCAGTGTTTACTTGTCCAAATATCCCTGTTTGCTAACTGTCAATTGAAGTGTACTCACCTAAGAGGATACTATTTGCCAAGTGTGGGAAGAGAGGGAGTGACATGGTTGCTAAGCCAGTAAGGCCATGTGTCTGTAAATGCAACCACTAGCCTAGTGTTCTCTTGTCCAAATACTATTGTTTGGTAAACGACAAATGAAGTTTACTCACCTGGCAGGGTACTATTTGTCAAGTGTGTGAAGTAGAGGAAATAACCTGACTGCAACTCCCAGGAGCCACTGTTTCACTAAATCCAAACACCAGATTAGTGTTCACTTGTCCAACGACCCCTGTTTGGTAACTCTCAATGGAAGTGTACTTACCTGGGAGGATACTATTTGCCAAGTAAGGAAAGAAGAGGGAGTGACATGACTGCTAAGGCAAGGAAGGCCCTGTGTCTGGAAATACAACCAACTGCCTAGTGTACACTTGCCCAAATGCCCCTGTTTGATAGCTCTCAATTGAAGTTTAATCACCTGAGAGGATGCCTTTTGTAGTGTGGGAAGCAGAGGGAGTGACCTGACTGCAACTCCCAGCAGGCCCTGTTTCAGCAACTCCAACCTCCAGCCCAGTGTTCTCTTGTCCAAATACCATTGTTTGGTAAACCACAAATGAAGTGCACTCATCTGAGAGAATAATATTTGTCAAGTGTGTGAAGTAGAGGGAATAACCTGACTGCAACTTCCAGGAAGCACTGCTTCCCTGACTCTAAACACCAGCCCAGTGTTCACGTGTCCACATACCCCTGTTTGGCAGTTCCCAATTGAAGTGTACTCACATGGAAGGATACCATTTGCTAAGTGTTGGGAAGTAGAGGAAGTGACACGACAGCAAATCCCAATAGGCCCTGTAATTCTAACTCCAAACATCAACACAGTGGGCACTTGTACAAATACCCCTGTTTGTCAATTCTCAAATGAAGTATACTCACCTGGTACTGACAAGCACAGATCATGCCCAAATCACAAGCGTATCTGTCAACATAGCTCCATCTTGACTTGCTAACTCAAGATGAAATATTTGAGAACAGGAATGACACCATAAACACTGTGTGTAACAAGTATTCATAAGGCCTCAAAATGCATCACCACATTAGTATTGGCAGCAGCCACATTCACACTGCACTGTGCACATGATGATTCCAGTCACATATACAACAACGTCCTGGGTCTGCCTGCATCACACTCAACTAGGCCTCCTAATGAGCAAAGCCATAACTTGCTAAGCCACTGTTTTGCCTGCACTGGTGGCAAGATAGCATTTTCCGTTCATCTTCCTTAGAGCTAATGATCTGCACATTTCAGCAGCAGCTTGAGTCAAATTGAATTGGCATGCTTCACACATGCATGTCAAGACACCCAATACCATGCTTACTTGCCACAACAGAATTAACTGCAAGATTACTTTGTATAAGGTCTCTGCATACTGTAACTCTACATCACTTGAGGTAGATGTCACACTACAACCAGTAACATTTGTATGTTTTACATCAACAGGTGGGCACACAGAGGCCACAGAACAGACTGGCACTACCCCCCGGATAAAGCCCTCGGTAAAGAAGACATTCCTGGACGTGTGGACGTGGAGGACGGTTCTAGCCCATCTGGGCAACCTGATCAGAGTCTCACTGTCCCCACTAAATAACATCCCAGCCCAGTTGCCTCTACATCATAGGCAGCCATTTGCCCCCCAACCTGTGTCCTGCGCACAGTGTCTACCATCTTGTGCCCCCAGTCCTGGATCCTGAGTTGCAGTGCAACACTTCTGACACTGATGGTCCAGAAACAAGTTGAAGAGGGCTCCCGGTGGCAAGAGCACAGGCCTGTGGGGGTAGGGAGCTTAAGAGGGATGCTGTGGGCCAGCGGGGTAAGGCACCTGGGGCTGATCTTGGCCAGGACACCATCAGTCATGTCTTGGGGTCTATCAAAAGTCCCAAGGGGTGATGGTCCAGGTCTTGACTGAACTCCAGGATATCAGGCAGCTACAGAGGGACATTCACAGGGAAACATGGGAACAGATGAAAACCCACAATACCAACATGGCCTCCCTAACATTACACACCAACACATCAGTATAAGTGTCTGGTCAAACCAAACATTTTATTCCAGTGTATATCATGGAGGCTGTCAATATGTCTGGGCTCTTAGGAACAAGAATGTGTGACTCACACTGAGCAAAAGTACATAATTTAAGGTACCGACACCCAGGCCACGGAATGAAGGGATTTGTCAGACATTGTCCTGTAGAATAGGCAAACATTAAAGTGGCTGATGTCAGCAGGTTGAGCCTTATCACATACCACACCAAAGTGATCCAACATCCCATAGCACAAGATACATACAGGTGGCAGTACAACAGCCCCTGATAACATGCCCATCATAATCCATTTATCATGCATCTGGAGGTATGACACAAACATATGTCAGTGTTGTGGCACAGGCACTGTGGCTGCCTGCAATGATGAAACACATCTACAGCTACATACAGGTCAAACAAAAAAATTGTTTAGCCAATGTGAAGGAAAAATGACTTGATCAAAAGCTAGGACTATGGCCCTCATTACAACCTTGGCGGTAAAAGCCGCTTACCGCTGTGCAGAAGACTGCCAACACACCGCCGAGGCTGTGGAAATCCACCATGGCTATTATGACCCACAGCTCGGAATCCGCCGAAATTCAGACACCCACACAAGTCCGCCACACCAAAGGTCAGTGATAAACTGGCGAAAACAAAACCTCCACCATCACGCCAACAGAAATACGCCCACACTATCACAACACACGAATCCACGCAGCGGTCTTTCAACCGCGGTATTCCTTTGGCAGTACACATCGCCGTGCTCAAAATACACACACATTTACAAATCACAGACACATTGGACAATTCGAAGCACACACACCTGATACACATACACACACCATTCCCACACACCCATTACAATATAAAACACACACCAATATCACCCACAAACCCCTACGACCACAATTACCGAAAGAAGGCCAGAGAGAGACACCACAAACAACTACCAAGCATCCACAGGCACACAATACCATCACCCACAGAACTTCCACACACCTCACACAACACACTGCTAAATATCACCCCACTTATCACTACACACACCACCCCACACATCACCCACACCACCCCATGGCACGGCAAAGACACCCCAGGTTCTCTGAGGAGGAGCTCAGGGTCATGGTGGAGGAAATCATCCGGGTAGAGCCACAGCTATTCGGATCACAGGTGCAGCACACCTTCATAGCTAGGAAGATTGAGCTATGGCGCAGAATAGTGGACAGGGTAAATGCAGTGGGACAGCACCCAAGAAATCGGGATGACATCAGGAAGAGGTGGAACGACCTACGGGGGAAGGTGCGTTCTGTGGTCTCAAGACACCAACTTGCGGTTCAGCGGACTGGCGGCAGACCCCCACCTCCTCCCCCACAACTAAAAACATGGGAGGAGCAGGTCTTGGCGATTCTGCATCCTGAGGCCTCGCAGGAGTAGATGGCGGAATGGACTCTGGTAAGTCAAATCTTAACTATTACATCCCCCACCCTACCTGCATGCCATCACATACCCCCACCCTCACCCTCACCCCCATCACCCCAACTCCTCACAAATGTCCCAACATCACAAACCACCCATCCCAACACCAAGCCCTGCATGCAACATCAAAGCATGGACACCCATCACCAAAGCATGGCTACTGCACATACCCATACACCCCCCTAAACCACCATCACACAAGGTCCCACACAGGAATGCAAGCACTGGGGTACACGGTCACCCACCTATTGCACACCATGGCACACTCAGATGTAATAAACATCCTTTTATACCCCTGCAGGACCCCTACCCAACATCACCGCATAGGAGGGTCCACACATGTTGACACCACCAACAGAAGAGGCCCACAGTGATGACAGCAACTCTATCCAACTGGATCTAGATGACCAGCCCGGCCCATCGGGCACCTCGGGACAGTTGGTTTCCATCACACAGTCACAGGCCACTACAGAGCTTCCCCCCTCTGGAAACACCAGCACAACACCCACCCAGCGGGCCCATACCTCTGTCCCAAGGACACGTCAATCAGCAGTGTGTCCACCACTACAGGGAACCCAGGCTAACCTACAACCCCAATAACAACAGGGACCTGGGGCAGTGGTAGTGGGCACACGGTCCAGGGGACGGAGGCCCAGGAACACAGGGGAACTGGGAGGGCTGCTGTGCGACAGGGGGAGGACAGGCCAAGGGAACCCACTCTCCACGAGGCCCTCTCCAACATCATGGAAGCCTACCACCACTCCCAGGAGACAATGGCAACGATACTGGCCAAGTTTCAGGAGACCCAGGGCCTGCAGGAGGAACAGTATTTGGGTTTCAGGGAGGAACTCAGAGCCATCAATTCAACCCTGGGCACCATCGTAGGGGTGCTGAAGGAAGTACTCAACACCAGAGGGACACTGTGGCACAACAAGGGGCCCCTGACACTAGCCTGGACGATGAACTGCCAACCACCTCCGCCGGCGCTAGTGGACAGGAGGCACCGCCACAGGACCACCACACCAGCACCCCACCCCCTGCAGAGGGAGAACCACCCCACAAGTGGTCCCTGAGATCCAGGACAAAGACAGAGAACGATGCCAAGACCCCCACCAAGAAATGAGACCACCCTGAATGTCATCTGTCTGTCCCACTTTGTCACCCTGTACATCCTCAAACTGCCCCAGCTCCACTTCCTATGCCCATTTGGGCAATGAACCTGTGAGACTAATAGACTGGACTCTGCCATGGACATTCCTCCACCATCACCCCTCACCATTTTTACAACCCCCTCCAATATTGAGCACTTAAATAAACACCCTTGAAGCACAAAACAATCTGGAGTCAGTCTGTGATTTCCAAATAGTGTATTAGCAATTACAGTGTCAAAATGCTCTTTCATATGTAATGTCAACATACCTATGTCACACAGCTCTAGTCCATGAGGAAACAAATCAGATGTCACACAGTGGGACCCATATCTGTGAAATCGTAAGGGAAAGTGACAACTCAGTGACCATACACTGGGTGAAAACGACAGACAGTAGAGAGGTAGTAGTGTTAAAGTACATGTAGTAGGCAGGTTTGTATTCTTACCTGTGTCTCACTGGAAATATTGCAGGATCACCAAGTTCCTGTTGTCTATGTCCTCTTCTTCTGCTTCCTCGTCTTCACTGTCCACAGGCTCCACAGCTGCAACAACACCGCCATCTGGACCACCCTCCTGCAGAAAAGGCACCTGTCATCGCAAAGCTAAGTTGTGAAGCATACAGCAGGCCACGATGATCTGGCACACCTTCTTTGGTGAGTAGAATAGGGATCCACCTGTCATATGGAGGCACCTGAACCTGGCCTTCAGGAGGCCGAAGGTCCGCTCTATTATCCGCCGAGTTCGCCCATGGGCCTCATTGTAGCGTTCCTCTGCCCTTGTCCTGGGATTCCTCATTGGGGTCAGTAGCCATGACAGGTTGGGGTAACCAGAATCAACTGCAAATGGCGAGGGACAACTGTTAGACATGCACTACCCAGTAGGGATATCCCCAGACCCAGACAACCATTCCCACAGACTTGCTTCCAGGTGCTCACCTAATAGCCACACACGGTGCCTCTGGAGTTGACCCATCACATAAGGGATGCTGCTACTCTGCAGGATGTAAGCGTCATGCACTGAGCCAGGGAACTTGGCATTAACATGGGAGATGTACTGGTCTGACAAACACACCATCTGCATATTCATGGAATGATAACTCTTCCGGTTTCTGTACACCTGTTCACTCCTGCGGGGGGTCCAAAAGCCACATGGGTCCCATCAATGGCACCTATGATGTTGGGGATATGTCCCAGGGCATAGAAGTCTCCTTTCACTGTAGGTAAATCCTCCACCTGAGGGAAAACGATGTATCTCCGCATGTGTTTCAGCATGGCAGACAACACTCTGGACAACACGTTGGAAAACATAGGCTGGGACATCCCTGATGCTATGGACACTGTTGTTTGAAATGACCCACTTGCATGGAAATGGAGTACTGACAGCACCTGCACTTGAGGGGGGATTCCTGTGGGATGGCGGATAGCTGACATCAGGTCTGGCTCCAGCTGGGCACACAGTTCCAGGATTGTGGCATGGTCAAGCCTGTAGGTGATGATCACATGTCTTTCCTCCATTGTCGACAGGTCCACCAGTGGTCTGTACACCGGAGGATGCCACCATCTCCTCACATGTCCCAGCGGACGGTGCCTATGAAGGACAACAACGAGCACAGAGTCAACCAACTCAGAGGTACGTACCCACAGCTTACACAGAACACGAATCATAATCCAATATTTGGCCTGTATGAGTGTTGAGGCAAGGCCTACGTGTGTGTGACGCAGTTTAAAATTAAGCCATGTGGGCAACTGAAATGGCAGCTGCCTGACCTGTAAAGTGGGACGATGGGATGTGAGGTAACTGCGCTGGCGTTGTACACCGTTGCGGTAGGCGGTCGAAGACCGCGGCGCAATGCTACATTGGTTAACATTGGACCCTATGGGTCCCAGGAGCCAATGACGATGTACGCCAGCGGTGACAGTACGCACCGCCTTGGACGTGACTGCTGTTTTCTATCTGTTCAATCACTCGAAACCTGATCTTCGACAGGAGAGGACCTACACTGCAAGTGCTGCTGTGACCTCGGTCTGGAAGAGACAATGGCTCGTGCGTCTGGGGAAAGGGCCCCTGCCTTCACATCGGAGGAGTTCGAGAAACTCGTGGATGGGGTCCCCCCCAGTACACGCTACTCTACGGTCCTCCAGACAAACAGGTAGATACACTGGGAGCATGCTGTATGGGCTATGCCTGTGTAGAGTTGGGTGGATGAAAGATGGGGGGGGAGATTGAGGCATGCATGAAACGACGGTGAGTGAATGTGCATCATGGCAAGGGTAGGGATTGGGGCCAATGACTGTGACGGTGCATTTGGTAATAACTTTTCTTTTCCCCCTGTACAATTCATGTAGGTCAGCGCCCACCAGAAAAAATATATTTGGCGTGCCATCGCCAAGGACGTCCAGACCCTGGAGGTCTACCACAGACGGAGCACCCACTGCCGTAAGAGATGGGAGGGTATTCGCCGCTGGAGCAAGAAGATGGAGGAGGCCCAGCTGGGGATGGCCTCCCAACGTGGGAGGGGTGGCCGTCGCACAATGACCCCCCTGATGTTCAGGATCCTGGCAGTGGCGTACCCGCAGTTGGATGGGCGCTTGAGGGCATCACAGCAGCCACAAGGGGGGTGAGTACACTCTCATTCTGCTGATTTTGCGCGCAGTGGAGGTGTCTGGGTGGGGGAGGTGGGCTTTGGGTTTCCCTAGGCCAGGGCGAGTGTGCTAGTTAGGTCCCCTTGTTCTGGCAGACCCTGTGGCACCCCAAACCCACCTGTGTACAGTGCCAAGTACACCTAGTCAGGCTCCTGTGTCATCCATGTGTGCAGATGTTGTCCATAGCCTTGTAGGCCATGTCCCAGGGATTGAACAGTGGAGGCCAAGTCCGCGGCATAGTGCAGGGGGCTTCTGTGTCTGTCGTGTCCGTCAACGGTAGCGGTAATGCATGCACTCAACATGTCTTTCTTCTGTCGCCCCCCCCCCCTTTTTTTGTGGTCTCCCTGTTCTTGTGAGCATTAGCATCATCAGGCGGAGGATCAGTGGCACCGGAGCAGGAGGGAGCTGCATCCCACATGGCCCTGGAGGGCGACACTACGGACTCGGAGTTCACCAGTGGGACGGAGGGCAAGGGGAGCTCCACAGCGGGGACAGGAGCTGATACCAGTGACACAGACTCGTCCTCTGATGGGAGCTACCTTGTGGTGGCGGCAACATCTGTGTCCCCCGCATCTACAGGTACAGCCGCCACCCCCCCTACCAGCACCGCCCTCCCAGCAGCCCCTCAGCCTTTGCCTCGTGCCCGCTCACCCAGGAGGGTGGGCATCACCTTCGCCCCAGACACCTCAGGCCCTGCCCCAGTCACCCCTGCTGCCCTCAGTGAGGAGGCCATTGACCTCCTCAGGTCCCTCACTGTTGGGCAGTCTACCATTTTGAATGCCATCCAGGGTGTAGAAAGGCAGTTGCAACAAACAAATGCATTCCTGGAGGGCATTCATTCTGGTCAGGCGGCCCTTCAGCGAGCTTTTCAGACTCTGGTCTCAGCACTGATGGCAGCCAGTGTCCCTGTCTCTAGCCTCCCCCCTCCAACTTCCTCCACCCAGACCCCAAACCCCTCTACCTCAGCCTATCCCAAGCACACCTTCAGACCAGCATGCAACCACGTCAGCACACAAGAGAAGCTCTGGCAAACATAAGCACCACACATCCCACAGGCACTCACGCAAGCATCACACACATGCAGACACACCAACATCCACTGCCTCCACTGTGCCCCCCTCCTCCTCATCTCCCTCCTCCCTCCCTGTCTCATCTACACTCACACCTGCATGCACTACATCTATAGCCACTACTTCCATCACCAGCACACCCACCACCACACACGCTCACGTGCAGTCACCACCCCCACTGCCATTCACACGTCCCCTGTATCCTCTCCCAGTGTGTCTGTGACACCCCCTCCCAAGATACACAAACGCAGGTACACACCCACCCAACAGCCATCCACCTCACGACAGCCTCCAGCGCATGCACCTTCACCCAAAGTCACCAAACGAACACCTCCTACAACCACAACCTCTTCCTCCACTCCCAAACTCCCTCCAGCTACCCGTCCCAGTGTTCCCCAAAAACTTTTCCTGTCCAACCTTGACCTCTTTCCCACACCTCCCTCACCCCGTCCGTCTCCTAGGACCCAACTCTCCATGTCCCAGCATAGCATCTCATCCACAACATCTCCAGGACCAGTGGTGCATGCAGTCACCGGAATCTGGAGTGCACCGGCCACCAGGGCAGCCAGTGCCACAGCACGGACAGTCCCCCACCTGTCAAGCATCAAAAGTTGGCCAGTGCCCGGCAGGAGAGGTGGAAGACTCCAGCCACCAAAGCCGCTCCCAGGGGTACAGGTGGGAGTGTGGATTCAGATGCGACACCTTCCAAGGTGGGGAAGGGCCACAAGAAAGTCAGCAAGGCTGAGAAAAGCAGCACAGCGGAGAAGACCGCCATCATCCCCGCTGCCCAGGAGGCCACCGCCACCAGCCCTGCTGCCCAGGTGGCCACCACCATCATCCCCGCTGCCCAGGAAGCCACCACCAGCACTGCTGCCCAGGAGGCAACCGCCACCAGCCCTGCTGCCCAAGAGGCCACCGCTAGCACCAGCCCTGCTGCCCAGGAGGCGACCGCCACCAGCCCTGCTGCCCAGGAGGCGACAGCCACCAGCCCTGCTACCCAGGAAGCCACCACCACCAGCCCTGCTACCCAGGAAGCCAACGCCACCGGCACAGCTGCCAAGGAGGCCACCGCCAGCACCAGCCCTGCTGCCCAGGAGGTGACCGCCACCAGCCCTGCTGCCCAGGAGGCCACCGCCACAAGCCCTGCTACCCAGGAGGCCAACGCCACGGCACAGCTGCCCAGGAGGCCTCCACCAGCACCAGCCCCTCTGGTCCAGACAGGACCGCCAGCACCAGCCCCGCTGGGCCATGAAGGACCGCCAGCACCAGCCCCGCTGGGCCAGACAGGACCGCCAGCACCAGCCCCGTTGCGCCAGACAGGACCGCCAGCAGCTGAGTCACTGCAAAGGACCCCGCCATTAGAAGCACCACTGAACAGGGCACCGCCGCCACAAGCACCGCTGAACAGGGCACTGCCGCCACAAGCACCACTGAACAGGGCACCGCTGCCACCAGCCCTTCTGCCCAGGAGGCCACCGCCACAAGCCCTGCTACCCAGGAGGCCAACGTCACTGGCACAGCTGCTCAGGAGGCCTCCGCCAGCACTAGCCCCGCTGGTCCAGACAGGACCACCAGCACCAGCCCCGCTGGGCCATGAAAGACCGCCAGCTCCGCTGGGCCAGACAGGACCACCAGCACCAGCCCCGCTGGGCCAGACAAGACTGCCAGCAGCTGAGTCACTGCAAAGGACCCCGCCGTTACAAGCACCACTGAACAGGGCACTGCTGCCACAAGCACCGCTGAAGAGGGCACTGCCGCCACAAGCACCGCTGAACAGGGCACCGCCGCCACAAGCACCGCTGAACAGGGCACTGCCGCCACAAGCACCACTGAACAGGGCACCGCTGCCACCAGCCCTTCTGCCCAGGAGGCCACCGCCACAAGCCCTGCTACCCAGGAGGCCAACGCCACTGGCACAGCTGCTCAGGAGGCCTCCGCCAGCACTAGCCCCGCTGGTCCAGACAGGACCACCAGCACCAGCCCCGCTGGGCCATGAAGGACCGCCAGCACCAGCTCCGCTGGGCCAGACAGGACCACCAGCACCAGCCCCGCTGGGCCAGACAAGACTGCCAGCAGCTGAGTCACTGCAAAGGACCCCGCCGTTACAAGCACCACTGAACAGGGCACTGCTGCCACAAGCACCGCTGAACAGGGCACTGCCGCCACAAGCACCGCTGAACAGGGCACCGCTGAACAGGGCACCGCCGCCACAAGCACAGCTGGCCCATGAGCGCCAAGGGCACTGACGCTACTGAGTCCGTCATGAGCAGCATGAAGCACTCTGTGCATCAAGCCCCCTCCAGAACCAGTGGATATTGCCATCCACTACCTCTGTCCTTGGCAGGATGAAGCACTCTGGGCACAAAGCCCCCTCCAGAACCAGTGGATATTGCCATCCACTACCTCTGTCCTTGGCAAGATGAAGCACTCTGGGCACAAAGCCCCCTCCAGAACCAGTGGAGTATCACATCCACTACCTCTGTCCTTGGCAGGATGAAGCACTCTGGGCACAAAGCCTCCTCCAGAACCAGTGGAGAAAGGCATCCACTACCTGAGTCCTTGGCAGGATGAAGCACTCTGGGCACAAAGCCCCCTCCAGAACCAGTGGAGTATCACATCCACTACCTCTGTCCTGGCCATGATGAAGCACTCTGGGCATAAAGCCCCCTCCAGAACCAGTGGAGAAAGGCATCCACTCACCCAGTACCTGGCAGGATGAAGCACTCTGGGCACAAAGCCCCCTCCAGAACCAGTGGAGAAAGACATCCACTCACCCAGTCCTTGGCAGGATGAAGCACTCTGGGCACAAAGCCCCCTCCAGAACCAGTGGAGAAAGGCATCCACTACCTCAGTCCTTGGCAGGATGAAGCACTCTGGGCACTAAGCCCCCTCCAGAACCAGTGGATATTGCCATCCACTACCTCTGTCCTTGGCAGGATGAAGCACTCTGGGCACAAAGCCCCCTCCAGAACCAGTGGAGTATCACATCCACTACCTCTGTCCTTGGCAGGTTGAAGCACTCTGGGCACAAAGCCCCCTCCAGAACCAGTGGAGGCTGTTATCCATTTGAGAGACTGTGGCTTTGCACTCCCCAGGATGGAACAGTGGGCACACCACCCACTGTAGAGACTTGAAAGACTGTGGCTTTGCACTCCCCAGGATAAAGCAGTGGGCAAACCACCCACTTGTGAGACTTGAGAGACTGTGGCTTTGCACTCCCCAGGATGGTACAGTGGGCAACCCACCCACTTTAGAGACTTGAGAGACTGTGGCTTTGCACTCCCCAGGATGGAACAGTGGGCATGTGTCCCCCTCGAGGATTTGGCATTGTGCACTCAACTGGCTGAGGTGCCCGCCCTTTCCCTTCCCCCTGAGGTGCCTGTTTTATTGCTATCTGATGCCCCTGCAGTGTTCTCTCCGTCATGTTCGGGGATTGAGTGTGGGCCTCGCACATACCGTGTGGGCCCAGTGTTCCACCCACTTCATTGGAGCACTACCTGGACTACTATTCTTGGTGTATATTTTGTTTATAGTGTATATATATATTTTGCGTCCTTGATTTTTATATATTACAATGGTTACACTAATTTCCTTTTGTCTTTGCATTCTTCCGGGGGGGTTAGGGAGTGTAACTGTAATGTATCAATATGTATTAGTGTGTGTGTTGTCGTGGGTGAGGGTGGGGGTGTTGCGTATTGCATGTGTGTGTCCCTGTTTTTTCCCTCCCCCTCCCCTGTGTCGTAGGTGCAGTACTCACCGTGGTCTTCGCCGCCGGCGTTCGTGCTCCTGGTAGAGGAGCAAGAAGATAAGGGCTGGCAGGATCTGGAGCTCGGGTTCCATGGCGTCCTGATTCCTCGTGGGATGTGTAGAGGTGAGCGTTTTCCATTTGAAGTCCTGTTTCTGCCGTGTTTTTGTTTGCGGTGAATCCGCCCCGGAAAAGGTGGCGGATTGGTAGGTTGTGATACTGTGGGCGGTACATTGTCCTCCGCCTGTCTGTTGGCGGTGACTGCAGCGCTGTTTGTTTGTACCGCCGTGGCAGTCGGAATGTTAAAGTGGCTGTCTTTGTTGGCGGTTTCCACCACGGTCGTGATTCCATTTTTTTACCGCCGGCCTTTTTTACCACCGACCACCAGGGTTGTAATGAGGGCCTATATATTTTCAGACCACAAGATGACATAAATGACACATCAGGCCCACCACAAGACACAAAACAAGTGCTATGTGCACCTCGGTACCTCCACCCAAACACTGTGCCAACTCTCTTAGTACAGGTTTCATACATCCTTACTCTGCAACCTACATCACCTGGGACAGTCCATGCCCACTTTGTTTGTCAGAACAGCATCAGATACCTGTCAGTGTCTCAACTCTGAAATGCCCACATGAAGATGCCATGGTGAAGGTACCTGTACAAAGAACAAAACAAGTATAGGTTTGAAACCAAACCAATGACACAGGTCACAAAGCAAGCAAATGGAAAACAAAATACATTGGAAGGAAACTGACACAAACAATGCAACATCAACAAGGTGGGGATGTTTCAAAAGCTATCTTATCAAGCAGCCTTTGGCTGAATATTTCAAAGTATCAGCTCCCTAGCTTTTTCGAAAACACTCAACTCCCTATATTCTCAGAACTACAGTTCATCATACAGTCACAGCCATTACATCACATGAATTACTTACACTCATGAAAAGTAGCTGTTGATAAGATATTCCCGCAAGTCAGGTGCTTCCTCTACACCACTGTCATCCTCACTTGCAGGATGATGATTTGGAGCATGCCACAGTGATAGGACATACTTTCCCGGGTGAGTAGAAGAGGGCTTCACCAGTCTGGTTCAAACAGGGGAACCTGCCCTTCAGAAGGCCAAAAGCCCGCTCAACTGGCTTCTGTGTTCTTCCATGGGCCTCATTGAAGCATTCCTTACTAGCGTCAACAACCAAGGACGGTTAGGATATGCGGAGTCTCCTCTCAAGGAATGGGACATAAGTGCAACAATGAGTCCCTCACTTCATGACTGTAGCATCTGATATTGCACACACACAATCAGGACAGACGTGACTCACCAACCAGCCAGGCTCTCTCTGGGTGCAGTTGTGACATCTGCTGGGGTCTGAAGGAATCATGGGCTGAGCCCAGATAATGGGCACAGACATCATATGTGGAGATTTACCAAACAGACAACTTGCACATTGATGGAATGGCAGTTCTTTCGGTTGCGATAGACATGTTCAGTGGCCTGTGCTGCCATCAAGCCAACATGTGGCCATCAATGGTACCCACATCATGTGGGAGGTGGCCAAAACCATAAAAGTCAGTCTTAACATTGGCGAAATCCTCACGTCTGGGGAGCCTGATATAGCTGCCAATGTGTTTCACCATTGCTGAGAGGTAATCCTTCAACACCAGACTGAACATAGGTCAGGACTTACCAGCAGGTAGGGCCACTGTTGGAAGGACCCTGTGGTTAGGAAGTACAATACTGACATAAGTTGTACAATGGGTGGTATGCTGGTTGGATAACTAATAGCGGGCATCAGATCTGGCTCAATGGATTGCATAAGTCCACTATTGTTTGCCTATTCAGATGGTAAAGTAGTATGAAGTAGCATTCTTCCATGGTCTTAAGGTCTGACAGTGGACGGTAGACAGGAGGTTGTCCCATTCTCTCTCTCCTAGGGTACCTATGTGTGACAAGACATGATTTGTAACATTAATGAGTGTGTCCCCAGAAACATATATGATGCATGGCAACAATATCATTTGACAAAGCCTTTCTGACTGGATAGACATGACACCCAGCACACATTGCAACTACACAAGGGTCACATGTGACCCCCATGGTATTCAAGACATATATAAAACATGGATTTGCATGGAAGTCAAAGATGTGCTCCATAGTTGCCCCTCGAAATGTGACTGTATATTACGACTGCCAAAAAGACCATCAGCGGTGGTGGTCCGTGCACCCTTGTTAAATGCCATCTGTGCCCTGCAAGACACTAAAGTAGTGGTTGAGGAGGACCTACTTGACAAGAAAGAATAATGATGTTTGTGATGCAACTAAACATATTGTAGGTGTGACGATATTTATAAAGCAAAATACAGCATTACAGGCTGCCAAAATGATAGATGCCTGACCTACTCCACTGGACAATAGGAACCGCCTGCGACCGCCGGCAGAAGTCGTCAGGGTGGTAGGTGGTTGCTACTACGGTGGGCACAGCCATAGGCTAATGTCATTGCCTGTGGTGGTCGTGGCCCAATGGCTGTGTCCACTGGAGGTGACAACCACGTCCGCAGCGGACGTGACCACCATGTTGTGCAGATTCACTCACTTGACTCCTGACACTTTTGCCAGCAAAACCTATACAACCTGAACTGATGCATGATGCTTTGGAAGCAATCATGCCATATCCAGCAGTCAATAGGATCCCTGCCTACTCTCCAGAGGAACTGGAGTGTCTTGTAAATGAGGTCCTACCCCTGTATGGACAGCTCTATGGTTCGCTAGAGGAGCAGGTAAGAATCTCATAGGCACAATTGAGACTGTTCAACAACATCATTTCCCTCCTCACATACTACAATGTGCCTCTGAGTGTCAGTTAGACTTCTTGTGTGCCTGTTGTTGCAGTCTGTGTGGCATCAATGGGATGTGCATGGTGGTGGTACTGGTGGCCAGTAACATATGTTATGTTAAGTCACATTGTGTTGGGTGAGGTTTTTGGGGTCCTAGATCCTCCTTGTGTTGGATGCCCATAATTAGGTAAGGATACTTTGCTGCCATCCATTGACATATCTTTCTTTACAATGTTTGTAAATCCATGTGCATGACAGCATGAGCTGTGTATGCATTTTGTATTAGTCATTTGAGAATCTTGTAAGAAATGTGTATAGTACTACAAATCGTTCACCCCACATCTGGCCTTGCCAAACTGTAGTCTAGAAGGCATATCCTGACTCACTCTGCCCTTTAGGTTGCAACACACACCACATGGCAAATTGCTGATGGCCACATGATGGTAAACATCCTTTTTTACGACTTTTTTATTACGAAAGTCGTGGTTAACGAAAGCGTAACAACGCTTTTTTTAACCACTACTTCGTATTTTTGTGCCTTAACTACGTATGTTCTGAACAACGAACATGCGTGGTTAAGGTACAAAGAAGGGAGTTGGCGAAGGTAAGTGGTGGGTTTAGGTTTTGGGGTGGGGTTGGGGGGTCAGGGGGTTTTAGGTTTTGGGGTGGGGTTGGGGGGGTGGGGCGTTTTTGGTTTTGGGGAGTGGGTGGGGGTCAGGGGGTTTTAGGTTTTAGGGTGGGGTTGGGGGGTGGGGCGTTTTTGGTTTTGGGGAGTGGGTGGGGGGTCAGGGGGTTTTAGGTTTTGGGGTGGGGTTGGGGCGTTTTTGGTTTTGGGGAGTGGGTGGGGGGTCAGGGGGTTTTAGGTTTTGGGGTGGGGTTGGGGGGGGTGGGGTGTTTTTGGTTTTGGGGAGTGGGTGGGGGGTCAGGGGGTTTTAGGTTTTGGGGTGGGGTTGGGGGGGGTGGGGCGTTTTTGGTTTTGGGGAGTGGGTGGGGGGTCAGGGGGTTTTAGGTTTTGGGGTTGGGTTGGGGGGGTGGGGTGAGGGATGTAGGGTGAATGGTGCCTATTGCTAATGATTTTATCAGGAATGCCTTTACAACGAAATATCGTTGTTAAGGCATTCGTGGTAAAATCATTAGTAGTAAGGACGAGGTCAGTGTTCCGACCTCGTTGTTAAGGTTAGTAGTTGTTTTTAATTCGGTGTTCCTTCATATAATCCCACATGATGGATTGTCATGCATGGAAGTGATAGAAGTGGAGTGTTATGCAGGTTCCCTAGACCTTTCTGTTTTTTAGGAATAGTGTACTCTTTATTTGTTTATGGTTCTGTGTGCTCAGCCTGCAGAGACCAGGGCATATCAAATGTATCTCCCAGTATGGGACATAGTCCCGGCTACTGCAGCTATGCCACTGTGGCACTATGTCCACTCCCTGACCACTTGCCCAGTATACCTCAATCCATTGAATAGATTAATATTGGGTACTGAGGTTAATCCATGAACTAGTCCATATCTGGATTTAGCATCATTGTCAATGTGTGTCTTTGACTCATGACAGATTCCTTACTCCCACAGCTCTGTTGTCACCTTCACCTAAGTCATATTTTTCCTGCACAGGCCTATTGCGCTGACAGTCCCACAGTGGAGACAGTGTGTAGATTCCTGGGCGGCCATGAAAATTGGCCCAGTAACTTGGTCAAATAGCAGAAATTGTACAATGTATACCTTTGTATGTTGGACGCCATTCCTGTTGGATAGACACATATATCCAAAGAAGTGTTCTGTGTTACAGGTACATACCACAGTACCCATCCCCTGAAGTGGTATGAGTCTGCATTTGGTAGGCCAAATGTCCATACATGCACAAGGAAGACACATTCTGTACCCACCATGCCATCCCCTTCTTTGTCACTCAAGTTTAAGGGAGAAGTCTGTACTATGGCAGTTGCATGTATGGACTGTTCAGTGAGTCAATCTCACAGAGTGTGAATGCCTTGGTGCAGTCAGGCCTCAGAAGTTTACCCTATAGAAGTCACATATGTGTGTAGAGTTTCACTGTGGCTCACATCACAGTACATGTTGCTGAAGCATGGGCTACCTTATGCCAGTAGGATTGCTTAGTCATTCTAGGCTATGAGCAGGGTATTGCGTTAGTCTGCAGATGGATACAAAAGTTTGTATTCATGTCCCTGAAATTTATTGGCTTGTGTGCTTTACACTTGTGTTGTGTTAACAAATTGACAATTTCTACCTTAGTTTTTCTGACGTGTGTGACTCAACCATTATTGGGAAAACTTGTGACTGCAATCTCTTTATTTGTCTTTTGCATCCATGCAGGCCAATGCCCATCAGAAGAAGGAGATATGGAGAGCCATCGCCCGGAAGATGAGGACCCTGCCACAGCCAGCAAAGCGCCCACTGTTGCAAGAGGTTGGAGGACCTGAGACGCTGGACCCGAAAGTTCGCGGAGGTCCAGCTAGGGCTGTACTCCCAATGTGGACGGGGTACACATTGGACCATAACTTCCCTAATATCATGCATCCTGGCAGTGGTGTACCCAGACCTTGATGGGCATTTGAGGGGTGGACAGCAGTCACAAGGTGGTGAGTACAGGGCATAATCCTGCCTGTCACATTGCATGTTAATGTGTTAGGTTCTGACATCTCCCCTCGACGATCAGGGATGTGTGACACAGCAGATGAGTGATTGTTTGTGTAGATATGTAAGGTGGATCCATACTGATGTGCCTTGCCTATTAGCCCAGGGACCTAGGACACAACTGTGTACAATACACAAACAATTTGCTCTCCAGGGACAACATATGGATGTGTACATTGATCAATCAAGTACTGTTTGTTGTTGTAGTGGGTATAAATTCAATGCAATAGACCACTACTCTGCATTGTTACAGGTCAAAGTAAAGGAAGTGATGGATAACTGTCCTCAGCCATGTGTATGGTTAAATGAGTATATTTTCATCTGCCCCCCAGAGGCAATTTGCCTTCAGCGTATGATGGGTGTTGTTGCCTCACCTCTGTATGTAATGTGAAGATGGTCATCATACATGTGACAGAGCATACATTTATCTTTGGGTACAGCAACAGATCAATACTTTCCCTTGGCACGTGGGGAATGGCTAGGGACATGATTTGTGTGCCATCACTGCTGCCAACATACCTTATGCATGCATGTTAGCATGTGTCCCTTTCTCTTTTGACAAAATGTGAACGCTGCTGTTTCATGCATGGTCTACCTGTGTTCATGGGATGATTCTTGTATTCTCTCACATATATGTGCATGCCAACCTGTGTTTGGAATAGGACATTTGCAATAGGAGTACATTTCATGTGGTGCCACAGACAGGAGTGTGTCACCGTTGATTGTTGGCTCACACATCCCCCCAGCCATCCTTGCATGTCATTTGACATGTGCAACTGCAAGAGCAATGAGGGACAAGACGCATATGACTAGTTTTTTAAGCCACAATGTGCATGTCCAGGCCAATGATGTGGCATTATGGAGCAAAGTGCAATGCACATGTGTAATGGGTAAGGTTTTTTACATGACTATTGCCATGCATCATGCAATGTCTTGCATTTATGCTCAGATCAAACATGTTTGGGTACAAGCATTCATCCACAGACCTCTGGGTTTGTAGGACCAAATAAAAGACAGTGATGTAGCTTTCCATTGGGCAACATGTCGAGGGCCTTCTAATGGGAACTTACAAATCTTTATGTCTTTCCAACCTACAAAGGACTAATGACTTCTACTGATGCAATCAGAGCATGCCATTGTAAGGGGTGCTCGACAAAAGTGATTTCCCTGGGGCTTGCTGAGTTATTGTGTTGTGGATTTTAGAGACATAGCTCCCTGACAATTTGCACAGTCCAATTTCCATGTCAAATGTGTGGTCTGTCAGGTACTACCTGCATGACTCCATTGGGACAAATTTCACTTGGTGAAGTGTGCATTGTGGATATATTTCCAGTGTGACATGAGTATGTTCATGTCAGCTTCTCAAGACTACTATACTGTTGTCAGCAACTTGGCATGTTCGCGGAGCATTATTTCTTATTGTTGTGTTATTGTGTATGTGACAAATACATGTCTGCATGACCTTGCATGGGATCAGTAGGAATGCAGTTGTCATTGGGCTGCTACTGTATGACAACATGTAGGTGATGTATGCTCCATGACACGCAGCATTAAAGGTGATGTGATCTTCTACTTGTTCAATGGTTACTGTGATTGCACAACTTGAGCAATGCAATTGTATTTGTCTGAGATCCTGATTTTCCTTTGGGCAACTGTTGACAGTTCAGATGCATGCATGCATATGGTTTGGTACATGTAGAGGCCACTTAGGTGGAGTTTGTTGCTGGGGCCTACTTGACATCATGGTAAAGTTTGCTAATCAGAGCTGTTGTTCAAGTGTCATCAGGGACATATGGTGACCCTATTTCTCTTTGTATTTGCAGTATCAGCCCAGGCAAGTGAAGTAGACAGAGCACAACCAAGTGGGGAAGCATCTGGCCACAGGACCTCAGCTCAAGACACCACTGACACAGAGAGACCCAGTGGCCTGGAAGGTGAGGGGAGTGCCATGGAGGAGACTGGATCTACATCACCATAATTGGAGCCTTTCTGCAGTGGCCACTCCCGAGTTGTGGTAAACCCATCCGGACCTACTACAGTACCATCTTTGTCTGCCACCCCCAGTTCTATTGCCACCCTCCTTGTTGCTCCCACCCAGTTGGACGTGCCAGCTCCCCCAAGAGGGTGGGCATCTCCTTTGCCACATGCACCTCCTCCCCATCTTTCAGGCCCTGGCCTTCTCACTGATGGCAGCCAGTCACCACCCACATTCTGGCCCACTCCACCACCCTCTTCCCAATTCAAATCTCATAATCCCCTACCTAACCCAAGCATACAGACTCATTAGCAAGCACCCACCTTAACATACACAAGTAGCATGCATAAATACAAACACCACAAGACACACCCGCATGCAAGCAGTCAACAGACACACACACACACAACATCAGCCACCACTTCCCCAAACACCCTACCAACCCACTGGCCCAAATACCACATCAAGCATACCCACAGGCACCACAACAACAGGAAGTGGCCCACCCATCATCCCCAGCAAACCCACAGATACCAGCACAACAGACACCAACCACACCCACAATACCCGCAGACACTTCTCCAACAAACACACAGACTTCCACTATTGCAAGCATACCTGCAGACACCACCCCAACAGACACACACATCCACCACTACAAGCATACCTGCAGACACCACCCCAACAAACACACACACCCACCACACCCACATCACCCAGCACCTCCACCTCCCAGCACCCAAAGACACGCAAACACACACACTCACATAATCAACAGACACCACCCAAACATAAGCTTACCTCACACACGTACACACCCAAAACATAAAACTTCACACACGTACACACCCAAAACATCAACACTGACACTCCAGAAAACCACTCCATCAACCCCCAAATCCCCAACCCCTTCTGATGTCCGTCCCCAGGTCCCAAAGCAAAGTTATTTTTTTAAGTTGCCATTCCCCTGTTCCCTCCACCCCGTACCAATCCCAAGAGGCCCTGACCCACATCCCAACCCATCCCTTCCACATCCAAGTCCTCCCTTGTCACACCTGCCCCTCTGCAAACACCCATACCCCTTCCCCCTGGAAGAAGCCCACACCTCCAAAGAAACAGTCCACTCCTCCCAAACCCCAACCCACTCATCCCAAATCTGACCCTCACCCAAGGATGATACCTGAGGTGCCTGCCAGCTCAGTTGATTCTCCTTCCTGAGGAGGTTCCCTGGCAGTAATAGGAGTCAAGTGTGAGCACAGTACCGTGCACTGAAAGACTCCTGGACTGACCAATGGCATTGGACAATTTGTATTTGGTTAAAAATAAACCCAAACAGTTGTTTTTTGGGGTACACATTTCTCCTGCAATTCATTTTCTACCTCTATGTTGTTTCTAAATCATTTGTGTTGTCTGCCTACAACTGTGTGTGTTTAAGCCTGCTTCCTGATCTGATCTATTTTCTGTTGTTTGCAATATCTGACTTTGAGGGCAGTGCTGGTGTCAGCCAAAACAAAGGTAAATGTAATGGTTGGTATGCTAAGTATTTCATCTTGTGTGGGCCAATGCCAACATGTACGGTGTTAGACTTGTCCCCCTGATATGGATTGTACATTTGTCTCATGTGTGAGAAAACAAGTTTTGTTTGTCCAGACATGGAGGGTGTTCAATTGTGCAACCTTCCTTTGCATTTGCTTGTGCATGTGTCCATTTTGCTGTGTGTACTTTGCAGCTACTTCATTTAGACGGATGGCCCATGCTGTTGCAGTTGTGTGTGTTTTCTTGACTTGCACTTCCACATGTTGTAGATAGGCATGTCATTTGGTTCTAGTACTGTTTGTCCCAGAGATACTTGAAAGGCCAGTTCCTGTGCAAATGTTGTTTTAGGGGCATGTGCGAAGTGATACGTGTCCCAGTGCAGCATCCTTCCCTGAGTGCTCCTGATGCCCCCATCCTTATTGTGCAGGTGTTGTGTGCATAGTGAGCTTTGCTTATTTGTCTCTGTCTATTGTACATCCCAGTGTCCTTCCACTGAGCGGAAAAATACTTAAATGGGTTTAATAACGAGGATATTTTGAGCGAGATATCACCACAGAAAGGAGAAAGGTATAGTTTCCAGTTTCTCAAATTAAAATGTCATATATAAAACAACCTTCCATGAAAATCGTGAATTATTCACCGCGGGTAAATAATGTAGTTACAGCCTCTCCCTAGAGATGTCTGCCACGCTGATCTCTCGCTAACAAAGACTTCCCAGCACAGAACCAAACAGTTATAGTATCTTGAACATGAGACTTCCCAAATTTAGAACATCATCATAGCTACGGACCGTATTTAACAGCAAATCCTTGACGGCACCTTAAGCACCAAGTTAATTGGAAAGATTACATGCAGCTCCATCACCCACAAGCATAAATTATATCTCAAATGGAAGATAGGAAGCACACTGTGTTAAACAGATGGTTCTTGTTTTCATAATCTTCTGAGGCTGATTTTTATATGACAAGAACAAGTTCATTGCTCTGAGTCGACCAGGGCCTGCAAGGGGTGGGCTCTGGTAAAGAACAAATTGGACTTTCACCCCGGGCCCTAGAGGGGCCCTATATTTCTTTTGTTCGCCCACTAAGATGAAAATCACAACCTTCAGCTTGTCACATGCTAGTGCTGCAAAGAAATGTGACCAAGAGGACCTTTTGTGACACAGTAACTAAGTGACAGGTGGGCACCTCTGTTGTGTACCATTGGTGTTCACCTACTTTTAAAATTACCTTGTCAATTTTTTAAATTACTTCTAGCACAGATAAAAGTGCTATGTGAACTGTTAAATTAAATATCACGCTGATTTTGATTATGCCTTGTGCAGCGAGACCCCATTTTATTGATTTGGCAAATATAGGATTCTGTTTCACATTCTTTATTTATATAAGCCACACCTTCTGTAAAAGCTTCTTAGGGATGCTTCTCAAGCCACACTTGTTTTAGCCCTCTCCCCACACCTTTTTCATGCCACTTAAGGCACTGATTATCTGTGTTGCATAGTCTACCAAGAGAATCACAGAAAAACAATTTCAGTTTGAACAGAATATGGGCTATGGATATGTGTAAACCCTTTAAACAATGAATAAGATTTATGGAAATGACCATCTTTTATAAATTAATGAGGGCCGCGCATAAACGGTCGATAATAGAGTGTTTTCCCATGGTGTCAATTTACACAAAACAACAATTTAATAAATATACTGTACTGAGATACCTGGTCTTTTTAAAACTGAATCCTACTATTGCAACTAATAGATCCGAATAAAATCCACCATTTGTATTTTAATGGGAAAAAGGCAACATATTTCATATGGACTAATCAGATGGCGTCCCTGAGTGACAGCCTCACCGAGTGATTATTGGTGTAATTTTTTCAGTTAAATTTGCTGCAAAAAACAGATTCAACCTAAATTGCATAATCAACTGACTGGCGGTTCCTCAAATATCAAGTGTGAGGCATTATTGTCGATATAGGTCCTGCTATTACTTCATGCCCACACCTTTATGTTAGAGGAAATTTAAGATGGCCAGTTACAAATGTTTCATATTGAATTCCTGTTGGCTAGCTATCTATCTATCTATCTCGCCTACTGCTTTCCATAGGAAAATAATTTTTGTTTTGTCAATAACTTTATCGCCATTCGACAAATCTTCGCCAAATTTTCAAAACTAGTACGTACCTGAGTTCAGATGCTCTGTTGAAAGGTTTGGGGTGATTCGTCTAGCGGGGCAGAGAAAAAGGACACATTTTCCCCATGCAATTTAGTTTGACACATCACCACAAAACCTTCCAAAGAATGCTACTTTTTGATTAGTTTGCGCAAGGAAAGTTTCAGAGGTATCCGTCAGCAGGATCCAAGGAAAAGGACCAGGTGAGTCCCAAAACAAATGTCCCCATCCATTTTACAACAGGAACTTTAGACACAGCTACAGCCCGAACCACTGGGAGGAATTACAGTAAAATAGCAAAAAGCTAGCCCTTGGTCAAGAAATAGACCTTTTTGTGATTTTGTGTAAATCCGTTCAGTAGTTTTTGAGCTATTAAAGAGAAAACTATTTTGTATACCTAGGGCTGTAGATCCTCCTCAGGTCCAACAGATCTTATGCTGATGGCTGATTGGCTGCCAACACTTCAATCAGAAAGTGTTGGCAGCCATTTTAGGACTCAGACGAGTCCAAAAAAAGTTCTTATAAAAAAGAGAAGGGGGCAGGGTAGGCATACCCTGTCACTTCCCTAGGTCTGGTGGTGGGGTCCCACATGGATCTCGCCGGGGCCAAATAGCATTTTTTTAACATTTGCGGCAAACATCGCAGAGCAACCGCAAATCTCAGCAATTTTTTTTTTTTTAAAACAAGTGCAGTCTACTACACTTGTTTTTACTTCAGGACCCGAGTAGGTCAGGTCCTGGGGGACACATTTAAATTTGTATACTGGGGCACACACAGCCCCTCTTCCCATGGCTTATTTTGATTCTGGGGTCGACCACACCACGGGGCAGGTCAATGTAAACTAAGGGGGAATGTGTGGCCCCCCTCCCCATGCCATTTACAACTCCCCGGGGCAAAGTTTATGTTCCAGAAGGGAAGAGGGGCCACACAAACCCCCACCCTCTGTGGGCCTTTTCAGCCTCGGGGGGGCTAGGCCCATTTTTAACAAAGGGAGGGGGGACCGCGCAGCCCCACTCTTGGGCCTTTTTTGGCCCTAGGAACCACCACCTCCCTGGAGCAGACTGATTTGAACAAGGGGAGGGGGCCACACAGCCCCTCTTCTAGGCCTGTTTCAGCCAGGGGACTACCACCTCCCCAGGGCAGCACCTGTAATTTGAATGAAGGGGGGCTCTGGGGCCTCACTCCTAGAGCCAATAATGGCCTTGTATACAGCTACCCACCAGGGCTGGCTTCCTATGTCCCGAGGTGCACAACTCAGGACATGGATGTTTGCTTTCGCTTGGTGGGAGCCTTGGCTATGGTGGAGGGCAAGTTATAGTTACCTGAGGGCACAAGTTATAGTTTCTTGAGATAAGTTTAACTATAACTGTTGAATTTTTATGGTTTTGTGTGTGTAACATATCAAGCTAACTGTAACATCCCTCTAACCCCTGTTTTTTTAGTGAAAATATATATATATATATATATATATATATATAGAGAGAGAGAGAGAGAGCGCGAGAGAAAGAGAGAGAGAGAGAAAGGAAGAGAGAGAAATAAAAAACAAAGGTTACAGGGAAGTTGTAGTTCGGTTGTAGTTAGGTTGTAGTTAGGTTGAGTTTTTATTCACACAAAACCTTAAAAATTCAGCTGGTATAGTTATAGTTAAGCTTATGTTACTTATGTTACAAAACTATAACTGGTTACCTAAAGTTAGCTAATGGCATGAGTTATAGTTTCTTCAGATAAGTATAGCTATAAGTATAACTATAACTGCTGAATTACTATGGTTTTGTGTGGGTAAAATGTCAGTCTAACTATAACATCCTTGTGAAACTGTGTATTTATGAGTGAAGTTCTAGTTTTTTAACATAAAGTAAAATATAATTACTGTACGTTAATACAACCACCGCCTCACACAGCCCTTCGGTTGTGCATGGAGGGAGTTGGCCCGAGGGGCCATGCAAGGTGGGGGTGTGGTGTGTGAGTGAGTGAGGGATTATTTTCATTTCCGTTGGGCTTTGGATCTGCGGATCCAACTGTGCGTCATGGTGGATCCATAGATCAGACCAAAAAAATCAATTGGTCCCTCAAAGACTCCTTCGTGTGTTCCAAAGGGTCAAGATACCTCCATCTTGACTCCTTCTGTATGTTTTTATTTATGTTTTCGCCCCGGGGGCCCAGCCTAGACACAAAATGGTGGTCACAACATCCTTTCAGGTTGCAGCCACCCAACCAGGACCTTGCTTTTCACCCGCAATCTGGGAGTACCCGCGGATCCACAAAGGATCTGCATGTTTGGATATCTATATTATTTTTCTTTCAATAGCTGCAAAAATACTGAAAAGATTTACATCAAGTTATAACAATGGCTTTTTCTAGACCAAGATCTACATTTCTGCAAAATCTGGTGTAATTCCATTCAGCGGTTTAGGCTGTAGCCATGTCTAAAAACTGCAAAATCCCCATAGACATTTTCATCCTCCTTGATGAATCGCCCTAAAACTTTCCAGACAGCAGCTGAAGTAACTGGTACACTAGTCTGGAAATTTCGTGAAGATTAATCAAACGCCACCATAGTTCTTAGAAAAACAAAACAAGCATCATCTACGGGAAAAACTGGTCCTAACTATAACTACCTACTGGCTATCGCCAGCTTCAGCTTCATCTTTTAACAGGTCTAGTAGTGTCTGATAAAGGGGGTGTGCCAGTGTTTTTAATCGAGCTAAATAGTGATAGGTGGCCATGCTTCCTTCTATTATAGGCCCTGATTAGGGCATGCCTCTTCAAGATCAAGAGTGGTCACTTATAAAGTTGTTTCCCAAACATACCTCCCTAACTTTTCACCTTTCCTGACCATGCCTCACCACTTCATTAGTCCCATTTCTGAAAACTCTAAACCTCGGTTTGAGGGTACCATTTTTTTGAATGTCCAAGCACTCTTACATGTCTTGATAGTCTTAAATCCACACTTTGAGTCACTGTAGTGACCAATGCTGTTACGTATCAGAACAGGTGGCCAACCATGCTGCCATTGGGAATTTCATTCCAATGATTGGGTGAAGATTCTGCCACAGAGGTGTACACAGAACCCTTAGCTTCACAGTTAGGGTTTGTGGATACTGATGGTTACTTGCAGGAGAGAAGATCAAGGTTAGCTATTGTCATGAGGCTGTTGGGTTGTATCAGAGGATACAAACTAGTCTAGACTCCAATGTCCTCCTCTCTTAGCTTCCATCAAATTTCAAGCTGATATCCTCAAACCACCGTATTTATTGAATGATGTTAGCCAGCGGCGCCGTCTGGTGTGCGTTAAAAAAAACGACGTACACCAGGCAGCGCCGGCGTAGGGGGATATGGGGCTTGGGCGTCAAGAAATGGGGCAAGTCAGGTTAAGGCAATTTTTTCGCCTCAACCCGATTTGCGCCATTTTTTTTCACTCCCAACCCCCATAGAAATGACTCCTGTCTTAGCAAAGACAGGAGTCATGCCCCCTTGCCCAATGGCCATGCCCAGGGGACTTCTGTCCCCTGGGCATGGTCATTGGGCATAGTGGCATGTAGGGGGGCACAAATCAGGCCTTCCTATGCCACAAAAAAAAAAAAAAAAAAAAAAACACTTACCTGAACTTACCTTAATGTCCCTGGGATGGGTCCCTCCAGCCTTGGGTGTCCTCCTGGGGTGGGCAAGGGTGACAGGGGGTGTCCCTGGGGGAATGGGAGGGCACCTCTGGGCTCCTTCAGAGCCCACAGGTCCCTTAACGCCTGCCTTTTGCAGGCGCTAAAAAACAGCGCAAAAGCGGCCGTACGTCATTTTTTTGACCCGCCCACTCCCCGGGCGTGAATTTTGCCCGGAGTATAGATCCAACGCACATGCCTCGCAGTCGATTTTTTAGATTTTTTTGATTTTTAGATTTTATACCTTCCATATAATTAACGCAAAGTAGGTGTCCATGCTAAAAAATGACGCAAACTCCATGGACTTTGGCGCTAGACGCGTCTAACGCCAAAGTATAAATATGGAGTTAGTTTTGCGTCGAAATTGCGTAAAAAAAAACAACGCAATTCTGGCGCAAACGGAGTATAAATATGCCCCTATGTATTTGTAGTTTAGGTATATATATATTGTTATATTTTGTAATTTCATATGATTCTGTATTTTCAAAGAAACTACATATACAAATATTGTCATTGCATATACCTTTCTTATCATTCGAGATATGTTATGAATATTATGGTTTTTTTTTCTCTTTAGGTATTCCCCTTTAGTTAACACATGTTAATCATGTAAAAGTGAAAGCTTAGGATTAATGTTAAATGTACATTTGTGTTATGTCTTTTCTTTGCAGCATGATCACCAAGTCTACTCGAATATAATCACAATATTGAATCTAATCTGCCTGTGCTGTTTTAAAATAGTTAAATTGTTAACAAGGTTTTGTGGAAATCTGATAACTACATATCTTGCAGTTAACTACATGGCTTGTTTATTACTACCAAAACATAGTATTTATTTTCCTTTACGTGCTTCAATTTTGTCACACCAGTTTACAAATGCAAAACATCATTTTATCAACCCTCAACGTAAAAATATTCTCAACAACTTTGAATCTGGCCACATGACTTGAAACAGAAGACAGAACCCACACGAGGGGAAATAGACGTAGCAAAGTCAGTCGACAAACATATATAGCACTTCCATGCTCAGATGCCAGACTCAGAAGCTGACAAACAGCCTTTAGCTTCAAGGCCATACACAGTTTGAAGCACAGGGCAACCAGGCGTACAGTATTCATCATTTTACTATTTAGCAACCAGTGGCTCAAGGGGAGACAGCTTTGCTGGCCACGAGGCACCGTCCAATCTTCTGTAACACTTGCGGTTTATCTCACTAGGTTCGAACTGACTGTGCACATACATAAAATGCCCCATTAACCTATTTACTTATTCATGTCTATACCGTTACATGCACATAAATAAACACAAATACACGCGTGTTTTCACTTTGGGCACTTCTTTTGCAAAGGGAACCATTTAATTAGGTAACTGAATAAAATAACGCGTATTAAGTGAAATTCACAACTCAGACGCAACAGTATTTTATATTATTTGCTAGCTCTTCACATTTTTATTAATTTTCTATGTATGAACACTTTTTAAAAAACGAATAGCGCAGATTATATCAATTTTATTTCCTAGTTACTGTTATTTTAGCTTCTTTTACCATAGCCATTAGAATTTCAAAGCAATACCCAACCGGCACCTTTTATTTTATTTTCTAGTTAAATATATTTATGTATTTTATGTTTTCGGTAGGAGCTATAATTTCAAAACAGCAGCGATGAATAAGTAAATAGTACCAGACTGAGAGAGTAGGAGCAAGTTTTGGTACTAGTGCAAGGGAACTTTGGCCCTCATTATGACATTGGTGGTAAATCCTGCTTACCACCATGCTGACGGCTGCCAACTTATTACTGCGGAGGTGGATATCCGTTCACCATATTATGACACACACACACCAATCTGTCAGAATTCAGCCACATACAGTAATCCGCCAGTCCAAACGTCAGTGATAAAGTGGCAGTATCACAACCTACACCGTTATGCCAACAGAACAACGCCCATCACATTATGACCCACGAATCACCATGGCGGACATTCAACGGCGCTAAACCATTGGCGGTACATACCGTCGTGCTCACAATGGACACCCACAGACAAAACAACACCATTGGACAATTCAAACAACACACACCTGACACCCATACACACACCACACCCACACACCCACACACCCACACCACTTTAAAATACACACCCAAACTACCCACAACCCTTTACGATTACAAACCACTGCCACCAGAGAGACTCCAGGACCACTGAGACAACTAGAGCCACACACTACTCACACCTATACACCACTCACACACTCCACATCACACACCCCAACACATACCCATGGCACCACAAAGACACCCCCCATTTCACAGAGGAGGAACTAAGGCTCATGGTGGAGGAAATTGTCTGGGTAAAGCCACAGCTATTTGGAGCACAGGTGCAACAAATATCAATTGCAAGGAAGATGGAGCTATGGCGGAGAATCATGGACAGGGTCAACGCTGTGGGACAGCACCGCTGAACAAGGGATGACATCAGGAAGAGGTGGAATGACCTACAGAGGAAGGCTCGTTCCATAGCAACAGGACACCAGCTCGCTATACAGAGGACTGGCGGTGGACCCGCACCTCCTCCCCCACAACTCACAGCATGGGAGAGCAAGTCTTGGCAATACTGCATACTGAGGGACTGGCCGGAGTCAGAGGAGGACTGGACTCTGGTAAGTCAACTCTCTACTATTATCATCCCCCTACCTGCATGCCATCACATACCCTCACCCTCACTCCCATCACTCCACTACATCCCACACACTCCACCATCACACCTCACTTATCCCAATGCCAAGCCCTGCATGCTGTACCAATGCATGGACACCCCTCACAGCCCTTCATGGACACTCATTACTAAAGCATGCACAGCACAGAGAACTAACAATCCCACCATACACTAACATACACAAGTGAAAGCTGGCAGGGCATATCCAACCATAGAGGGGAAGCCAGGGATGCACAATATGTCATAGACATAAACCATAACACATCATTTACATCCCCACAGGTACCCCAGCCAATGTCACCTGAGAGGAGGTGCCAGCACTATCTAGTCCCCCAACAGAAGAGGCCCACAGTGATGACAGTAACTCTGGACTTCAGGTTCTGTACGATCTACCTGGCCCATCATGGACCACTGGCAGCCGGTTGCACAAGCCCAGTCACGGACCACTACAGAGCCTCCCCCATCAGGAAACAACACCACAGCACCCACCCAGCGTACCCACAACTCTGTCCCCAGGACATGTCAATCAACAGTGTGTCCACCTCTACAAAGACAGATGGAATTGAGGTAATGCCGCTGATGTTGTACGCCGTGGCAGGAGGCGGCCGGTAACCGCTGTGCAATTCCTCATTGGTTAAAATTGGGCCCTATGGGGATCAGTGGCCAATGGTGATCCACCGTGGACGTGACTTCCATTTTCTATCTGATTCCTCACTTGCTACCTGCCCTTCCATAGGAGAGGACCTACACTGCATGTGCTGCTGTGACCTGTGTCTGGAACCTACCATGGCCTGTATGGCTGGGAAAGGGCCCCAGCCTTCACTTCGGAGGAGTTGGAGAGACTGGTGGATGGTGTCCTACCCCAGCAAGGACTGTTGTATGGGCCTCCAGACCAACAGGTGAGTACACTGTAAGCACGATGCATGTGTCATGAATGCATGGCGATGCGTGTGTGATGGCCTTGTGTAAGGGAGGTGGGTGTATGTCCTCTTTGCGGTGTACACATTGTGTGCTGGGCTATGTGTGTGCCAATGGTGATGCAAATGGGTATGGTGGGCCATATGTGTAACTGGCTGAACTGTTTGTCTAATGGTGTTTTCCTGTATGTATTGCCTCTGCAGGTCAGCGCCCATCAAAAGAAGGGTATATGGTGTGCCATCGCCAAGGACGTGCGGACCCTGGGGCTCTATGGCAGGGGGAGAACCCACTGTCGCAAACGGTGGGAGGACCTGAGACGCTGGGCACGGAAGACGGCGGAGGCCCAGCTGGGGATGGCCTCCCACCAAGGAAGGGGTGCCCGTCGGACCCTGACCCCCCTGATGGCCCACATACTGATGGTGGCCTATTCAGAGCTGGATGTGTGCTTGAGGGCATCACTGCAGCCACAGGGGGCTGAGTACATTGGCTATCATTACAACTTGCAGCTGGTGGGATGGTATCCGGGTGGAGGATGTGTGTTACTGGGTGCCCCTAGGCTAGGCCTGACATATCAGCGTAGGTCCTCTGGTGGCTAGGGTTCTGAAGGGATAATCCTGCCCACCTAGCTTGTAAGCATCCACTACTGGTCAGGGTTGTGTGGGTCCCAGGTGTGCTGCAGTTGGCGGTGAGTTCCCCTCCTCATGCCTTGGTGGCTAACAATATCAGTGGTGTGCAATGCATAGTGCATAGGCCTGTTCCCTGTGTGTGAGGGTGCTGTGTATGCAATTGGTGGTGTTGGTGCAGCCACTGACCCAGTGTATCCTTTGCCTCTCTCTCCCCCCTTTTCTTGTTTTGTCATCCTGTCCTTATGTGCATTAGCATCATCTGGCAGAGAAGCAGAGGCACCGGCGACAGAGGGAGCTGCATCCCACAGGAGGCAGAGTCCGCCGATGCTGAGGGCACCAGTGGGACTCAGGGGAGCACCACGGCGGAGACTGGACGGGACAATTCAGACTCAGATACCTCCTCTGATGGAAGCTCCCTGGTGGTGGTGGACACTTCTGTGACCACCCCAGATACTGGTACAGCCGCCACCCCCGTACCAGCACCGCCCTTCGAGCAGCCCCTCAGCGAGTTGCGTGTGCCTGCTCACCCAGGAGGGTGGGCATCTCCTTCGCCCCAGGCACCTCAGGCCCTGCACCAGTGAGCACTGCTGCCCTGAGTGAGGAGGCTAGTGACCTCCTGAGATCCATCTCTGTAGGGCAGTCAACCATTGTGAATGTCATCCAGGGGCTGGCAGCCAAGATGCAACAATCTAATGCATTCCTGGAGGGCATTCACACTGGATTGGCGGCCCAACAGAGATCGATCCAGGCTCTCGCCTCCTCTCTGATGTCAGCCATTGTTCCTGCTTCTACCTTCCCCCTTCCAACTACCACTTCCCAGTCCCATTCCCCTCAACCCTAACCCATCCCAAGCACACAGCCAGATGAGCATGCACACAGGACAACACCCAAGAGTGTCACAGGCAAACACAAGCACCACACTTCATCCCACAGGCACTCAGACAAACACCATCCAGTTGCAGACACAAAAACATCCACTATTTCCACTGTCTCCCCCTCTTCCTCCTCCTCCAACTCCCAACTAGTTACGTCCACATTCACACCTGCATGCACTACATCATCATCCACTACCTGCATCATCACAACACCAAGCAGAACACACACCTCACTGGCAGACACCTCCACAACAGCCATGCACATGTCCCCTGTGTCCTCTTGCACTGTGTCTGCCCCCGCTCATAAATTACACAAACGTAAGCACTCAGACACCCAACAGCCATCAACCTCACAACTGCATACAGCCCATGCACCTGCACCCAAATCTAGCAGACAGACACCTCCAACAACCACTCCCTCAAACTTCACTCCCATTACTTCTCCCTCTTCCCACCCCAGTGTCCCTAAAAAGCTTTTCCTTTCCACCATTGACCTCTTCCCTACCCCTCCGCCCTCCGTCCTGCACGTATGACCAGGCTATCACAAACTCAGCCAAGCACCCCAGCCACACAGTCCACGGGCCCAGTTCCATCCGTACCTACTCGCGATGGAAAGGATTCCAGGCCACATATACTGAAGCGGAAGGAGCCCGCACCTGCCATCCAAAAGGGGAAGGATCCTGCACCTGCCACCCGAAAGGGGAAGGAGCCTGCACCAGCAGGCAAGAAGGGGAAGGAGCCTGCACCAGCAGGCAAGAAGGGCAAGAAGCCTGCAACAGCAGCTGTCACGGAGCCCCCGCACCAACCATGGTTGTGCAGCCATCACAGGGTGGAGGGGCTGTGCAGGAGCCTCCCACCACCACCACCACCACAGTGCAGCCGTCACTGCCGACGGACGCAATGTGATCCTTCCTCTATCGGCTGCTGGAGAGACTGTGGACTATCACTCCCCAGAACAAAGCACAGGGCTTGTTGCCCCCTCCAGAACCAGAGGGGCAGACACCCACTGGAGAGACTGTGGCCTATCACTCACCAGGACAAAGCACAGGGCATGTTGCCCCCTCCAGAACCAGAGGGGAAGACACCCACTCGAGAGACTGTGGCCTATCACTCCTCAGGACCAAGCACAGGGCATGTTGCCCCCTCCAGAACCAGTGGGGAAGACACCCACTCGAGAAACTGTGGCCTATCACTCCCCAGGACAAGGCACAGGGCATGTTGCCCCCTCCAGAACCAGTGGCCTTGTTTCCCCTTCCAGCTGAGGTGCCCCCCCTGAGGTGCCTGCCTATATGCTAGTTGATGCCCCTACAGTGTTCTCTCCGTATTGGTGCAGGTGACAAGTGGGGCCTTGGACTTTGCCCTGTGGCCATGTGGCCCACACAAACTGAGGACTGGGCAGTGTCCCTTTTTCTGTACATTTGTAAATATCTGTAGCATTGGCTAAATTATTATTTATACTGTGTTGATCTTATTACAATCACCTTGGTACATTCCTGCTGTCCTTGCATTATTCAGCAGATTTAGGTGGATTAATTTGTTTTCTTGTGCAGCTGATTGGGTGTATGGTGTGTGTGTATGAGGTGTGTATGGTGCATGTGTGTGTGTTACTCTCGTTTTCTTCCCCCCTCCATTGTGTGCTAGGCAGCTGTACTTACCGTCGTCGTCTTCGCAGGCGTTGTTGTTCGTGGTGAAGCAGAACGTAGAATATCATCGGAAATACTTGCAGTTTTGTTTCCATGGCGGTGTGCTTCTTCCCTGTATCTCCAATGGTGAGTCCTTTCACTTCTGTGCAGTGTTTCCGCCAGGCTTTTGATGTCATTGGTACCGCCTGGGAAAAGGTGGCGGATTGTTTGGTCATAATATGGTGGGCAGAACTTTGACTTCCGCCTGGCTGTAGGCGGCTACCACTGTGGTGCCTGTTGTTTCTGCCCTAGCAGTCGGTGGGGTAGATTGGCTGTCTTTTGGAGATCTTCCCGCCATGGTCATAATTTGGCGATAGTTACTGCCGGCCTGTTGGCGGTATTACCGCCACTTTATCACCGACCACCAGGGTCGTAATGAGGACCTTTATCTTTTGACTTCTGTCAAACCCCCTCTGAATAATTACTGGGAGCGGACCCCTAGCCTAAGCAAATTCTCTGAGTTGTACCTCAAAACAATGCTAGCAAATGCAGACATAAGTGTACATTATACAAACATGCAAATTATGAAATGTGTTATATAAAATTTAGACCTCAAAATTTTAATTTAAATTGGGAGGTCAGAGATTTTCAAAATTTTAAGCGATATGCTGGACTCAATCTCTGTTCTTTTTTTCCTCCTAATGCAAACTCTCTTTTTGTCTGCATGTACCAGTACTTCAATTGAGGTGACCAATCGTCAATAGATTGTGTATGCTGAATCTGCAATGCTCCCACAAATCAAGCTATACACACCAACTTAAATTTTTGCCTCCAATTTCAAATGCCTCCACATTTACAGAGAGTTTAAAAATGTTGAATCTTACACTTTGCTTTTTTTGTATATATACTTTACTAATATGCAAATAGGGTAAGAACCGCTGGTATAGGGCTCTGCTTAGCACTATGGAACAGTTTAGAAAATACCATCCTTTCCATGAGGGGACTGCCCTCTAAACAAAACTGTCTAGGTCCTTTTGGTTGATACTATTGATGGTAAATACATTCAAGGCCAGACGTGAGCTACAAAGAGGGTTCACATCGAAAAATGATTCTGCCATTGACATGAGGTGAAGGGAACGGCACAGCCTGAGGATGTACAAGAAATATAGATATTGCAGTGTTGGGTCCATTATCGAATTGTTCAATTATAACACCTTGAATACGAGGCTAGGGGACAAGGCCCAGAAGACTTGTAAGAGGTCCTATTCAGGAGTGTGCGAAATTCAGAAAATATTCTTTTTAGTAATTATGTAAAATTTCAGGAAAATTGCACTTAATTACTCAAAACGTGAATCAATAAAAAAACGCAAAAAACACAACTGCCCCCTACAAGAGGTACGCACTTTGTGGTTTTTCGCTTTGCTTCTGCAGTCACACACTACAATTTTGCTCTGAATGTCAGTTTAATTATGCAGCATGATATAATAATATATTTTCAGGATTTTCTACATAACAAGCAGACCACACATTTTTTGAAATTATGGAATTATGCTGGTGTAATTTAAATTTTGTCTAGGCCTAGTCTTGTTATGACCTATATGACCTAAGAGATCCTCCCAGCTCCACCTATGTTGAAGAAGGATGAGGACAAGACAGTTGAGCTTGTATGGCCAAAACCAAAAGAGTAGAAAATCATCAAGATATTTATGAGAAATTGGACCAATCTCAATATACAAGGTGATACCAAAACATGCTATTGGTCTATTAGTTATTATCTCTATGTTATTTCCTCTCTTAGAGGTTGGCAATTACTTATCTTGTGAGTCGTATCAAAATGAAATCAGAAAAAAAAATCAGATCACTGGAATCCCTGCCAAAACCTTAAAAACGACATAGAACTTCATTCCAGGGAAGATGAGACCCTCCCTTGTGGTTATGCCCTGTCACTGAAATATCAGTTCTGCTAGACCTCTAAAACAGTAGACAGAGAATTTAAAAAGACATATCATTGAGGACTTTCAAAAAACACTTATTGTATGGCTTTGATGAGAAGATATTGTTGGAGTGGAGCAGTCAGAATGAGATTCATGGGGTCATTCCAACCTCGGCGGTAAAAGGCGCTTACCGCCGTTCAGAAGACCGCCATAACACCGCTGCGGCAAACCGCCACGGTCATTCTGACCCACAACAGGCAGACCGCCAAAATACAGACATCCACAAAAGTCCGCCACACAAAAGGGCAGCGGGAAACTGGCGATGACCAAACCTCCACCGTCACGCCAACAGAAATACGCCCACACTATCACGACACACGAATCCACGCGGTGGTCTTTCAACCGCAGTATTCCATTGGCGGTACACACCGCCGCGCTCAAAATACACGCACACTTACAAAACACAACCACATTGGACAATTAGAAATACACACACCTGAGACACATACACACACCACTCCCACACATCCAATTAAATATAAAACACACACCCACATCATCCACAAACCTCCACTCCTAGAGATTCGTGAACATGCACCGAGAAAAGACATCCGAGCACCCAGACGCCCAATTCACTGTCACCCAGCAATATTTGCACGCACTTCACACAACACAACAATACACATCACCACACTTAGCACCACACAATCCACCCCACACATCACCCACACCACCCCATGGCACCACAAAGACACCCCAGGTTCTCTGATGAGGAACTCAGGGGCATGGTGGAGGAAATTGTACGAGTAGAGCCACAGCTGTTCGGGGCACAGGTGCAGCACACCACCATTGCCAGGAAGATGGAGCTATGGAGCAGAATAGTGGACAGGGTCAACGCTGTGGGACAGCACCCAAGAAATCGGGACGACATCAGGAAGAGGTGGAACGACCTACGGGGGAAGGTGCGTTCCATGGTATCCAGGCACAACATCGCGGTGCAGAAGACTGGCGGCGGACCCCCACCTCCTCCCCCAGAATTTACAACATGGGAGGAGCAAGTCTTGAACATCCTGCATCCTGAGGGCCTCGCAGGAGTAGGCGGAGGAATGGACTCTGGTAAGGCAAATCTTAACTACTTCTCCCCCCCACCCCACCTACATGCCAACTCATACCCCCACCCTCACCCTCACCGCCATCACATCCTACTTCTTGCAACTGTCTCACCATCACCACCCACCCATCCCAACACCTAGCCCTGCATGCGTCCACAAAGCATGGACACCCATCACCTAAGCATGCCCACTGCACATACACATACAACCCAACCCCCCCAACCACTGTCACAACAGCCCCCACAAAGGAATGCCAGCACTGGGCTACACGGGCACCCACCCATTGCACGCTATGACACACACAGAAGCAATAACCATGCTTTTATACCCCTGCAGGACCCGAACGCCACGTCACCGCGCAGGAGGGTCCACAAATGTCCCCTCCACCCCCAGAAGAGGCCCACAGTGAGGACAGCAGCTCTGTCTCCCTGGATCTAGATGACCAGCCCGGTCCATCGGGGACCTCTGGACAGTCGGTTCCCCTCACACAGCCACAGGCCACAGTAGACCTTCCCCCCTCTGGGAACACCAGCACAGCACCCACCCAGCGGGCCCATACCTCTGTCCCCAGGACACGTCAATCAGCGGTGTGTCCACCACTACAGGGAACCCAGGCTAACCCACCACCCCAACAACAACAGGGACCTGGGGGCAGTGGTAGTGGGCACACGGTCCAGGGAACAGAGGCCCAGGGAAACAGGGGAACTGGGAGGGCTACTGTGCAACAGGGGGGGGGACAGGCCCAGGGAACCCACTCTCCACGAGGCCCTCTCCTCCATCATGGGAGCATACCACCGCTCCCAGGAGACGATGGCGACAGTCCTGGCTAGGTTTCAGGAGATCCAGCTTCTGCAGGAGGAACAGTATATGGGGTTCAGGGAGGAACTAAGAAACATCAGTTCCGCCATGGGTACCATCGTAGTGGCCCTGAATGAGGTAGTCACGACATTGCGGAACACTGTGGCACCTCAAAGGGCCCCTGACACTAGCATGCACCAAGAACTGCCTACCACCTCCGCCGGCGCTAGTGGACAGGAGGCCCCGACACAAGACCAACAGGCCACCAGAACCACACCACCTGCAGAAGGAGAACCACCCCGCAAGCGGGCCCTGAGATCCAGGAAGAAGACAGAGTAAGATGTCAAGACCCCCGCCAGCAAAGGATACCGCCCTGATTGTCAACCCACTGTCCCACATTGTCACCCTGTCCAACCTTAAACTGCCCCTGCTCCACTTCCCACAGGCATTTGGACAATGCACCTGTGAAACTGATAGTCTGGACTCTGCCATGGACAATCCTCCATCATCACCCCTCACCGATTTGCAACCACCCATCCAATTTAGAGCACTTGAATAAAAACACTTATTGCACAAAACAATCTGGAGTCTGGCTGTGATTTAGAACAAATGTATTAGACATGACCGTGCCAAAATGTTCATTCACATTGTGATGGTAACAAACCGCTGTCACACAGCTGTAGTCCATGGGGAAACAAAGCAGATGTCACGCAGTGGGGCCCACAGCTCTGAAAACGGAAGGGAAAGTCACAACACAGTTACCATACACTGGAGGAAAAAGTCAGACCGTAGAGAGGTAGGAGTCATTAAGTAAATGTAATATGCCGGTGTCTACTCTTACCTGTGTGTCACTGAAAATTCTGCTGTATTACTGTGTTCCTGTTCTCTATGTCGTCCTCTTCGGCTTCCTCCTCTTCACTCTCCACAAGCTCCACAGCTGCTACAACACCACCATCTGGACCATCCTCCTGCAGAAAAGGCACCTGGCGGCGCAAAGCCAGGTTGTGAAGCATACAGCAGGCCACGATGATCTGGCACACCTTCTTTGGTGAGTACATTAGGGATCCACCTGTCATATGGAGGCACCTGAACCTGGCTTTCAGGAGGCCAAAGGTTCGCTCGATCACCCTCCTAGTCCACCCATGGGTCTCATTGTACCGTTCCTCTGCCCTTGTCCTGGGATTCCTCACTGGGGTCAGTAGCCAGGACAGGTTGGGGTAACCAGAGTCCCCTAATAGCCACACCCGGTGCATCTGGAGTTGACCCATCACATACGGGATGCTGCTATTCCGCAGGATGTAGGCGTCATGCACTGACCCAGGGAACTTGGTATTAACATGGGAGATGTGCTGGTCAGCCAAACACACCATCTGTACATTCATCAAATGATAACTCTTCCGGTTCCTGTACACCTGTTCACTCCTGCTGGGGGGGAACAAAGCAACATGTGTCCCATCAATGGCACCTATGATGTTGGGGATATGTCCAAGGGCATAGAAATCACCCTTCACTGTAGGCAAATCCCCCACCTCAGGGAAAACGATGTAGCTCCGCATGTGTTTCAGCAGGGCAGACAACACTCTGGACAACACCTTGGAAAACATAGGCTGGGACATCCCTGATGATATTGCCACTGTTGTTTGAAATGACCCACTTGCTAAGAAATGGAGTACTGACAGCACCTGCACTAGAGGGGGGATCCCTGTGGGTTGGCGGATGGGTGACATCAGGTCTGGCTCCAGCTGGGCACACAGTTCCTGTATAGTGGCTCGGTCAAGCCTGTATGTCAGTATGACATGTCGTTCCTCCATTGTCGACAGGTCCACCAGCGGTCTGTACACGGGAAGATTCCTCCATCTCCTCGCATGTCCCAGCGGACGGTGCCTATGAAGGACAACAGCGAGCACAGAGTCAAGCAACCCACAGGTACGTAACCACAGCTTGCACATAGCACGATTCCCAATGCATTGAATGGCTTGTATGAGTGTTGGTGCATGGCCTAGGTATGTGTGACGCAGTTGGTAATTAGGCCATGTGGGCCCTTGAAATGGCGGCTGCCTGACCTGTGAAGTGCGACAGTGGGATGTGAGGTCAATGCGCTGGCGTGGCACACAGCGGCGGTAGGCGGTCGAAGACCGCGGCGCTAAGCCGCATTGGTTAACATAGAACCCTATGGGTTTCAGGAGCCAATGACGATGTGCGCCGGTGGTCGCGGTACACACCGCCGCTGGCTTGACCGCCATTTTCTATCTGCTTAATCACTCGATACCTGATCTTCGACAGGAGAGGACCTACACTGCAAGTGCTGCTGTGACCTCGGTCTGGAAGAGACAATGGCTCATGCGACTGGGGAAAGGGCCCCTGCCTTCACTGCGGAGGAGTTGGAGAAACTTGTGGATGGGGTCCTCCCCCAGTATGCGCTACTCTACGGTCCTCCAGACCAACAGGTAAGTACACTGGGACCATGCTTAGTGGGCAATGCCTGGGTTGAGTCGGGTGGATGAAAGATGGTGGGGAGGGGAGTGATTGAGGCATGCATCAAACGACAGATGAGAGCATGTGCCACATGGCAAGGGTGGGGATGGGGGGCCACTCACATCGAGCATGCAGAAGGTGATGACAATTTTTCTCTCCCTGTACATGCCACATAGGTCAGCGCCCACCAGAAAGTCGCGATTTGGCGTGCCATCGCCAAGGACGTCCGGACACTGGGGGTCCACAACAGACGGGGCACCCACTGCCGGAAGAGGTGGGAGGACATCCGACGCGGGAGAAGGAAGTCGGCGGAGGCTCTGCTGGGGATGGCCTCCCAACGTAGGAGGGGTGCCAGTCGTCAATTGACCCCCCTGATGTCCCGGATCCTGGCAGTGGCCTACCCCGATTTGGATGGGCGCGTGAGGACATCACAGCAGACACAAGGGGGTGAGTACAAATACATTCTGCTGACTTTGCGCGCAGTGGAGGTGTCTGGGTGGGGGAGGAGGGCTGTGGGTATCCCTAGGCCAGGTCGATTTCTGTAGGCTAGGCCCCTCCGTAAGTCATGGCCCTGTGCCCCCGCCCCCCACCTCTGTAGGGTGCCAAGTACAGGTATCCATGGCCCTGTGTCATCTATGTGTGCAGTTGTCGTCCATAGGCTTGTAGGCCATGTCCCACGGATTGCGTAGTGGACCCCAAGTGCGCGGCGTAGTGCAGGGGGCTTCTGTGTCTGTCTTGTCCGTCAATGGTAGCGGTAATCCATGCACTCAACATGTCTTTATTTCTCCTCCCCCCCTTTTTTGTGGTCTTCCTGTTCATGTGTGCATTAGCATCATCAGGCAGAGGAGAAGTGGCATCGGAGCACGAGGGAGCTGCATCTCACGTGGCCATGGCGGGCCATGCAACTGACTCGGATTTCACCAGTGAGACAGAGGGCGAGGGGAGCTCCACAGCGGGGACTCGTGCTGATGTCAGTGACAGCGACTCGTCCTCTGAAGGGAGCTCCCTTGTGGTGGCGGCAACATCCGTGCCCCCCGCAACAACAGGTACAGCCGCCACCCAGCGCACTAGCACCGCCCTCCCAGCAGCCCCTCAGCGTTTGCCCCGTGCCCGCTTACCCAGGAATGTGGGCATCTCCTTCGCCCCAGGCACCTCAGGCCCTGCCCCTGTCACCCCTGCTGCCCTCAGTGAGTAGGTCATTGACCTCCTAAGGACCATCATTGTTGGGCAGTCTACCCTTTTGAATGCCATCCAGGGTGTACAAAGAGAGGTGCACCAGAGTAATGCATACCTGGAGGGCATTCATTCGGGTCAGGCTGCCCATCAGCGATCGTTCAACGCTCTGGCCTCAGCACTGACAGCAGCAATTGTCCCTGTCTCTAGCCTCCCCCCTCCAACTTCCTCCACCCAGACCCAATCCCCTATACCTCTGCCTATCCCAGACACACCTACAGACCAGCCTGCACACACCTCAACACCCAAGGGAAGGGAAGCTCATCCAGACATAAGCACCACACATCACACAAGCATCACACAAGCAACATCCACATGCAGACATACCAACACCCACTGCCTCCACTGTGTCCCCCTCCTCCTGGTCTCCCTCCTCACTCCCTGTGACGTCTCCACTCACACTTGCATGCACAACATCTTCAGCCACTACGTCCATCACCAGCACACCCACCAGAACACTCTGCACACGTGCAGTCACCACCCCCACTACCATTTACACGTCCCCTGTGTCCTCTCCAAGTGTGTCTGTCACCCCCTCCTCCAAACTACACAAACGCAGGCAGCCACCCACCCAACAGCCATCCACCTCACGACAGCCTCCAGCCCAAGCACCTGCACCCAAAGACACCAGACTTCACACTCCTACAACCACATCCTCTTCCTCCACTCCTATACCCACTACACTTACCCGTCCCTCTCTTTCCAAATTGCTTTTCCTTTCCAAACTTGACCTCTTTCCTACAACTCCCCCACCCCGTCCATCTCATAAGACTCCAATCAGCACCTCAGCCACCACAAAACCGGGACCAGTGAAGACTGTTGTCCATGGACTGTGGAGTCCCCCACCCTCAAGGGCATCCAGTTCAGCTAGGAGCCAAGGCACGGCCAGCCCACCACCGGAAAAGCATCCTAAGATTGCCAGTGCCCGGCGCGAGCGACCAAAGACCCCAGGGACCAAAATCCCTACATTGGCTCCGTCAGGAAGTGAGGTGCCAGCTGGCACACCGCCAAAGGTGGGAAAGGGCCACAAGCGTGCAGGGAAGGGTGGGAAGAGCAGCACGCCCGACAAGTCCGGCAGCAGGCCAGCTGGCTAGGAGGGCCCCACCAGCCCCATCCCAGGTGTGCAGGAGGACACACACAGGCCCGGTACTGCAGCCCAGATGGGCCCCGCCAGCCACAGCCCAGCTGCCCAGGAGGGCCCCGCCAGCCACAGCCCAGCTGCCCAGGAGGGCCCCGCCAGCCACAGCCCAGCTGGGCAATGAAGGACCGCCAGCTACAGCCCAGCTGGGCAATGAAGGACCGCCAACTCAAGCACCGCTGAACATGGCAAGGACTGCCAAGGCAAGCACCACTGAACAGGGCAAGGACCGCCAAGGCAAGCACCGCTGAACAGGGCAAGGACCGCCAAGGCAAGCACCGCTGAACAGGGCAAGCACCGCTGAACAGGGCAAGGACCACCAAGGCAAGCACCGCTGAACAGGGCAAGGACCCCCAAGGCAAGCACCGCTGAACAGGGCACGCACCGCTGAACAGGGCAAGGACCGCTGAACAGGGCAAGGACCGCCAAGGCAAGCACCGCTGAACAGGGCAAGGACCGCCAAGGCAAGCACCGCTGAACAGGGCAAGCACCGCTGAACAGGGCAAGGACCGCTGAACAGGGCAAGGACTGCCAAGGCAAGCACCGCTGAACAGGGCAAGGACCGCCAAGGCAAGCACCGCTGAACAGGACAAGCACCGCTGAACTGGGCCCTTCATCTCAAGCACCGCTGAACTGGGCCCTTCATCTCAAGCACCGCTCCACTGGGCACCGCAGTCTCAAGAACTGCTGCACTGGGCCCTTCATCTCAAGCACCGCTCCGCTGGGCACCGCCGTCTCAAGCACCGCTTCGCTGGGCCCTTCATCTCAAGCACCACTTCTCTGAGCCCTTCATCTCAAGCACCGCTTCGCTGGGCCCTTCATCTCAAGCACCGCTCCGCTAGGGCACCGCCGTCTCAAGCACCGCTGAACTGGGCCCTTCATCTCAAGCACCGCTGAACTGGGCCCTTCATCTCAAGCACCGCTCCGCTGGGCCCTTCATCTCAAGCACTGCTCTGCTGGGCCCTTCATCTCAAGCACCGCTCCGCTGGGCACCGCCGTCTCAAGAACCGCTGAACTGGGCCCTTCATCTCAAGCACCGCTCCGCTGGGCACCGCCGTCTCAAGCACCGCTGAACTGGGCCCTTCATCTCAAGCACCGCTCCGCTGGGCACCGCCGTCTCAAGCACCGCTGAACTGGGCCCTTCATCTCAAGAACCGCTCCGCTGGGCACCGCCGTCTCAAGAACCGCTGCACTGGGCCCTTCATCTCAAGCACCGCTGAACTGGGCCCTTCATCTCAAGCACCGCTCCGCTGGGCCCTTCATCTCAAGCACCGCTCCGCTGGGCACCGCCGTCTCAAGAACCGCTGAACTGGGCCCTTCATCTCAAGCACCGCTCCGCTGGGCACCGCCGTCTCAAGCACCGCTGCACTGGGCCCTTCATCTCAAGCACCGCTGGCCCATTGGCGGAAGGGGCAGGCCCGCATCTGTGTCGGCCAGGGCTGCACGAAGCACTCTGGGCACTAGTCCCTCTCCAGTACCAGTGGAGACTGTTATCCACTTGAGAGACTGTGGCTTTGCACTCCCCAGGATTAACCAGTGGGCAAACCACCCACTGTAGAGACTTGAGAGACTGTGGCTTTGCACTCCCCAGGATGGCACAGTGGGCAACCCACCCACTGTAGAGACTTGTGAGACTGTGGCTTTGCACTCCCCAGGATGGCACAGTGGGCAACCCACCCACTGTAGAGACTTGTGAGACTGTGGCTTTGCACTCCCCAGGATGGCACAGTGGCCATGGAGGCCCCTCGTGGATCTGGCGTCGTGGACTCATCTGGCTGAGGTGCCCCCCTTCCCTTCCCCCTGAGGTGCCTGTAGTTTTCCTATCTGATGCCCCTGCAGTGTTGTCTCCGTTGGAGGCAGGTATCCTGTGTGGGCTTTGCCCATGTGTTTTGGCCCAGTGGCCCACGAACAATGGCTGATGGACATATCGGACTGGACAATTTATGTATATAAAGTTATAGATGTGTGATATATTTTATACTCAGTCTTACAATATAATTCTATATTTATAATCATTTCCTTTTGCCTTTGCATTCTTCCGGGGGGTTTGGGAGTGTAACTGTGATGTGTTGCTATGCATTGATGTGTGTTGTAGTGGTTGAGGGTGAGGGTGGGTGTGTCGCATATGTGTGTCCCCGTAATTTTTTGCCTCCCCCTCCCCTGTGTCGTAGGTGCAGTACTCACCGTTGTCTTCTGCGCCGGCGTTCGTGCTCCTGGTAGAGGAGCAGGAAGACAAAGGATGTGTAGTTCGGGTTCCATGCTGTCCAGATTCCTCGTGGGGTGTATGGAGGTGAGCGTTTTCCGTTTGAAATGTCTGTTTCCGCCGTGTTTTTATCGGCGGGGCTACCGCCCCGGAAAAGGTGGCGGATTTGTGGGTTGTGATAGGGTGGGCAGTACATTGTCTCCCGCCTGTCTGTTGGCGGTGACCGCCACGCTGTTTGTTTGTCCCGCCGTGGCGGGCGGTGTGTTAAAGTGGCGGTCTCTGTTGGCGGTTTCCGCCAGGGTCGGAATTGCATTTTTTTTACCGCCAGCCTGTTGGCAGTTTGACTGCCGCTTTAACACCGACCGCCATGGTTGGAATGACCCCCTCAGTCTATGAGGTACAGAGAGCCATGATTGTAGAAAGCCATCCGAAACTTCATAAAAGAACCCAATCTGCTGCTAAGCTAGCAGATGATACTAATGACACAAACTAGACCCTTGAGCCATCAGAGTTTAAAACACCTGCAAATGCGCTGCAGGGTGCCAATCAATGAAATAAAGAAAAAGGTATTTACCAAGTAATACATCTTGTGGATACATAAACATCCCCTGATGCATGCAACAATATCATTGGTCAATAATACTGTGGAAATAATATTGGCCCTCATTACAACCCTGGCGGTCAGTGTTAAAGCGGCGGTAATACCGCAAACAGTCCGGCGGAGGAAAAAATGGGATTACGACCTTGGCGGAAACCGCCAACATAGACAGCCACTTTAACACTCCGACTGCCACGGTGGTACAAACAAACAGCGCGGCAGACACCGCCAACAGACAGGCGGTAGACGATGTACCACCCACCCTATCACAACAGGACTATCCGCCATCTTTTCCGGGGTGGAACCAACGCGAACAAAAACACGGCGGAAACAGTACACAGAAGTGAAAACACACAGTTCTCCACACCCCACGAGGAACCAGGATGCCATGGAGCCTGAATTGCAGATACTGCCGATGATGGTCTTCCTGCTCCTCTATCAGGAGCTCCAATGATGGCGGCGACGACCACGGTGAGTGCTGCACCTACAACACAGGGGAGGGGGAGGGGGAGGGAAAAGAGAGAGACACACACATGCAACAACCCCATACCCACCCACAACACCATATACACAAACACATGCTGCAACATTACATATACACCCCCTACCCCCTCGAAGAACGCAAGGACAAAAGGAAATTTGAACAAATGTAATCATGTGAAATATCATTATCAGAATTCAAAATCCAGTATATACAATTATGTACACCAACTACACAAGTCCGGATAGTGCACCAATCATTGCCATGTACCACTGGGCCCAAAATGTATGGGCGAGACCCACACATGATACCTGACTCCAAACGGAGAGAACACTGGAGGGGCATCATATAGAAAATATACAGGCACCTCAGCGGGAGGAGGGCACCTTAGCCTGATGAATGCACAATGCCACTGCTCCACGAGGGGGCTCCCTGTCCACAGTTTGGTCCTGGGGACTGCAAAGCCACAGTCTCTCAAGTCTTTCCAGTGGGTGGTTTGCCCACTGCTTTATCCTGGGGAGTGCATTTCCAGTGGGTGGTTTGCCCACTGCTTTATCCTGGGGAGTGCAAAGCCACAGGCTCTCAAGTCTTTCCAGTGGGTGGTTTGCCCACTGCTTTATCCTGGGGAGTGCAAAGCCACAGTCTCTCAAGTGGATAACAGTCTCCACTGGTTCTGGAGGGGGCTTTGTGCCCAGAGTGCTTCATCCTGCCAAGGACTGAGGTAGTGGATGTCATTCTCCACTGGTTCTGGAGGGGGCTTGGTGACCAGAGTGCTTCATCCTGCCAAGGGCTGAGGTAGTGGATGTCATTCTCCACTGGTTCTGGAGGGGGCATTGTGCCCAGAGTGGTCCACGTGCAGTGTGGCCGGAACAATACACTCTCCTGGGTGTGTGTGTGCCACAAGATTGCCGAGGTACAGGTAGCATGATACGCCATGGAGGCAGAGACATCCCCCACACTGCTGCAGCTTTGCTTTCCATATGCAGGTGACAACTGTGATGACAGTGATGCTTCATGGAAGCTGCCCAGGGTCCTTGAACTCACCACTTGCCTCGGACGACTGACCACTGGGGATGGTAGCCATTTCTGCGGTGGTGCCACTGTCTGAGGACGTGGCGGGTCGCTGGAGGTGTCAGTCGTGGTGGTGCTTGTGGCGGTGTCAGTCATGGTGGTGCTTGTGGCGGGGTCTGTGGCGGAGGTGCTGGCTGCGGGGTCTATGGTGTCGGTGCTGGCGGCGGGGTCTGTGGCGGCGGTGCTGGCTGCGGGGTCTGTGGCGGCGGTGCTGGCGGCGGGGTCTGTGGCGGCGGAGCACGTGTCAGCAACAGCTGAGTGGGAAAGCAGGATATCTCCTGCAGCCTCGGACGGCTGCCCACCGGGGAAGAGGCTGGGGACTGTTGCAGCGGCTGTAGACGTGCCGGAGGCGGTGCAGGTAACGGTGCTGGTGGCGGTGCAGGTGGCGGGGTTCTCTGCCGTACAGGTTGGTGTGGACGTGGACAGAAGGTGTGACACTGGTCCCTCAGTCGGTGCCACCATGCCTTCTCCTGACCTGCCCTTCAGTTTTTGGCCCTTCCCCACCTTTGATGGTGGCGCAGTTGTCTTGCCACTATCCCCTTTCGTTTTCGCTGACCCCTTGGTGGCAGGTGTTTTCGGCTTCTCCCTCCTGGATGTGGGCACCTTTTTAACCTTGGCAGGTGGCGGAATGTCCTTGCCATCGCTCCGTGGCACACTGGCAGCCCTGGTGGTTGGCGCACTCCATGACCCCGCAGTTGCGGGCACCACTGTGCCAGGGGATGTGGTGGCTGAGGTGCTGGGCTGGGACCTGGAAAGCCTGGCCCTCGGGAAGGATGGGGGGGGAGGTGTAGGGAAGAGGTCAATGTTAGCCAGGAAAAGTTTTTTGGACACACTGGGACAGGATGATGGAGGGGGTTTGGGAGTGGAGGAAGAGATAGTGGTTGTAGGAGGTGTACGTCTGCTGAATTTGGGTGAAGGTGCATGGGATGGAGGCTGTTGTGAGGTGGATGGCTGTTGGGTGGGTGTGTGCCTGCGTTTGTGTACTTTAGGAGGAGGGCTCACTGACACACTGGGAGAGGACACTGGGGATGTGTGAATGGTAGTGGGGGTGGTGAGTGCACGTGAGCGGTGTGTGGTGATGGGCGTGCTGGTGATGGAGGTAGTGGCTGAGGATGTAGTGCATGCAGGTGTGAGTGGAGATGAGACTGGGAGGGAGGAGGGAGACGTGGAGGAGGGGACACAGTGGGAGAAGTGGATGTTGGTATGTGTACATGGGTATGATGCTTGTGTGAGTGCCTGTGGGATGTGTGGTGCTTATGTTTGTCTGAGCCACTTTTTTTTTGTTTTTTTTATTGTCCTAATTCACTTGTCAAGCCTCTCGATGAGGGAGATCAGTTCAAATAACAAATAATCTCCCCCTAGAGACTCTTGTCCAGGACAACCCGCGTCTCTGATTAGCAGGGCCACACCGGCCCGCCTTCAAAGCTGCCGGGAACCCGCCTTGACATAATCACAGGACAATACCTCCTTCTTACGATTCCAACCAGCTTTTCAGTGGGTCCCAAAATTTTTACTTCTTATTTGATTCTTTATCCCTTACATCCAAAGTTAAATTATATATTAGCGAATCCTTCCACTCTATTGCCGTCGGGGGAGAGACACTTATCCATTTCTTACATATCTCCCACCTTGCTATCAGCATCATATAAAAAAGTAATTTAGCATCATTTTTTGTTTCATTCCTGGAGTCCAATTGACAGCCAAAAATAACTAAGGAAGGGCTTACCTGGTACTCTAGTGGTATAATTCTGTTCACTATCTCACCAACCTCTTTCCAAAACAAACTGAGCTGGGGACACTCCCAAAACATGTGGATATCGCTTGCTCGATCCTTGCCGCACTTTTTGCAGCTAACCAGGGTGCCTTCTGTCAATTTAGACAGTTTCTCTGGGGACCAAAAGGCCCTGTGAATGGAGAACAAATGGTTTTGTCTTAGACAGGCAGATGTGACTGTAGCATACAATAAAGTAATAGATACTTGCCATAAATCTCTTATCTGTATTCCAGGCAAGCATCCTCCCCAGATTTCCTCAGGCAAGTGAAATTCTCCATCAACCGTTTCCATCAATGTCTAATACCATTTTGCTACTTCTTTCTTTCCCACAGGGTCTTGAAATAGAAGTTCTTCCAGTTCATTGGAGCCGCCCACCTTTTCCTTGACACTCTTCAGCCAACTCCATATTTGCAAGTATTTAAATTTGGAAAGAAGTCCATCTACCATTATATTAAAATCCTCATAGGGGAGTAACTCCCCATCAATACAAGCTGTCCACATTGCACCAGCCCAGCCTCCTTCAGAGGTTTAGCCAAAGTGTCTCTAGTCCATTCTGGTGAGCCCGGAGCATCCCAGAGAGGCACATATTTACTATAAAACGGCAACTCGGTAGCCCTCCTTAGGTCATACCAGATATTAGCAGAGTCTTGCAATATTTTAAACCTCACCTTTTTAAAATGTTTTGGATCCCCAAATTTGTAAAGGAACTCTAACTGTGTATCGTAATAGGATTCCATCATAACCTTAAGGACCTGCCCCAGATCTGAAATCTTTGACGCATTAAATGCCCCCCTCATATTCTTCATAAAGACCGCTAAGGCATAATATTGAAGATCAGGCAGAGCTAACCCTCCCTTCTCCTTCCTCCGTCTCAATTTCTTCCATGCAATTTGCACACCTTTGGAGGCCCAAGTAAAACTACTAATTCTACATTGTAATTTAAAAAATATGTCCTCATTCAGTAGACTCTTTCGTGGTTTGGATGATGGGTGAGAATGAGCTGAGTCTTTTGTCCTGGAATATTAATGGTCTTCGGGTTGTAAAGAGGCAAAAAAGATTGCTGCAATATTTTAGGGATGCACAATTTAACGTGTTGGTTTTGCAGGAAACACATCTGTCTAATGAAGAATGCATTAAGGTGTTTAGACCATGTAGCTGGGTGCAGCAGATTTCGAGTACGACTCAAGCCGACAGTAGTAAAGGGGTGGCCATTATAATCAAAAAACACCCTAGGATTTCCTTTCAGTGTGGACCAGTCGATAAGGCGGGTAGGTGGGTTATCGGAAAATTTGTAGCGTTCGATTCAACGTTTACTCTGGTGGCTTACTATGGGCCTAATAAAGATGACCCGGCACCTTTGGAGGATCTATTTTATTTCAGCAGTTAATCCAATTTCCAGATCCAATAATATGGATGGGCGATTTTAATGTTATGCTGAGTTATCAACTTGATAGATCTTCTGGTAGTAGATCAATATTTAATCAAAAGATGCGCTCCCGGATACTAACTATGATGTCGCAGTTGGGCTTACATGATGTATGGAGGGAAAGGATGGGATTAAAACGGGGATACACATACAATAATAAAAAATATAGGCATCAATCAAGAATAGATTATGCTTTGGTAGATGGGAGAATAAGAGACTTCGTAGAGGAGATAGCTCATGTTAGAGTTCACCTATCGGACCACTCTGCAGTCAGTTTGAGTCTTAGGTTAAAAGGTAGGGTTGCTCAGGACAGGTGGACGTTAGATAGAACTCTATTATTAGACAATGGCATAGTTGCAGGATTAAGAGCAGATGCAGAGGAGTTTTTTAAGTTTAATGTGGGGATATCGTCACTTGCTATGGTGTGGGATACTTTTAAGGCTTTCCTAAGAGGTAGACTGATAAGAGCGGCCTGGGTTAAAAGGAAAGAGTATAAGGAGGAAATCAGTCGGTTGGAAGGGTGCATAGAACAAGTGGAGCGGGAGCTGATAGATTTAGCTCCCGAAGAAGAGGAAAAAATTGGGAAACTTGCTAAACTACAGCAAAAGTTAAGATATGAAATTCTAGCAGTGTTGGACAAAAGGATTAAGGCAAGGTGCGAGGCAAATAGATCTGTCCACTTTGAGTATGGTGAGAATTGTGGGAAATTATTGGCCTGGAAAATAAGGACAAATTTAGGAAGGAATAATGTAGTTAGGATTTTGGATAAGGAGTCAGGCCTTGTTTCTAATAATAACGATGAGATCTGGGAGATCTTTCGAAACCACTTTAAGGAACTGTATACAGAAGACTTAGAAAGGTCTCCAGAGAAGGTTAAAGAATGGTTGAGGAATTTAGACCTAGTGGCCCTGGAGGAGCAGGATAATAACATTTTGAACGATCCTATTGGGCAAGGAGAAGTGGAGCAGTGTATACATGCAGGGAAGTCAGTGAAAGCCCCCGGGCCAGATGGATTACCTTTTGAGGTTTATAGAGCTCTAGGAGGTAGCATAACAACATTTTTACCTGAGCTATGTAATAATATTTTGTTGGAGGGGGGTACATGCCCCGCTTCTTGGAAAGAGGCCATTATTACCCTGATTTTAAAACCAGGAAAGGATCCAAAAAGCTGTGATTCATACAGGCCGATTTCCCTATTAAATTGTGACTATAAAATAATTACAAAAGTTCTGGCAAAGAGATTGGGGGGGAGACTTAGGTAAATTGATTCAGAAAGATCAGAAAGGTTTCATTAAGGGGAGACACATGCAAGAGCCGACTCAGTGCCTGATAGGCTCCATAGACTTGCCCAAAGTATACAATGAGCCTTTGGCCTTAGTAATGATTGATGCTACAAAAGCGTTTGATAGAGTTAACTGGGTCTATTTGGGTGTCCTCTGTGAGACTCTCAATTTGGGAGATAAATTTATTAGGGCATTGCGGATAATATATCAGAATGCAGAGGCAAACATTCTGGTCAACGGTATTTTAACGCGCCCCTTAAAAATTGGGAGGGGAACTAGACAGGGTTGTCCATTATCACCACTGCTATTTAACATATACATTGAACCCTTGGCTTGCAAGATTAGAAGTGAACAGAGGATAATCCCGTTTCGGGGTGGGGCTTGGAGTAGGAAAATTGCTTTGTATGCAGATGACCTGATGGTGTATACAGTGAACCTGCAGCAAACACTACCGGTTTTGGAAGAACTGACAAGGGAATTTGGGGAAATTGCTGGATATGCGGTTAATAAGGAAAAGACTGAAATTATGACCTGGAATATACGAGAGGAGAGTGTTTTAATTAAGAAGCAATTGAAATATCTGGGCATAGTGATTACACAAGATATAGACAAAATAGCAGAGGTTAATTTTTTAAGAGTTCTGTCAGATGTCAGCAAATTAATGAAGAGTTGGGGTAGTCTGCCTCTTACTATTTATGGGAGGGTCAACTTAGTAAAGATGACGATATTACCAAAGTTATTATTTATTTTCAATGCGGTCCCATTGAAAATATAAGAAAGAATGGTTGGGTAAATTACAATGTCTGAGACACTCTTGTGTGTTGATGTGTGTGCCTGCTGGTCTGATGTGTGCTTGGGATAGGCTGAGGTACTGGGGATTGGGTCTGGGTGGAGGAGGTTGGAGGGGGAGGCTGGATACAGGGACAATAGCTGCCATCTATGTTGAGGCCAGAGCCTGAAATGCACTCTGTTGGGCTGCCTGGCCAGAATGAATGCCCTCCAGGTATGCATTTGTTTGTTGCAAATCCCTCTCAACACCCTGGATGGCATTCAGAATGGTTGACTGCCCAACAGTGAGGGATCTCAGGAGGTCAATAGCCTCCTCACTGAGGGCAGCAGGGATGACTGGGGCAGGCTCTGAGGTGCCTGGGGCGAAGGAGATGTCCACCCTCCTGGGTGAGCGGGCACGGGACACACGCTGAGGGGCTGCTGGGAGGGCGGTGCTGGTAGGGGGGTGGCGGCTGTACCTGTTGATGCGGTGGCCACAGAGGGAGCTCCCATCAGAGGCGGAGTTGCTGGTCTCTGCTCCTGTCATCGCCGTGGAGCTCCCCTCACCCTCCGTCCCGCTGGTGGTTTCAGACTTCGTCGTTTCGCCCTCCAGGGCCAAGTGGGATGCAGCTCCCTCCTGCTCCGGTGCCAATGCTCCTCCGCCTGATGATGCATTTGCACACAAGAACAGGGAGGTGACAAAAAGGGGGGGGGGGACAGGAGAAAGACATGTTCAGTGCATGCAACACCACTACTGTTGGTGGACACAACAGACACAGCAGCCCGCTGCACCACGCCATGCACTTATAGTTCCTAGATTAATCACATGCCCATGGGGTACAAGGCCTAAGCCCGATTGCTGCACACCTGGAAGTCACAGGAGCCTGACTAGGTGTAGATGGCACTAACCACTAGTAGGTTTGGGGTGCCACATAGCCTGCCTCACAAGGGACCTTGCCTAACAAGCTCACCCTGGTGTAGGGGAACCCACTGCTCACCTCCCCCACCCAGACACCTCGTAATGCGCGCTGAGTCAGCTGAATGAGAGTGTACTCACCCCCTTGTGGCTGCTGTGATGCCCTCAAGCGCCCATCCAACTCCGCATATGCCACCGCCAGGATCTGGAACATCAGGGGGGTCATGGTGCGACGGGCACCCCTCCCACGTTGGGAGGCCATCCCCAGCTGGGCCTCCGCTATCATCTTGCTCTAGCAGGGCAGGTCCTCCCATCCTTTACGGCAGTGGGTGCTCCGTCTGTGGTGGACCCCCAGGGTCCGGACGTCCTTGGCGATGGCACGCCAAATAGCCTTCTTCTGGTGGGTGCTGACCTAGAGGAATAGTACAGGGGGAAAGGAAATTCTTTACCCGTCTGGACCGTCATACTCATTGGCCCCGTTCCCACCCTTTCCCTGACGCACATGCACTCACCGCCCGCACATGCAGGCCTCAGCCCCCCCCAATGTATCTTCCATCCACACCACTCCAAACAGGCATTGTCAATGCAAAAATGCTCACAGTGTATTCACCTGTTTGTCTGGAGGACCGTACAGTTGTGTGTACTGGGGGAGGACCCCATCTACTAGTTTCTCGAACTCCTCCGAAGTGAAGGCAGGGGCCCTTTCCCCAGACACATGAGCCATCGTCACTTCCAGACACACGTCACAGCAGCACTTGCAGTGTAGGTCCTCTCCTGCTGAAGGTCAGGCATCAAGTGAGTGAACAGACAGAAGAATGGCGGTCACGTCCGCGGCGGTGCGTACCGTCACCGCCGGCGTACATCGTAATTGGCTCCTCGGACCCATAGGGTCCAATGTTAACCAATGCAGAATTGCGCCGTGGTCTTCGACCGCCCACCGCGACGGGGTAGAACACCAGCGCAGTTACCTCATATCCCCTTGTCCCACCTTACAGGTCAGGCAGCCGCCATTTCAGGGGGCTACATGGAATTAATAATAACTGCGTCACACCAATGTAGGCCTTGAATACACACAATTACAGGCACATTGCAGATTCATAAATGTATGCAAATTACATTTTGTGATTCCTCAGTGTTGGCTGACTCTATGCTCGCTGTTCTCCTCCATAGGGCACGTCTGCTGGAGCAGGTGATGAGATGGCGGCATCCTCCGGTGTACAGACCACTGGTGGACCTGTCGACAATGGAAGAGAGACACATCATAGTCACCTACAGACTTGATCATGCAACAATCCAGGAACTGTGTGCCGAGTTAGAGCCAGACCTGATGTCAGCTATCCGCCATCCCACAGAGATACCCCCTCTAGTGCAGGTCCTGTCAATACTCCATTTCCTGGCTAGTGGTTTCTTTCAAACAACAGTGGGCATTGCATCAGGGATGTCCCAGCCAATGTTCTCTAACGTGTTGTCCAGAGTGTTGTCTGCCCTGCTGAAACACATGGGCAGCTGCATCGTGTTCCCTCAGATGGAGGATTTGGCCACAGTGAAAGGTGACTTCTATGCCCTGGGACATATCCCCAACATCATTGGTGCCATTGATGGGACACATGTGGCATTTGTACCCCCACGCAGGAGTGAACAGGTGTACAGAAACCGGAAGAGCTACCATTCTATGAATGTGCAGATGGTGTGTTTGGCAGACCAGTACATCTCCCATGTGAATGCCAAGTTTCCTGGCTCAGTGCATGGCGCTTACATTTTGAGGAATAGCAGCATCCCTTATGTGATGGGTCAACTTCAGAGGCACCGTGTGTGGCTTATAGGTGAGGACAAGGACCCGATACAGTGTGAATAGGTGTCGGGGTATGGGGTTGTCCCTAAGGGCTAGTGTGTGTCTAACAGTTGTCCCTCGATATTTGCAGGTGACTCTGGTTACCCTAACCTGTCATGGCTACTGACCCCACTGAGGAATCCCAGGACAAGGGCAGAGGAACGCTTAAATTGAGGCACATGGGCGAACTAGGAGGGTGATTGAACGAACCTTCAGCCTCCTGAAGGCTAGATTCCGGTGCCTCCGTATGATAGGTGGTTCTCTCTACTACTCACCAAAGAAGCTGTGCCAGATCATCGTGGCCTGCTGTATGCTGCACAACCTGGCTTTGCGATGCCAGGTGCCTTTTCTGCAGGAGGATGGTCCAGCTGGTGATCTTGTGGCAGCTGTGGAGCCTGTGGACAGTGAAGAAGAGGAGGCAGAAGAAGAGGATATCGACAACAGAAACAACATAATCATGCAATACTTCCAGTAAGACACAGGTAAGAAGATGTCCCTGCCTCCCATATCTTATACTATTATTGGAGCTAGCATAAGTCTGACATTCTCACTCAGTCTATGGACCCTGACTTGTCACTTTGGCTTTCCATTTCACAGACGTGGGTCCCACTTTGTGCCCTCTGCTATATTTTCTCCAGGCCTAAAGCTGTGTTACATCGGTATGTGCACAAGTAAATTGACATTGCTATATTCCATGGTTATTGCAATTACACGTTTGTGAAAGCACAGACTGACTCCTGATTGTTTTGTGATTAAAGTGTGTTTATTCCTGTGCAAATGAGTGGAGGGGGTTGTAAAACGGGCAGGGGGGATGGAGGAGGAATGTCCATGGCAGAGTCCAGTCTATTTGTTTCACAGGTGCATTGTCCAAAGGGGCATAGGAAGTGGAGCAATGGCAGTTGAAGAATGGACAAGGTGATAAAGTGGGACAGAAGGGTGACATTCAGGGGGGTGTCATTTCCTGGTGGGGGTCTTGGCAACGATCTCTGTCTTGTTCCTGGATCTCAGGGACCGTTTGCGGGGTGGTTCTCCATCTGCAGGGGGTGGGGTGCTGGTGTCGTGTTCCTGTGGCGGTGCCTCCTGTCCACTTGCGCCAGTGGAGGTGGAGGGCTGTTCATCGTCCAGGCTAGTGTCAGGAGCCCCTTGTTGTGCCACAGTGTCCCTCCTGGTGTTGACAAGGTCTTGCAGCACCCCTGCAATGGTGACCAGGGTGTTGTTAATGGACTTCAGGTCCTCCCTGATCCCCAGATAGTGTTCCTCCTGCAGCCGCTGGGTCTCCTGAAACTTGGCCAGTACCGTTGACATCGTCTCCTGGGAATGGGTAAGCCCCCATGATGTTGGAGAGGGCCTTGTGGAGAGTGGGTTCCCTGGGCCTCTCCTCCCCCTGTCGCACAGCAGTCCTCCCAGCTTCCCTGTTTTCCTGAACCTCTGTCCCCACTGCCACTGCCCCCAGGTCCCTGATTTTCTTGGGTTGGTGGATTTGCCTGGGTTCCCTGTAGTGGTGGACACACTGCTGATTGATGTGTCCTGGGGACAGAGGGATGGGCCCGCTGGGTGGGTGCTGTGGTGGTGTTTCCTGAGGGGGGGAGGCTCTGTGGTGGCTTGTGCCAGTGTCAGGGGAACTGACTGTCCTGAGGTCCCTGATGGGCCGGGCTGGTCATCTTGATCCAGTTGTGCAGAGCTGCTGTCGGCACTGTGGGTCTCTTCTGTGGGGGGCTGGATATGTTTGGTACCTACTGTCCAGTGACGTCGGGTAGGGGTCCTGCAGGGGTGTAAAGGCATGATTATTGCATCTCTGTGTGCCATTGTGTGCAATGGGTGAGTGACCCTGTACTCCAGTGCTTGCATTCTTGGCTTAGTCCTTGTGTGATATTTGGTTTGGGGTCTGTGTGGGTATCTGTAGTGGATATGCTTTGGGGATGGGTGTCCATGCTTTGATGTTGCATGCAGGGCTTTGTATTGGGATGGGTGGGTTGTGATAGTGGGGCATATGTGAGGTGCTGGAGTGATGGGGTGAGGGTGGGAGTATGTGATGGCATGCAGGTAGGGTGCGGGGGATAAGGTAGTAAAGAGTTGACTTGCCAGAGTCCAGTCCTCCTGCTACTCCTGCGAGGCCCTCAGGATGCAGTATTGCCAAGACCTGCTTCTCCCATGTTGTTAGTTGTGGGGGAGGAGGTGGGGTTTCTCTGTACAGCAATCTGGTGCCTAGAGACCACGAAACGCACCTTCCCCCCTAGGTCGTTCCACCTCTTCCTGATGTCATCCTTAGTTCTTGGGTGCTGTCCCACTGCGTTGACCCTGTCGACAATTCTGCGCCATAGCTCCATCTTCCTTGCAATGGAGGTGTGCTGCACCTGTGATCCGAATAGCTGTGGCTCTACCCGGACAATTTCCTCCACCATGACCCTGAGCTCCTCCTCAGAGAACCTGGGGTGTTGTTGAGGTGCCATGATGTGGTGTGGGTGATGTGTAAGGTGGTATGTGTTGTGATGTGTGAGGGGATGTGTTGGTGTGTGTTGTTTGAGGTGCGTGATGGTGTTGTGTGTCTGTGGATGCTGGTGTTGTTTATGGTTGTATCTCTCTCTGGCGTGGTTTCAGAATTCTGGTAGTAAGGGTTTGTGGGTGATGTGGGTGTGTGCTTTATATTGGATTGGGTGCTTGGGGTGTGTATGTGTGTCAGGTGTGTGTATTTTGATTTGTCCAATGTGGTTGTGTTTTGTAAATGTGTGTGTATTTTGAGCACGGTGGTGTGTACCGCCAATGGAATACCGCGGTTGAAAGACCGCCGCGTTGATTCGTGGGTCGTGATAGTGTGGGCATATTCCTGTTGGCGTGACGGTATTAGTTTTGTTATCGCCAGTTTATCACTGACTATCACTTTGGTGTGGCGGACTTGTGTGGGTGTCTGTATTATGGTGGATTCCGGGCTGTGGGTCGTAATAGCTGTAGTGGAATTCTGCGGTTGCAGCGGTATGTTGGCGGTCTTCTGCACGGCAGTAATCAGCAGTTACCGCCAGGGTTGTAATGAGGGCCATTGAGATTTCAATAAAATCATTGGACTGCTGGCCAGGGGGACCCCTGCACTGCCCACTTCAGCTGTAGTTCTTTAATTCTAGTCCTCTTTCAATGCCCATACTTTCCTGAGATGGCTTGTGCTTCTTTTTGTTCATCAAATACAGTGCACCCAGCTGACATTTCCACTTTACTGAAAAAGGTCTTGCTGCTCACTGCTGGTCTAATTACCTCTGTGCCCCGCTCTTCACTGGACAAAGACATGCTCTTTCCAGGTACATTTTCTATTCTATTTGAATATTGTAATGCCGCTTTAACAGCTATCTTGGCCTGCACGCATTCACCTAATTACAGAGTGTGTGGCTGAAAAAATAATAATGCGCCAGGAAACAACGCATGCTAAATTTCCTGACACATCCAGCTGCATGCACCGTCATCACCATACCAGAGCACGTGTGTATGCTTTGACAGGTGGTTACCTTTATGTGTCGCGGTCTCTAAACTCTGAATGCATAGACAGCATGAGCCTGCTTAGCAACACTCGTTAGGTTCGCAGTCACAAAGTTTAAATGACGCACATCTCCCATCTGCCTAATTTGAGCTTTTCAGTGAAAACGTGCACAAGGCAAACTTTATGTTTAATATTCCAAATCCAAGCCAAAATCACAAAAAAGGTCTTTACCTTCACTTCTACTGTGTCCCTTTTGGCAAAGACACTCCAGATCCCCTTCTCTTCTGGATCACCAGCAGGCGCAGATAGCACAGTCGTTTCTGCCTAAAAAAAACTTTGTAGGATCGGTATTCTCCCCTCTGGTCTTGTTTTGCAGATCCCATCCTTCATCGCCAGTTTTAAGACTCAAGAGGCTTGAATTAAAGAAGTTTATTAAGTAGGTATGCTACATACAACCGACCTCAGGCAGGCAAGGATAAACTGCTCTACCAGTAATTTCAGTTTCTTGTTAACCGCATAATGCCATGGCCTAAGTTGGAACTTTATGACCACATAGTACAATACCACAACACTACTCACTGGCAGAATCCTACATCTATTATATAGCATTTCCACTGAATATATACAATGTATTAACGTTGAAATAATGAGTAACATAAAATGTACTTTTCTTATTGGCCACCATCAAGTGCAAAAATGTGCACTTGCACTTTGAAAACAATTCACTAACGTTATATTAAGTAGCCTGTCTCTTTAGGAGGTGCAATTAATAGCTGATATAATATGAGTATTTCTTGTTTTCTACTGGGCCTCAAGCAGACGATGTTACAGCGAGAAGTTGTCTATCTGCCAATATACCGGCAAAAGAAACATTTAGATGTTGTCATGTCTGCTGTTTAGCAAACTTCTTTTGTTTAAGTCACAAACTTGTTCTGTGTATGTATTAATTAAATGATTTTCTGTCAAGCAAATGATGCAACTCAAGAATGATTCCACATCTTTGTAACTACTGCCCAAAAACAGCATATTTGGAATTTGCTGAATAAAAGGGTCTTCTGACGGCCGTCGGAAGCAAGTCTGAGACTCTACAATTAGCATTGTTTGGAGCTACATTAGTGGAAAAGGATCCAATCGACGTTTTGCAATTCTTATTGTGTCTTTTCTAATGCATTGCTGATCTCTAATGTTTTTGTAATTGGATATTCTTTCCTCTCCTGATGTTTCCGACCAATAGTAAACATGTGTGTAATTTTAGTTAATGATCTGTTCACTGAGAGTTAGGATTATTATTATTCTTTTTGAGAAGTTCATCTTTTATTATCCATACTGATTAGACTGATTCTCATGGTGATCTGTCACTCTGATATTTCATGCTTTACCAGTTAGGACTTTTTTACAACATTGGCGGTAAAAGCCGCTTACCGCTGTTCAGAAGACTGCCAACACACCGCTGCGGAAATCCGCCACAGCTATTATGACCCACAGCACGGAATCCGCCAAAATTCAGACATCCACACAAGTCCGCCGCACCAAAGGTCAGTGATAAACTGGTGAAAACAGAACCTCCACCGTCACGCCAACAGAAATACACCCACACTACCACGACACACGAATCCACATGGTGGTACACACCGCCACGCTCAAAATACACACACACGTACAAAACACAGCCACATTGGACAATTCCAAATACACACACCTGATACACATACACACACCACTCCCACACACTCAATACAAAATAAAACACACATCCACATCACCCACAAACCCCTATGACCACAAATCCCGAACGAAGGCCAGAGAGAGACACCACAAACAACTACCAAGCATCCACAGGCACACAATACCATCACCCACAGAACTTCCACGCACCTCACACAACACACCACTAAATATCACCCCACCTATCACCACACACACCACCCCACACATCACCCACACCACCCCATGGCACGGCAAAGACACCCCAGGTTCTCGGAGGAGGAGCTCAGGGTCATGGTGGAGGAAATCGTCCGGGTGGAGCCACAGCTATTCGGATCACAGGTGCAGCACACCTCCATTGCTAGGAAAATGGAGCTATGGCGAAGATTAGTGGACAGGGTCAACGCAGTGGGACAGCACCCAAGAAATCGGGATGACATCAGGAAGAGGTGGAACGACCTACGGGGGAAGGTGCGTTCCATGGTCTCAAGACACCACTTTGCGGTTCAGCGGACTGGCGGCGGACCCCCACCTCCTCCCCCACAACTAACAACATGGGAGGAGCAGGTCTTGGCGATTCTGCATCCTGAGGGCCTCGAAGGAGTAGATGGAGGAATGCACTCTGGTAAGTCAAATCTTAGCTATTACATCCCCCAACCTACCTGCATGCCATCACATACTCCCACCTCACCCCCATCACTCCTACTCCTCACAAATGTTCCACTATCACAACCCACACATCCCAACACCAAGCCCTGCATGCAACAACAAAGCATGGACACCCTTCACCAAAGCATGGCCACTGCACATACCCATACACCCCCCTAAACCATCATCACACAAGGTCCTACACAGGAATTCAAGCACTGGGGTACACGGACACCCACCCATTGCGCACCATGGCACACACAGATGCAATAAACATCCTTTTATACCCCTGCAGGACCCCTACCCAACCTCACCGGACAGGAGGGTCCACACATGTCCACACCACCAACAGAAGAGACCCACAGTGATGACAGCAGCTCTGTCCAACTGGATCTAGATGACCAGCCCGGCCCATCGGGGACCTCTGGACAGTCGGTTCCCCTCACACAGTCACAGGCCACCACAGAGCTTCCCCCCTCTGGAAACACCAGCACAGCACCCACCCTGCGGGCCCATACTTCTGTCCCCAGGACACGTCAATCAGCAGTGTGTCCACCACTACAGGGAACCCAGGCTAACCCACCACCCCCACAACAACAGGGACCTGAGGGCAGTGTTAGTGGGCACACGGTCCAGGGGACGGAGGCCCAGGAACACAGGGGAACTGGGAGGGCTGCTGTGCGACAGGGGGAGGACAGGCCCAGGGAACCCACTCTCCACGAGGCCCTCTCCTCCATCATGGGAGCCTATCACCACTCCCAGGAGACTATGGCAACAGTACTGGCCAAGTTTCAGGAGACCCAGCGCCCGCAGGAGGAACAGTATTTGGGCTTCAGAGAGGAACTCAGAACCATCAATTCCACCCTGGGCACCATTGTAGGGGTGCTGAAGGAAGTACTCAACACCAGGAGGGACACTGTGGCACAACAAGGGGCCCCTGACACTAGCATGGACGATGAACTGCCCACCACCTCTGCCGGCGCTAGTGGACAGGAGGCACTGCCACAGGACCACCACACCAGCACCCCACCCGCTGCAGAGGGAGAACCACCCTGCAAACGGTCCTTGAGATCCAGGAAAAAGACAGAGAACGATGCCAAGACCCCCGCCAAGAAATGAGACCACCCTGAATGCCATCCTTCTGTCCCACTTTGCCACCCTGTCCATCCTTAAACTGCCCCAGCTCCACTTCCTACGCCCATTTGGGCAATGCACCTGTGAGACTAATAGACTGGACTCTGCCATGCACATTCCTCCACCATCAACCCTCACCATTTGGCAACCCCCTCAAATATTGAGCACTTAAATAAACACCCTTGAAGCACAAAACAATCTAAAGTCAGTCTGTGATTTCGGAATAGTGTATTAGCAATTACTGTGGCAAAATGCTCTTTCAATTGTAATGTCAACATACCTATGTCACACAGCTGTAGTCCATGAGGAAACAAAGCAGATGTCACACAGTGGGACCCACATCTGTGAAATCGTAAGGGAAAGTGACAACTCAGTGACCATACACTGGGTGAAAACGACAGACAGTAGAGAGGTAGTAGTGTTAAAGTGCATGTAGTAGGCAGGTTTGTATTCTCACCTGTGTCTCACTGGAAATATTGCTAGATCACTGAGTTCCTGTTGTCCATGTCCTCTTCTTCTGCTTCCTCGTCTTCACTGTCCACAGGCTCCACAGCTGCAACAACACCGCCATCTGGACCATCCTCCTGCAGAAAAGGCACCTGTCGTCGCAAAGCTAAGTTGTGAAGCATACAGCAGGCCACGATGATCTGGCACACCTTCTTTGGTGAGTAGAATAGGGATCCACCTGTCATATGTAGGCACCTGAACCTGGCCTTCAGGAGGCCGAAGGTCCACTCTATTATCTGCCGAGTTCGCCCATGGGCCTCATTGTAGCGTTCCTCTTCCCTTGTCCTGGGATTCCTCACTGGGGTCAGTAGCCATGACAGGTTGGGGTAACCAGAGTCAGTTGCAAATGGCGAGGGACAACTGTTAGACACACACTAACCTGTAGGGATGTCCCCAGACCCAGACAACCATTCCCACTGACTTGCTTCCAGGTGCTCACCTAATAGCCACACACGGTGCCTCTGGAGTTGACCGATCACATAAGGGATGCTGCTATTCCGCAGGATGTAAGCGTCATGCACTGAGCCAGGGAATTTGGCATTAACATTGGAGATGTACTGGTCTGCCAAACACACCATCTGCACATTCATGGAATGATAACTCTTCCGGTTTCTGTACACCTGTTCACTCCTGCGGGGGGTACCAAAGCCACATGTGTCCCATCAATGGCACCTATGATGTTGGGGATATGTTCCAGGGCATAGAAGTCTCCTTTCACTGTAGGCAAATCCTCCACCTGAGGGAAAACGATGTAGCTCCACAAGTGTTTCAGCAGGGCAGACAACACTCTGGACAACACGTTGGAAAACATAGGCTGGGACATCCCTGATGCTATGGCCACTGTTGTTTGAAATGACCCACTTGCAAGGAAATGGAGTACTGACAGCACCTGCACTTGAGGGGGGATTCCTGTGGGATGGCGGATAGCTGACATCAGGTCTGGCTCCAACTGGGCACACAGTTCCTGGATTGTGGCACGGTCAAGCCTGTAGGTGATGATCACATGTCTTTCCTCCATTGTCGACAGGTCTACTAGCGGTCTGTACACCAGAGGATGCCGCCATCTCCTCACATGTCCCAGCGGACGTTGCCTATGAAGGACAACAGCGAGCACAGAGTCAAACAACTCAGAGGTACATAAACATAGCTTACACCGAACACGAATCATAATCCGATATTTGGCCTGTATGTGTGTTGAGGCTAGGCCTAGGTATGTGTGACGCAGTTAAAAATTAAGCCATGTGGGCCCCTGAAATGGCGGCTGCCTGACCTGTAAAGTGGGACAATGGGATGTGAGGTAACTGCGCTGGCGTTGTACACCATTGCGGTAGGCGGTCTTGACCGCGGCGCAATCCTGCATTAGTTAACATTGGACCCTATGGTTCCCAGGAGCCAATGACGATGTACGCCGGCGGTGACGGTACGCACCGCCGTGGACGTGACTGCCATTTTCTATCTGTTCAATCACTCTATACCTGATCTTCGACAGGAGAGGACCTACACTGCAAGTGCTGCTGTGACCTCGGTCTGGAAGAGACAATGGCTTGTGCGACTGGGGAAAGGGCCCCTGCCTTCACATAGGAGGATTTGGAGAAACTCGTGGATGGGGTCCTCCCCCAGTACACGCTACTCTACGGTCCTCCAGACAAACAGGTAAATACACTGGGAGCATGCTGTATGGGTTATGCCTGTGTGGAGTGGGGTGCATGAAAGATGGGGGGGGGGAGATTGAGGCGTGCATGAAACAACGGTGAGTGCATGTGCATCATGGCAAGGGTAGGGATGGGGGCCAATGACTGTGACGGTGCATTTGGTAATAACTTTTCTTTTCCCCCTGTACAATTCATGTAGGTCAGTGGCCCACCAGAAAAAAGATATTTGGCGTGCCATCGCCAAGGACGTCCGGACCCTGGGGGTCTACCACAGACGGAGCACCCACTGCCGTAAAAGATGGGAGGACATTCGCCGCTGGAGCAAGAAGACGGCGGAGGCCCAGCTGGGGATGGCCTCCCAACGTGGGAGGGGTGCCTGTCGCACCATGACCCCCCTGATGTTCAGGATCCTGGCGGTGCCATACCTGGAGGTGGATGGGCGCTTGGGGGCATCACAGCAGCCACAAGGGGGTGAGTACACTCTCATTCTGCTGATTTTGCACGCAGTGAAGGGGTCTGGGTGGGGGAGGTGGGCTGTGGGTTTCCCTAGGCCAGGGCGAGTTTGAGGCAATGTCCCCTTGTGCTGGCAAAGCCTGTGGCACCCCACCCCACCTGTGTACAGTGGCAAGTACACCTAGTCAGGCTCCTGTGAAATCGATGTGCGCAGATGTCGTCCATAGCCTTGTAGGCCATGTCCCAGGGATTGAACAGTGGGCAAGTGCGCGGCGTAGTGCAGGGGGCTTCTGTGTCTGTCGTGTCCGCCAACGGTAGCGGTAATGCATGCACTCAAAATGTCTTTCTTCTGTCGCCTCCCCCCCCTTTTTGTGGTCTCTCTGTTCTTGTGTGCATTAGCATCATCAGGCGGAGGAGCAGTGGCAATGGAGCAGGAGAGAACTGCATCCCACATGGCCCTTGAGGGTGAGACACCAATGGGACGGAGGGCGAGGGAAGCTCCACGGCGGGGTCAGGAGCTGACACCAGTGACACGGACTCGTCCTCTGATGGGAGCTCCCTTGTGGTGGCGGCAACATCTGTGCCCCCCACATCTACAGGTACAGCCGCCACCCCCCCTACCAGCACCGCCCTCCCAGCAGCCCCTCAGCCTTTGCCCCGTGCCCGTTCACCCAGGAGGGTGGGCATCACCTTCGCCCCATGCACCTCAGGCCCTGCCCCAGTCACCCCTGGTGCCCTCAGCGAGGAGGCCATTGACCTCCTCAGGTCCCTCACTGTTGGGCAGTCTACCATTTTGAATGCCATCCAGGGTGTAGAAAGGCAGTTGCAACAAACAAATGCATTCCTGGAGGGCATTCATTCTGGTCAGGCGGCCCTTCAGCGAGCTTTTCAGACTCAGGCCTCAGCACTGATGGCAGCCATTGTCCCTGTCTCTAGCCTCCCCCCTCCAACTTCCTCCACCCAGACCCAATCCCCTCTACCTCAGCCTATCCCAAGCACACCTTCAGACCAGCATGCACACACCTCAACACACAAGGGAAGCTCAGGTAAACATAAGCACCACACATCCCACAGGCACTCACGCAAGTATCACACACATGCAGACACACCAACATCCACTGCCTCCACTGTGTCCCCCTACTCCTCATCTCCCTCCTCCCTCCCAGTCTCGTCTACACTCACACCTGCATGCACTACATCTACAGCCACTACTGCCATCACCAGCACACATGCCACCACACCCCGCCCACGTGCAGTCACCGCCCCCACTTTCATTCACACTTCCCCTGTGTACTCTCCCAGTGTGTCTGCGACGCCACCTCCCAAGATACACTAACACAGGCACACACCCACCCAACAGCCATCCACCTCAAGAAAGCCTCCACGCCATGCACCTTCACCCAAAGTCACCAAACCAACACCTCCTACAACCACAACCTCTTCCTCTACCCCCAAACCCCCTCCAGCTACCCATTCCAGTGTTTCCCAAAAACTTTTCCTGTCCAACCTTGACCTCTTTCCCACACCACCCCCACCCTGTCCGCCTCCTAGGGCCCAACTCTCCAGGTCCCAACCTAGCACCTCAGCCACAACATCTCCGGGACCAGTGGTGCCTGTAGTCACCGGAATCTGGAGTGCACAGGCCACCAGGGCAGCCAGTGTGGCACGGAGCCACAGCACGGACAGTCCCCCACCTGTGAAGCATCTAAAGTTGGCCGGTGCCCGGCGGGAGAGTGGGAAGACTCCAGCCACCGAAGCCGCTCCCAGAGGTACAGGTGGGAGTGTGGAGTCAGCTGCGACACCTTCCAAGGTGGGGAAGGGCCACAAGAAAGTCATCAGGTCTGGGAAGAGCAGCACAGTGGAGAAGACCGCCATCATCCCCACTGCCCAGGAGCCCACTACCATCATCCCCGTTGCCCAGGAGCCCACCGCCAGCACCTGCCCTGCTGCCCAAGAGGCCACAGCCAGCACCTGCCCTGATGGGCCAGACAGGACCGCCAGCACCAGCCCCGCTGGGCCAGGCAGGACCGCCAGCGCCAGCACCAGCCCCGCTGGGCCAGACAGGACCGCCAGCACCAGCCCCGCTGGGCCATGAAGGACCGCCAGCACCAGCCCCGCTGTGCCAGGCAGGACCGCCAGCACCAGCCCCGCTGGGCCAGACAGGACCGCCAGCACCAGCCCCGCTGGGCCATGAAGGACCACCAGCACCAGCCCCGCTGTGCCAGACAGGACCGCCAGCACCAGCCCCACTGGGCCAGACAGGACCGCCAGCACCAGCCCCACTGGGCCAGACAGGACTGCCAGCACCAGCCCCGCTGGGCCAGAGAGGACCGCCATCACCAGCCCCACTGGCCAGAGAGTACCGCCAGCACCAGCCCCGCTGGGCCATGAAGGACCGCCAGCAACTGAGTCACTGCAATGGGCACCGCGGCCACAAGCACCTCTGAACAGGGCACCCCCGCCACAAGCACCGCTGGCCTATGAGCGCCAAGCGCACTGACGCTACTGAGTCCGTCACGAGCAGGATGAAGCACTCTGGGCACCATGCCCCCTCCAGAACCAGTGGAGAGATGCATCCACTACCTCAGTCCTTAGCAGGATGAAGCACTCTGGGCACCATGCCCCCTCCAGAACCAGTGGCGATTCACATCCACTTCCTCAGTCCTTAGCAGGATGAAGCACTCTGGGCACCATGCCCCCTCCAGAACCAGTGGAGACTGTCATCCACTTGTGAGACTGTGGCTTTGCACTCTCCAGGATGGAACAGTGGGCAACCCACCCACTGTAGAGACTTAAGAGACTGTGGCTTTGCACTCCCCAGGATGGAACAGTGGGCAACCTACCCACTGTAGAGACTTGAGTGACAATGGCTTTGCACTCCCCAGGATGGAACAGTGGGCAACCCACCCACTGTAGAGACTTGAGAGACTGTGGCTTTCTACTCGCCAGGATGGAACAGTAGGCATGTGGCCCTCTCGTGGATTTGGCGTTGTGCACTCCACCAGCTGAGGTGCCCTCTCTTTACCTCCCCCTGAGGTGTCTGTTTTCTTGCTCTATGATGCCCCTGCAGTGTTCTCTCCGTCATGGTCGGGGATCTTGTGTGGGCCTCGCCCATACCGTGTGGGCCCAGTGTTCCACGGACTTCATTGAAGCACTACCTGGACTACTAAGCTTGGTGTATATTTTGTTTATAGTGTATATATATTTTTGTGTACTTGATTTTGATATATTACAATGGTTACACTCATTTTCTTTTGTTTTTGCATTCTTCCGGGGGGGTTGAGGGGTGTAACTATAATGTATCATGCTGTTTTAATGTGTGTGTTGTCGTGGGTGAGGGTGGGGGTTGGGGTGTTGCGTGTTTGTGTCCCTGTTTTTTCCCTCCTCCCTTCCCTGTGTCGTAGGTGCAGTACTCACCGTTGTCTTCGCCGCCGGAGTTCGTGCTCCTGGTAGAGGAGCAAGAAGATAAGGGCTGGCAGGATCTGCAGCTCTGGTTCCATGGCGTCCAGATTCCTCGTGGGGTGTGTAGAGGTGAGCGTTTTCCCTTCGAAGTCCTGTTTCCACCGTGTTTTTGTCCGCGGTGAATCTGCCGCGGAAAAGGTGGTGGATTGGTAGGTTGTGATACTGTGGGCGGTACTTTGTGCTCCGCCTGTCTGTTGGCGGTGACAGACGCGCTGTTTGTTTGTACCGCCGTGGCGGTCAGAGTGTTAAAGTGGCTGTCTTTGCTGGCGGTTTCCGCCACAGTCGTAATAGCTATTTTTTTACTGCCGGCCTGTTGGCGGTCTTACCGCCGCTTTAGCACCGTCCGCCAGGGTTGTAATGACCACCATAGTCTACTGACGTCCTGGTACTTTATTATTTTCTGAGTTTATTATGCCTGTTCAAATACTGAACTAAAGCTCTGATGGTTTAGTGCTCTTATAGTCCTAATTCTCAACCTCCCCCTTTTTGTGCTCCTATCCTGATGCTGACACTTCTTTCCCCCTGATGAAGCTGTAGCTGTACTGCTGACATTCCTTAAGGATAGGTAATTATAAATGATCTGTGCATTGTTATTTGTCTTTTGTTTTTCAGGTACCAGCTGCTCCTGTTATAATACTGCTGATATTTTGTTAACGCCATAGTTAGATGTTTTCCAAATTTGTGTTACTAAAACTTTTGCATGAAGCCCAACATGCTGATGCTAATCTGAGGCTGGTGAGGTGTTTCTTTATGCCTATGAACTGATGTTAATTTGTTTGGTGAGCAAATGTATATTATATCTCTTTCTCAAATAATTCTGCTATTCATGAGTGTTTTCGCTGTTGAAATTATTGTTCTTGTCGCTCTTTTCAAGTTAAGATTCTTTAGGCGGTTTGGTCAGCCTATGATTATCTATACCATTTGGTGTTGAGACTAATATTCATGACTTTAGTGTTGCTAATATAGGGAAATAAACATTCTAATTGATACCAAAGGTGTGGTTATTCATGGCCAAGTTGGTCATGGTGCGTTCTTTACTGGCTCTCCATTGTTTTTGAATTGTTTAAACGAGTCAAAAGATTCATCAACATTAAGCAAGGCTGACTGCTTGCTATTTTAACACACAATAGATAAGCCAAAGCGGGCTAACAGTTTTGGTAGCAGAGCTTGATGGTCAGGTCTCTTTGAAATTATATAGTAGCGTGTTTTTGAGTTGAGATTTGTTTAAATTTAAATTGATGCAGAATATGAAGATATGTCCCTAAACGCCCAAGGTGACTTTCCCCGGTCCTGTGAGTTTGCCTATGTTGGGCGTAAGTGTTCTCATCATTCTATCATGGGGTTGAATGAAGCAGAATATGCGCTTGCACAGCTTTAGCTAATCGCAGGTGAATTGAGTTGTTTGAAAGGATTTAGGGAGTTTGCGTACTCCAAATGATGTTGTAGAAGGGGTTTGCATACTCCGAAGTGTGAGAGTAGGGAAATCGACAAACTTCATATGTGTGGCGCTTGGTGGTCAAAACTTGTCCGTGTGGTTGTTGGTATACAGGCCTCACAGGTAGGTCTAAGAATCCGGAGTATATTAAAAGTGTTTTGAGACACTTGGTTTTTGTTGTAATTTCTCTGTTTAGTAGGCCAATCGGGCGTGGTTGGCATGTCGAGTTTGTGAGTTAGGTCGAGTATAAGGTCTTTTCGACTGAGATTTGTTGAGTCCTATGTGCACCAGGACAGACCCATTGATCAGTTGAAAGTAAAATTTGCAGGTCAAATTTTGCTTGTGAATCTGGGGAATTGAGAAGGATAGAGTAGCTGCTAAAACAAAAGCCATCAGTGAAAATCCATAAGGTTCCTGAAGCGCTTGTGGTTTCCCTACCTGTCGTAAACAGACAATTTTTTTTTTTTTGGTTGAAATGCTCACATAGAATTTTGCATTTGTTTTGAGTGTTTTTGAGTTTAGGAGGACAAGCAGCAAGACTTTGTCAGCTGCTGTGTGTAAGTGTGACATCATTTTGTGCTACGCTGGTATAGGTTGGTTAGTGAGAAGGGTCACACACAGATTGGTGGACAACAGTGAAGCACAATTGGTTGAGAAGGTAGGGGAAGAGGATTGTGGCATTAAAAGTCACTTCCTGATTATTGATTTTTTTTTTACATAAATTTGTGAAAACGCAGTTCTTCAAAGGTTTAAAAAGTGCTTTTAGGGGAGATTAATATATTCTGGCAGCAGTAAAGGAAATGTGTCTGCCAGAAGGTACTCCAGCATATATCGTAGTTGAAGAAAAATGTACCGGAGCATATCTTTGGTTAAAGCATTGGTGCAAAATCACAAGAAAAGAAGGGAGCTTAGCGTTTTCTGAAAACGTAACATTTAATTTGCGAGTTTTAGATAATTTAAGACAAGTAATGTATAGTTTAATACCTCCGCCAAGACCAGCTCAGTACGAAGCATTAGCAATCTGGGAGTTAGTGACCAGACAACAGCAAATGTTGATGTTTGAGAGAAATGAGAAGAGCAGAGAAGACACTATCAGAAGCTGGGTAGGACAATGACCAGAGACAGTGGAGATTAGTTACCTTACATGGTATTGGGATGTTTCCTGCGATTTCGGAAGACAATGAGAAGTAAGCAAAGAAGGCTTCTAAGAAACTGAAAAAAGAGTTCCTCTGAAGAAAAGAATTAAAGGGCAAAAATCAAAAGAGGCTAAGAAGTCTCTAATTCCTGATGAGGAATCGGACGATGATGAGTTTATTTTACAGTTGTTGAGAAATTGTCCGCCACCATATGTGGCACAAGAAGGTACAGGTACTAGTGTGAACCCCACTGCACCAACGCCAGTTGAGATGTAACAGAGTCCAGTACAGTGCAACCCTAACATAACTGAGACCTCAGTACAGGTTAATCCTAACATGTCCCAGAGTTCGGTGCAGACTAGTCCTATAGGGCAAGTACCAATGCAGAGCAGCTTCAATCTGTCAACTGACTCTGTACAGTTGACACAACATAGTGTTCCTAGGATTTACCCAGATGTGCCTATTGTAGATGCAACAGCCAATCTAATAGTGCCAAAAGGACAGGTTTACCAGAAACCAATGTTCGTCCAGACAGAGCCAACCCAGTTATTACTGCCTCAAATGCAGCCACAAGAAATATACTACTTTAACTAGTACACAGTCAGAGATGTCCGTATTCGTCAATCAGAATACAGGTGTAGTGCAGTCTCAAAACGCAACTGCTAGACCAAATCCAGATGCTATTTTTGTACCTGTCACTATTGGTCCAGTGATGCCATGTTTGCCAGGGAAATGATGGCACAAATGGTCAGGGAATCTTGAGCCAAAATCGAGTGGGAGGAGGACTTAATGATAATGCCAGAACAGTCTGACCTACCCAGACTTTTGATGGAACAGGGCTATTAATAGATCTGAGTCCGATTAGAGCTCCTTTGAATGTTGAAACAGGGTCACACATTGGCACCATCAGATTACTGACACCCCAACCTCTGAACTTAACTGTACAACAGTTGCCTGATTCTCAGCCTAATAGCATCTGATTACAGGGTTTGTCAGCTCAGCAATTAACCGAGTGGTTAGAAAAGCTGAATTCTTCACAAGATATACCTAGTGGCGGGAACTATGTCAACTGTACTAGGCTTTTCATTGGAAGCAAGTGAACTTGTTGAGGGAACAATGGGTGTAAATAGATTAGAGTCTTACACTGAAGCAGGTTTGCAATACTTGTTTCCGAGAATCACACAGGAGGCAGATGAAGTACACAAAAGGTTAGCAGAGATAGTGGATGAACACAGGATAGACCTTTCAGAAATGAAACATTTGAAAAGAAGTTACATGTTAGATTTTGGAACAAAAGACTTTGAACATATGAGATCTGCAGGGATGAAAACACACCATAGAGAATTACTTCAGAGCATCCAGATATGGAGAGCATTGGACAAGTGGGAAGGCAGATGGGTGAAGAAAAGATACAAGTCAACAAAAAATGTCCTGATACTTCTCCTGCTGGAGCACTGCAGATTAGGGAAGCAGTAAAAGTCTTACCAATGAGAGAGATTCCAGGAGGGAATTTTGTTCATGGCCCTTGGAGTACAAGTGACATTTTGTCATTTTGTCATTTACAAATGATTAATCCAGGTTGAGGGAGAAACCAGTGTTGTAGTTTAGCAGCGATTAGATTAAGCATTAGCAGAAGACATATTGGGCCTGATTCTGACCCTGGCAGCCGGTGACCGCCAGGGTCACCGGCCACGGGAGCACCGCCGACAGACCGGCGGTGCTCCGAAGGGCATTCTGACCGCGGCGGTTCAGCCGCGGTCAGAAAGGGTAAACCGGCGGTCACCCGCCGGTTTACCGCTGCCCTTCTGAATCCTCCATGGCGGCGGAGCGCGCTCCGCCGCCATGGGGATTCAGACACCCCCTACCGCCATCGGCGGGAAACCCGCCATGAACAGGATGGCGGTAGGGGGTGCCGCGGGGCCCCTGGGGGCCCCTGCAGTGCCCATCCCAATGGCATGGGCACTGCAGGGGCCCCCGTAAGAGGGCCCCGCAAAGTATTTCAGTGTCTGCTATGCAATTCTGAGCCGGCGTCCTCGTGGGAAGGTTGATTTGCCCTGGGCTGGCAGGCGGCCTTTTGGCGGCCGCCTGCCAGCCCAGGGCAAATCTCAGAATCACTGCAGCGGTCTTTCGACCGCGGTGCGGTGTTCTGACGGGGTTACTTTGGCCGCCCGCCAAAGTAAGAATGACCCCCATTGTATTTAGTAACAATTGTGAACATTTCGCGGAATCCATTTTGTATTCATGGCAGCCATTTTCTCTGCCACATGCTGCCATGTGCTCACCATGTGCTCTGTCCTACCTTTCTGTTAACTACTCTTGAAAATCTGCCTAGTGACAAGTTATATTTAGCATCTCCCACTTCGCACATGCTCAGTAAGGTCTGCAGCTGTTAGTCCTTGAAAACTGTCAGCTCCTCCTACCTGTTGACTGTGCATTTTCACATGACCTTACATGTATGCAAGTCTTGCTTCTATAATTGTACCACCTCCTTTTAGCCCCTGCATGGGTATAAAAGGACCATGCTCTCTCAGTTCAGTGTGCTACTTCAAACATTACCGAAGGGTGCTGTTTGAACTGTAGTACCACCTCATGAGGTTAATAAACTTTGTCTTTTATTTCAGTTTCTGTGCCAACTTCTTCCTACATGGTCTGAGGACTTTGGGCAGAGAAAGGTGAACCCCTTGCACTAGTAGGCCTTGCTGAGGCTTACTTCAACACCAGTAGAATGGTATCAGCAGACAGATAGGTTTGTGAAACTTGCAAAATGCCTGAGGGAGGATTTCAACACTCTTCTAGAGATTGTTGTTCCAGCAGACTTATGGATTGAATTCAAAAGGAGTGTAGATTGGCCAACAAGTGAGCCACCGAGAGATCCAGCAACAGGTGCACCATTTCCTGAAGTAATTAAATATTACTATAATGTGAGTGGGTTTCTGAAAAAGAGAATTTCACCCAAAAACATTGATTGGCAGCACATAGATAGGACAGCTCAGGTAGCTAAAGAATAAATTAATGCATACTATGAGAGGTAGCTAAAAGCATTTAAACATTACAGTGGTACTGAAACAAATGAGCCAAAAGACATGATTCACTTTGTGTTCAGATTTGTTGAAGGACTCAGACAAGAAATTAGCCAGATGATTAACAGCCATTTAATTTGTTGGCAAGCCAAGCCGATTGATGAGGTGCTACAGTACGCAAAATACTGTAGTGATGAGATTGAAATGAAACAGAAAAAGTTGAAAGAGAAAGCAATGGTGATGCAGATCAAAGCTGCACAGACAGGGATTCAGGGAAGTTTTCAGCCTCAGCTACAGCAGGGAAACATGCAGTTTCAGAATGTAGACAGAGGTAGAAGTTGTGGTGGTATGAGAAGTGTTAACCGGATTTTAATACAGTTATGATGCAAAGAGAGCCACAAGGAAAGAGAATGTTACCTTGTCACGCTTACAGAGAAATTGGACATTGGAAACGGCAGTGTCTGAAGGTAAATCAGGGAGGTGTTGTTCAGCAAATGAATGATGTCAATTCATTTCAAAATGTGAGACAACCGAGAATGAGAGGTCAAAATCTTAATTTTCAAAATAATGTGAATCTGATGCAGGGTTTCCAACCTTTACAGTCTATGCAAAATGTACAGCTATTATAACTACAAATGCGTCAGTTACAGCAGATGCAGCCCCAGGTACAGATGGTACGTGGACAACAAATTCAACTGCCTAGACAACAGATTCAGGTACCTCAAGCTCCTATGAACCAGCAGAAGGGGATGTTTTCTCAGATGGTCACAGGTCAAAGAGTGAATCAGAGTAACAATAGTGTACAACAATTTCCATTACACAGTGAGGACAGAATAAACTATGCTTGGGTGTCTGAGAGTTTGGATGAAGAAGAATGCATGATGGCACATTCTTTAAAAGTGGATCAGAAAGGTCCTTATGTCAAAGGATAAGTGAATGGTCACAAAGTCTCATTTTTGGTTGACACTGCAGCAACACGCTCAACAGTGAGATCTGCAGAGGTTCCAGACCTGCCCTTATCAGGGAAGACAGTTCAGTAGGGGTTGCGAATCAATATCTGACAAACCCAATTACTGAACCAGTTTTGGCTAAAATTAGCAATTTTAAAGGTTTGCACAAATTTGTGGTTTGTCCTTCAAGTCCTGTATACTTGTGCAAAACAAATGTTCAATTACATGGTTAGACAAGGGCACTGAAATTCAAACAAACAGTGATGATGAAGAAGACCGATACTTACTGTTAACAATGAGTCAGTGTCCAAAGAATTTCCAATAATCAGTTTCAAAAAGCCGGTGAATGAAGAAACCACTTTGATTAGTTTCTTTACAGTTTTTGAAGTGAAAGATCTTTCTGAGGATTTACAGAAAAGTGTTATGACTAAGGATTGGGATCTTTCCGGAAAGGATATTGAATTGATAAAGGAGCTGAACTAGTTAGTCGCAGTCAAGCCCAATATAGTCTTTCCTCGGACTCCACAATACCCCATGGCAAAAGATGCAATTGAGGGTGCAAAACCGTTATTAGGAGAGTTTGTGGAGAAAGGTATTTTAAAAGAAGTGTTGAGAAGTCAATGTAATTCGCCAATTATGGGATTGCGAAAACCTTGTTGGAAAATTCGACTCAAATTGAGAAAAATAAATGACATGATGGTTAAGTGTTGCCCCATAGTGCCAAATCCAACTGCCATTATGTTTCAGATCCCATGCGATGCCGAGTGGTTCACCGTCGTGGACCTATGGCAAGCATTCTTTTCCGTGCCTCCTCACAAGGACAGCAGATATCTCTTTTGTTTTAAGTTCTCAAACAGAGGCCCTCATTACAACATTGGCGGTAAAAGGCGCTTACCGCCGTGCAGAAGACCGCCAAAACACCGCCACGGCCGCGGAATTCCGCCACAGCTATTATGACACACATCTCGGAATCCGCCAAAATTCAGACACCCACACAAGACCGCCACACCAAAGGTCAGTGATAAACTGGCGAAAACAAAACCTCCACCGTCACGCCAACAGAAACACGCCCATGCTATCACGGCCCACGAATCCACGCGGCGGTCTTTCAACCGCGGTATTCCATTGGCGGTACACACCGCCGCGCTCAAAATACACACACAGCTCCAAAACACTGCCACATTGGACAATTCCAAATACACACACCTGATACACATACAAAGACCACTCCCACACACCCAACACAATATAAAACACACACCCACATCACCCACAAACCCCTACGACCAAAAATCAGATACGAAGGCCAGATAGACAGAGAGCACAGTAACTGAGAACCCCACCACACAGAGGCACACAACACCATCACCAATACAATATTACACGCACAATACACCACACACCACTACACATCACCACACACACCAACACTTACACCACCCACACATCACCCACACCACCTCACGTCACGCCAAAGACACCCCCGGTTTTCCGAGGAGGAGCTCAGGGTCATGGTGGAGGAAATCCTACGGGTAGAGCCACAGCTATTTTTCTCACAGGTGCAGCACACATCCATAGCCAGGAAGATGGAGCTATGGCAAAGAATCGTGGACAGGATCAACGCTGTGGGACAGCATCCAAGAAATCCGGAGGATATTAGGAAGAGGTGGAACGACCTACGGGGGAAGGTGCGTTCTATGGTATCCAGGCACAACATCGCGGTACAGCGGACTTGCGGCGGACCGCCCCCTCCTCCCCCACAACTAACAACATGGGAGGAGCAAGTCTTGACCATCATGCATCCAGAGGGCATGGAATGGACACTGGTAAGTTAAATCTCAACAATCATATCCCCCACCCTACCTGCATGCCATCACACACCCCCACCCTCACCCCCTCTCCTATCACTCCAACCCCTCACTAATGTACTCATAACACAAACCAACCATCCCAACACCAAGCCCTGCATGGAAAAACAAAGCATGGTCAGCCCTCACCAAAGCATGCTCACTGCACATACCCATAACAACCCCCTAACCATCATCACACAAACCCACACACAGGAATGCTTGCACTGGGGTACACAAACACCCACCCATTGCACACCATTACTCACACACATGTACTAATCATGCTCTTATATCCCTGCAGGACCACTACGGAACGTCACCACACCGGAGGGTCCAGACAACTCCACTCCACCCACAGAAGAGGCCCACAGTGACGACAGCAGCTCTGCCCTACTGGATCCTGATGACCAGACCGGACCATCGTGGGCCTCGGGACAGTCGGTTCCCCTTACACAGGCACAGCCCAACACTGACCTTCCACCCTCTGGTAACACCAGCACAGCACCCACCCAGCGGGCCCATACCTCCGTACCCAGGACACGTCAATCAGCGGTGTGTCCACCACTACAGGGAACCCAGGATAACCCACCACCCCAACAACAACAGGGACCTGGAGCAGTGGTAGTGGGCACACGGTCCAGGGGACGGAGGCACAGGAACACAGGGGAACTGGGAGGGCTGCTGTGTGACAGGGGGCGGACAGGCCAAGGGAACCCACCCTCCACGAAGCTCTCTCCTCCATCATGGGAGCCTACCACCACTCCCAGGAGACGATGGCGACGGTCCTGGCCAAGTTTCAGGAGACCCAGCGCCTGCAGGACGAACTGAATTTGGGGTTAAGGGAGGAGCTCAGAACCATCAGCTCCACCCTGGGCACCATCGTAGGGGTGCTGAAGGACATACAAAAGACCATGAGTGACACCGTGGCACTCCAAGGGGCCCCTGACACTAGCATGGACGATGAACTGCCCACCACCTCCGCCGGCGCTAGTGGACAGGACGCCCGCCACAGGACCACCACACCAGCACCCCACCCCCTGCAGACGGACAACCACCCGCAAGCGGTCCCTGAGATCCAGGAACAGGACAGAGCAAGATGGCAAGACCCCCGCCAGGTAATTAGACCACCCTGATTGTCCTCCCACCATCTCACTTTGTTACCCTGTCCCGATTGGAACTGCCCCATCTCCACTTCCAATGCCCATATGGGCAGTGCACCTGTGTGACTAATGGACTGGACTCTGCCATGGACATTCCTCCACAATCCCCCATCACCATATCACTACCCCCCTCCATTTTTGAGCACTGAAATAAACACCCTTGAACCGCAAAACAATCTGGAGTCAGTCTGTGATTTGGTAAATATGTATAATCAATGACAGTGTCAACATGCGTTTCCAATTTTAAAGCCAACATACCTATGTCACACATCACAAGTCCTTGAAGGATGCAAGCAGATGACACACGTTGCTAACCACACCTGTGAAACCGTAAAGGAAAGGTACAACTCAGTAACCAAATACTGCTATGAACTGACAGACAGGATAGAGGTAGAAGTGTGAAAGTGAATGTAATGGTAAAAAGAAAACTGTTCTCACCTGTGTGTCACTGGAAATATTGCTGTATGACTGACTCCCGGTTGTCTATGTCTTCTTCCTCAGCGTCCTCCTCATCACTGTCCACAGGCTCCACAGCTGCCACAACACCGCCATCTGGACCATCCTCCTGCAGAAAAGGCACCTGGCGTTGCAAAGCAAGATTGTGAAGCATCAAGCAGGCGATGATGATCTGGCACACCTTCCTTGGTGAGTAGAATAGGGAACCACCTGTCATATGCAGGCACCTGAACCTGGCCTTCAGGAGGCCGAAGGTGCGTTCGATCACCCTCCTAGTCCGCCCATGGGCCCCATTGTAGCGTTCCTCTGCCCTGGTCCTGGGATTCCTCACTGGGGTCAATAGCCAGGACAGGTTGGGGTAACCAGAGTCCCCTAATAGCCACACCCGGTGCCTCTGGAGTTGACCCATCATATAAGGGATGCTGCTATTGCGCAGGATGTAGGCGTCATGCACTGAGCCAGGGAACATAGCATTTACCTGGGAGATGTACTGGTCTGCCAAACATACCATCTGTACATTCATGGAATGATAACTCTTCTGGTTCATGTACACCTGTTCACTCCTGTGGGGGGGACCAGAGCTACATGGGTCCCATCAATAGCACCTATGATGTTGGGGATATGTCCAAGGGCATAGAAGTCACCTTTCACTGATGGCAAATCCTCCACCTGAGGGAAAACGATGTAGCTCCTTACGTGTTTCAGCAGGGCAGACAACACTCTGGACAACACGTTGGAAACATAGGCTGGGACATCCCTGATGCCATGGCCACTGTTGTCTGAAATGATCCACTTGCAAGGAAATGGAGCACTGACAGCACCTGCACTAGAGGGGGGATTCCTGTGGGATGGCGGATTGGTGACATCAGGTCTGGCTCCAACTGGGTACATAGTTCCTGGATAGTGGCACGGTCAAAACTGTAGGTGATGAGTAAATGTCGCTCCTCCATTGTCAACAGGTCCACCAGCGGTCGGTACACCGGAGGATTCCGGCATCTTCTCAAATGTCCAAGCTGACGGTGCCTAGGAAGGACAACAGCGACCACAGAGTCAACAAAATCCCAGGTATGTACCCTCAGATACACAGAACACGACACCAAAGACAAAAATCTTCCTGTATGTGTGTTGAGTGTATGCCCAGGTATGTGTGACGCAGTTGCAAATTAAGCCATGTGGGCCCCTGAAATGGCGGCTGCCTGACCTCTAAACTGGGACAATGGGATGTGAGGTAACTGCGCTGGCGTTGTACACCGTTGCGGTAGGCGGTCGAAGACCGCAGCGCAAAGCTGCATTGGTTAACAGTGGACCCTATGAGTCCCAGGAGCCAATGATGAAGTGCGCCGGCGGTGATGAGACGCACCGCCGCGGACGTCACCGCCGCGGACGTGACCGCCATTTTCTATCTGTTCAATCACTCGATACCTGATCTTCGACAGGAGAGGACCTACACTGCAAGTGCTGCTGTGACCTCGGTCTGGAAGAGACAATGGCTGCTGCGTCTGGGAAAAGGGCCCCTGCCTTCACTGCTCAGGAGTTGGAGAAGCTCGTGGACGGGGTCCTCCCCCAGTACACGCTACTCTACGGTCCTCCAGACCAACAGGTAAGTACACAGGGAGCACGTTGTATGGGCTATGCCTGGGTGGAGAGGGCTGGTTGTAAGAGGGAAGGGGGCAGAGTGCAGTGAACATGAAGGACTGTGAATGCATGTGCCATATGGCAAGGGCAGGGATGGGGGCCACTCACTTCGACGGTGCTCTTGCTAATGACTTCTCTTCTTCCCCTGTGCATGTCATGTAGGTCAGCGTCCACCAGAAGAAGGACATTTGGCGTTTCATTGCCAAGGTCGTCCGGACCCTGGGGGTCCACCAGAGACGGGGCACCCACTGCAGTAAAAGATGGGAGGACATTCGCCGCTGGAGCAAGAAGACGGCGGAGGCTCAGCTGGGGATGGCCTCCCAACGTGGGAGGGGTGCCCGTCGACCCATGACCCCCACGATGTTCCGGATCCTGGCGGTGGCCTACCCTGAGTTGGATGGGCGCTTGAGGGCATCACAGCAGACACAAGGGGGTGAGTACACCCTCCTTCTGGGGACTTTGCATGCAGTTGAGGGGTCTAAGTGTGGGAGGAGGGCTGTGGGTTTCCCTAGGCCAGGGAGACTTCCATAGGCTAGGCCCCTCCGTAATGCAGGCCATGTGGCACTCCACCCCACCGCAGTAGAGTGCCAAGTACAGGTATACATGCCCTTGTGGCATCCATGTGTGCAGATGTCCACCATAGCGATGTGGGCCATATCCCAGGAATTGCATCTGTAGAGGCCAGGAGCACGGCGTAGTGCAGGGGGCTGCTGTGTCTGTATTGTCCACCAACAGTAGCGGTAAGCCATGCACTCAACCTGTCTTTCTTCTGTCGTCCCCCCCCTTTCTCTGCTCTCCCTGTTCTTTTGTGCATCAGCATCATCAGGCGGAGGTACAGTGGCACCAGAGCACGAGGGAGCTGCATCCCACATGGCCATGGAGGGCCACACCACGGACTCAGAATGCACCAGTGGGACGGAGGGCGAGGGGAGCTTCACGTCGGGCACCGGATCACCAACCAGCGACACGGACTCGTCCGCCGATGGGAGCTCACTTGTAGTAGCGGCACCATCTGTGCCCCACACTTCTACATGTACAGCCGCCACCTCCCCTACCAGCACCGCCCTCCCAGCAGCCCCTCAGCGTTCGCCCCGTGCCCGCTCACCCAAGAGGGTGGGCATCACCTTCGCCCCAGGCACCTCAGCCCCTGCCCCTGTCACCCCTGCTGCCCTCAGGTAGGAGGCCATTGACCTCCTCAGGTCACTCACTGTTGGGCAGTCTACCATTGTGAATGCCATCCAGGGTGTAGAAAGGGAGTTGCAACACGGTAATGCATTCCTGGAGGGCATTCATTCAAGTCAGGCTGCCCTTCATCGAACCCTGCAATCTTTGGCCTCAGCACTGATGGCAGCCATTGTCCCTGTGTTTAGCCTCCCCCCTCCAACTTCCTCCACCCAGACCCAAGCCCCTGTACCCCAGCCTATCCCAAGCACACCATCAGACAAGCATGCACACACCTCAACACACAAAAGTAGCTCAGGCAAACATAGGCACCACACATCCCACAGGCACTCACACAAGCATCAGACACATACAGATACAGCAACATCCACTGCCTCCACTGTGTCCCCCTCCTCATCGTCTCCCTCCTCCCTCCCAGTGTCATCTACACTCTCACCTGCATGCAGTACATCTACAGCCACTAGGACTCGCACCAGAACACCCAGCACCACACCCCGCTCACTTGCACTCACCACCCCCACTCCCATTTACACGTCCCCTGTGTCCTCTCCCAGTGTGTCTGTGACGCCCCCTCCCAAAGTACACAAACGCAGGCACCCACACACCCAAAATCCATCCACCTCACGACAGCCTCCAGTACCTGCACCTGCACCCAAAACACCTAAAGTGACACCTCCTACAACCACCTCCTCTTCCTCCGCTCCCAGACCCCCTCCAGCTACCCATCCCAGTGTTCGTCATAAACTCTCACTCAGCAACGTTGACCTCTTTGCCCCCATCCCTACACCTCCAATTCATAAGTCCCGTAGTAGCGCCTCAGCCAAAAAGACTCCAGTACCAGTGGTGCATGTTACAGGTGTGTGGAGTGCACCGGCCACCAGGGCAGGCAGTGTGATACAGAGCCAAAGCACTGCCAGTCCACCCCCTGTAAAGCATCTCAAGTTGGAAAGTGGCTGACGGGACAGGGTGAAGACTCCTGCGGCAAAACTGCTCACAAGGGTCCCCGGGGGATTGCAGAGTCAGCTGTGACTCCTCCAAAGGTGGTGAAGGGCCAGAGGAAGTCTGCACAGTCCGGTGAGAGCAGCACGGCGGAGAAGGGTGCCATCCTCCCCGGCGGCCGGGACGCCACCGCCAGCACCGTCGTCACTGGTCAGGAGACCACCGCCGGAGTCAGTGCCCAGGAGGGCAGGAGTATCGTCACTGGTCAGGAGACCACCGCCGGAGTCAGTGCCCAGGAGGGCAGGAGTATCGTCACTGGTCAGGAGACCACCGCCAGAGTCAGTGCCCAGGAGGGCCCCGGCTGCCACAGCCCCGCTGGAAAATGAGGGACCATCATGCCACACACCAATGCACAGGTCAGAGACCGCCATGGCAAAGCACGGCTGAACAAGGGAATCACCGCCATGGTGAAGACCACTGAACAGGGCACAGCACCGCTGAACAGGGCAGAGAACCGCTGAAAAGATCAGAGACCACCATGGCAAAGCACCGCTGAACAAGGAAACACCGCCACATCAAGCATCGTTATCCCATGTACAGCTGGGACTGTGACGGGGAGCTTAGTGCAGTGTGGGCACCATTCCCCCTCCAGAACCAGTGGAGACTGTTATCCACTTGAGAGACTGTGGCTTTGCACTCCCCAGGATTGTTCAGTGGGCAAACCAACCACTGTAGAGACTTGAGAGACTGTGGCTTTGCACTCCCCAGGATTGTTCAGTGGGCAAACCAACCACTGTAGAGACTTGAGAGACTGTGGCTTTGCACTCCCCAGGATTGTTCAGTGGGCAAACCAACCACTGTAGAGACTTGAGAGACTGTGGCTTTGCACTCCCCAGGATTGTTCAGTGGGCAAACCACTCACTTGTGAGACTTGAGAGATTGTGGCTTTGCACTCCCCAGGATTGTTCAGTGGGCAAACCAACCACTGTAGAGACTTGAGAGACTGTGACTTTGCCCTCCCCAGGATACATCAATGGGGATGGAGCCCCGTCGTGGATCTGGCGTGGTGCTGTAATCCGGCTGAGGTGCCCCCCCCTTCCGTCCCCCTGAGGTGCCTGATGTATTTCGATCTGATGCCCCAGCAGTGTTCTCTCCGTTTGTGGACAGGTATCTATTGTGGGCCTCGCCCATGCATTTTTGGACCAGTGGTGCACGGACATTGATATGTGCATACCTGCACTGCTTCTCGTAATGTATATACTTTTGAATGTATATATATATATATCTGTATATATTTGATAACTGTATTTTGATACATTACAATTTTTCGACTGATTTCCTTTGGTCTTTGCATTCTTCCGGGGGGGTTGTGGGTTGTTACTGTGATGTTTTGACATGCATAGCTGTGTGTGTTATAGTGTGCAAGGGTGGGGGAGTTTCGTGTGTGTCCCCCTGACTTTTGCCTCCCCCCTCCCCTATGTCGTAGGTGCAGTACTCACCGTTGCCTTCGCCGCCGCCGTTGCTGTTGTTCGTAAATGAGCAGGAAGACAAGGGCAGGTAGAATTTGTAATTCCGGCTCCATGGTGTCCTCCCTCCTCGTGGGATGTGTAGAAGGTGAGCGTTTTTCCATTGCAAAAGATGTTTCCGACGTGTTTTAATCCACGTGAATCTGCCCCGGAAAAGGTGGCGGATTGGCGGGTTGTGATACTGTGGGCGGTACATTGTCTCCCGTCTGTCTGTTGGCAGTGACCGCCGTGCTGCTTGTCTGTACCGCCGTGGCGGTTGGAGTGTTAAAGTGGCTATCTATGTTTGCGGTTTCCGCCACGGTCATGATTCCCTTTTTTTGTCCGCCGGCCTGTTTGCGGTATTACCGCACCTTTAGCACCGTCCGCCAGGGTTGTAATGACCCCCAGAGTCTACTGTTGGTGTAGAATTCCAAAAGGGTTCTCAGAATCACCATCTATTTTCAACCAGATCTTGAAAAAGAATTTGGAATCATTAGTGATGCCTTATCGGTCAACATTGGTGCAATACACTGATGATCTGTTGATTGCGTCCAGGACTAAAGAAGGGTGTAAATATGACAGAATTGCATTGTTGAAATTCTTGGGAAACAATGAACATAAAGGGGGTCATTCTGACCCCCGCCGGCGGCGGATGCCGCCGGCCTGGCGGGAAGCGGCAGAAGACCGTACCGCCGTCAAAAGACCGCGGCGGTCATTCTGAGTTTCCCACGGGGCTGGCGGGCGACCGCCAGAAGGCCGCCCGCCTGCCCAGCGGGAAACCCCCTTCCACGAGGATGCCGGCTCCGAATGGAGCCGGCGGAGTGGAAGGGGTTCGACAGGTGCAGTTGCACCCGTCGCGATTTTCAGTGTCTGCCACGCAGACACTGAAAATCTATGTGGGGCCCTGTTAGGGGGCCCCTGCAGTGCCCATGCCAATGGCATGGGCACTGCAGGGGCCCCCAGGGGCCCCACGACACCCGTTCCCGCCAGCCAGGTTCTGGCGGTGGAAACCGCCAGAACCAGGCTGGCGGGAAGGGGGTCGGAATCCCCATGGCGGCGCTGCTTGCAGCGCCGCCGTGGAGGATTCCCAGGGGCAGCGGGAAACCGGCGGGACACCGCCGGTTTCCCGTTTCTGACCGCGGCTGTACCGCCGCGGTCAGAATGCCCATGGAAGCACCGCCAGCCTGTTGGCAGTGCTTCCGCGGTCGTTGGCCCTGGCGGTCCATGACTGCCAGGGTCAGAATGACCCCCAAAGTGTGCACGGCTAAATTACAATATTGTCAGAAAGAAGTGGAATACTTGTGTCATTTGATTGTGAAAGGAACTAGGAAAATTTCCAGAGAGAGAGAGTTGCAACTATTTTGCAAATGCCAGCACCAATTACCCATAAAGATGTGAAGATGTTTTTGGGATTGGTGAGTTTATGCCACCAATGGATCCCAAATTGTTAATTTCTCTCAAAGCCCTTACACAATGTGACTCATAAGGATGTTTCTGAACCTGTAGTGTTGAATGAAGCTTGTATGAAAGCATTTACTGATTTGAAAGAGTTTTTGCCAAGCTCCAGCCTTGGGAACGCTTGATTACACAAAACCTTTTCTGTTGTTTTGTCATGAATATGATGCATGTTCTTTGTAAGGCTTGACTCAAACTCATGGCGGTGAGAATCTCCCAGTGGCATATTTTTTAGCCGCTTTGGATCCTTTCGCAGCAGCTTTACCCGGTTGTTTGCGGCCCGTTGCAGCAGTTGAGCAGAGCGAAAATATAGTAATGGGCTATCCACTTACAATAATGGTTCTACATTCAATTGAGATTTTGCTTATAAGGTCCAAGACTCAGTACCTGCCCAACTCTAGGTTGACCAGATATGAATCTGGAATCCTGGGATTGCCGAATGTGACTATTAAGAGATGTACAGTGCTTAACCCATCAACATTACTTCCAATTGAAAACATAGGGGGTCATTACAACATTGGCGGTAAAAGCCGCTTACCGCCGTGCAGAACACCGCCAACACACCGCCGTGGCCGTGGAATTCCGCCACAGCTATTACGACCAACATCTCGAAATCTGCCAAAATTCAGACACCCACAGGAGTCCGCCACACCAAACGTCAGTGATAAACTGGTGAAAACAAAACATCCACCGTCACGCCAACAGAAATACGCCCATGCTATCACGACCCTCGGATCCACGCGGCGGTCTTTCAACCGCAGTATTCCATTGGCGGTACACACCGCCGCGTTCAAAATACACACACATTTACAAAACACTACCACATTGGACAATTCCAAATACACACACCTGATACACATACACACACCGCTCCCACACACCCAATACAATATAAAACACACATCACCCACAAACCCCTATGACCAAAAATCACGAACAAGGCCAGAGAAAGACACCACCATCAACAATACTAGCATCCACAGGCTCACAATACCATCACCCACATAACTTCCATGCACCTCACACTACACACCACTACATATCAGCACACTTATCACCCCACACACCACCCCACACATCACTTTCACCACCCCATGGCAAGGCAAAGACACCCCAGGTTCTCGGAGGAGGAGTTCAAGGTCATGGTGGAGGAAATCGTCCGGGTAGAGCCACAGCTATTCGGATCACAGGTGCAGCACACCTCAATTGCAAGGAAGATGGAGCTATGGCAAAGAATAGTGTACAGGGTCAATGCAGTGGGACAGCACCCAAGAAATAGGGAGGACATCAGGAAGAGGTGGAACGACCTACGGGGGAAGGTGCGTTCTGTGGTCTCAAGACACCACCTTGCGGTTCAACGGACTGGCGGCGGACCCCCACTTCCTCCCCCACAACTAACAACATGGAAGGAGCAGGTCTTGGCGATTTCGCATCCTGAAGGCCTCGCAGGAGTAGGTGGAGGAATGGACTCTGGTAAGTCAAATCTTAACTATTACATCCCCCACCCTACCTGCATGCCAGCACATGCCCCCACACTCACCCTCACCCCCATCACTCTAACTCCTCACAAATGTCCCAACATCACAAACCACACATCCTAACACCAAGCCCTGCATGCAGCAACAAAGCATGGACACCCATCACCAAAGCATGCCCACTGCACATACCCATACACCCCCCTGAACCATCATCACACAAGCTCCCACACAGGAATGCAAGCATTGGGGTAGACGGTCACCCACCCATTGCACACCATGCCACACACAGATGTAATAAACATCCTTTTATACCCCTGCAGGACCCCTACCCAACGTCACCGGACAGGAGGGTCCATATATGTCCACACCACCAACAGAAGAGGCCCACAGTGATGACAGCACCTCTGTCCAACTGGATCTAGATGACCAGCCCGGCCCATCGTGACCTCGGGACAGTCGGTTCCCCTCACCCAGTCACAGGCCACCACAGCTCTTCCCCCCTCTGGAAACATCAGCACAGCACCCACCCAGCGGGCCCAAACCTCAGTCCCAAGGACACATCAATCAGCAGTGTGTCCACCACTACAGGGAACCCAGGCTAACCCACCACCCCAACAACAACAGGGACCTGGGGGCAGTGGTAGTGGGCACACGGTCCATGGGACGGAGGCCCAGGAACACAGGGGAACTGGGAGGGCTGCTGTGCGACAGGGGGTGGACAGGCCCAGGGACCCACTCTCCACAAGGCCCTCTCCAACATCATGGGAGCCTACCACCACTCCCAGGAGACAATGGCAACGGTACTGGCCAAGTTTCAGGAGACCCAGCGCCTGCAGGAGGAACAGTATTCGGGCTTCAGGGAGGAACTCAGAGCCATCAATTCCACCCTGGGCACCATCGTAGGGGTGCTGAAGGAAGTACTCAACACCAGGAGGGACACTGTGGCACTACAAGGGGCCCCTGACACTAGCATGGACGATGGACTGCCCACCACCTCCGATGGCGCTAGTGGACAGGAGGCACCGCCACAGGACCACCACACCAGCACCCCACCCCCTGCAGAGGGTGAACCACCTCGCAAACGGTCCCTGAGATCCAGGACAAAGACAGAGAACGATGCCAAGACCCCGGCCAAGAAATGAGACCACCCTGAATGTCATCCTACTGTCCCACTTTGTCACCCTGTCCCTCCTTAAACTGCCCCTGCTCCACTTCCTATGCCCATTAGGGCAATGCACCTGTGAGACTAATAGACTGGACTCTGCCATGGACATTCCTCCGCCATCACTCCTCACCATTTTGCTACCCCCTCCAATATTGAGTGCTTAAATAAACACCCTTAAAGCACAAAACAATCTGGAGTCAGTATGTGATTTTGGAATAGTGTATTAGCAATTACTGTGGCAAAAAGCTCTTTCATTTGTAATGTCAACATACCTATGTCACACAGCTGTAGTCTATGAAGAATCAAAGCAGATGTCACACATTGGGACCCACATCTGTGAAATCGTATGGGAAAGTGACAACTCAGTGACCATACACTGGGTGAAAACGACAGACAGTAGAGAGTTAGTAGTGTTTAAGTACATGTAGTAGGCAGGTTTGTATTCTTACCCTTGTTTCACTGGAAATATTGCTGGATCACTGAGTCCCTGTTGTCCATGTCTTCTTCTGCTTCCTCGTCTTCACTGTCCACAGGCTCCACAGCTGCAACAACACCGCCATCTGGACCATCCTCCTGCAGAAAAGGCACCTGTCGTCGCAAAGCCAAGTTGTGAAGCATACAGCAGGCCACGATAATCTGGCACACCTTCTTTGGTGAGTAGAATAGGGATCCACCTGTCATATGGAGGCACCTGAACCTGGCCTTCATGAGGCGGAAGGTCCGCTCGATCACCCTCCTAGTTCGCCCATGGGCCTCATTGTAGCATTCCTCTGCCCTTGTCCTGGGATTCCTCACTGGGGTCAGTAGCCATGACAGGTTGGGGTAAACAGAGTCACCTGCAAATGGCGAGGGACAACCGTTAGACACACACTAACCTGGAGGGATATCCCCAGACCCAGACAACCATTCCCACTGTCTTGCTTCCAGGTTCTCACCTAATAGCCACACACGGTGCCTCTGGAGTTGAGCCATCACATAAGGGATGCTGCTATTCCGCAGGATGTAGGCATCATGCACTGAGCCAGGGAACTTGGCATTCACATGGGAGATGTACTGGTCTGCCAAACATACCATCTGTACATTCATTGAATGATAACTCTTCCGGTTTCTGTACACTTGTTCACTCCTGTGGGGGGGGGGACCAAAGCCACATGTGTCCCATCAATGGCACCTATGATGTTCGGGATATGTCCCAGGGCATAGAAATCACCTTTCACTCTAGGCAGATCCTCCACCTGAAGGAAAACGATGTAGCTCCGCATGTGTTTCAGCAGGGCAGACAACACTCTGGACAACACGTTGGAAAACATAGGCTGGGACATCCCTGATGCTAGGGTCACTGTTGTTTGAAATGACCCACTTGCAAGGAAATGGAGCATTGACAGCACCTGCACTTGAGGGGGGATTTCTGTGGGATGGTGGATAGCTGACATCAGGTCTGGCTCCAACTGGGTACACAGTTCCTAGATTGTGGCACGGTCAAGCCTGTATGTGATGATCACATGTCTTTCCTCCATTGTCGACAGGTTAAAAAACGGTCGGTACACCGGAGGATGCAGCCATCTCCTCACATGTCCCAGCGGACGGTGCCTATGAAGGACAACAGCGAGCACAAAATCAAACAACTCAGAGGTATGTACCCACAGCTTACACAGGACACCAATCATAATCTAAAAAGTGGCCTGTATGTGTGTTGAGTCTAGGCCTAGGTATGTGTGACGAAGTAAAAATTGAAGCCATGTGGGCCCCTGAAATGGCGGCTGCCTGACCTCTAAAGTGGGACAATTGGATGTGAGGTAACTGCGCTGGCGTTGTACACCGTCGCGGTATGCGGTCGAAGACCACAGCGCAGTGCTGCATTGGTTAACATTGGACCCTATGGGTCCCAGAAGCCAATGACGATGTACGCCGGCGGTGACGGTACGCACCGCCGCGGACGTGACCGCCATTTTCTATCTGTTCAATCACTCGATACCTGATCTTCAACAGGAGAGGACCTACACTGCAAGTGCTGCTGTGACCTCGGTCTGGAAGAGACAATGGCTCGAGTGTCTGGGGAAAGGGCCCCTGCCTTCACATCGGAGGAGTTGGAGAAACTCGTGGATGGGGTCCTCCCCCAGTACACGCTACTCTATGGTCCTCCAGACAAACAGGTAAGTACACTGGGAGCATGCTGTATGGGCTATGCCTGTGTGGAGAGGGGTAGATGTAAGAAGGAAGGGGGGAGAGTGCGGCGTGCATGAAACGACGGTGAGTGCATGTGCCACATGGCAAGTGTAGGGATGGGGGCCAATGACTGTGACAGTGCAGTTGGTAAGCAGTTTCTCTTCCCCCTGTACAAATCATGTAGGTCAGCGCCCACCAGAAAAAAGATATTTGGCGTGCCATCGCCAAGGATGTCCGGACCCTGGGGGTCTACCACAGACAGAGCACCCACTGTCGGAAAAGATGGGAGGACATTCGCCGCTGGAGCTAGAAGACGGCGGAGGCTCAGCTGGGGATGGCCTCCCAACGTGGGAGGGGTGCCCGTCGCACCATGACCCCCCTGATGTGCAGGATGCTGGCGGTGGCGTACCCGGAGATGGATGGGCGCTTGAGGGCATCACAGCAGCCACAAGGGGGTGCGTACACTCTCATCCTGCTGATTTTGCGCGCAGTGGAGGGGTCTGGGTGGGGGAGGTGGGCTGTGGGTTTCCCTAGGCCAGGGCGAGTTCCATAGGCAAGGTCCTTCCGTAAGGCAGGCCATGTAGCACCCCACCGCACCCCTGTAGAATGCCAAGTACACCTAGTCATGCCCCTGTGTCATCCATGTGTGCAGATGTTGTCCATAGCATAGTAGGCCATTTCCCACGAATTGAACAGTGGAGCCCAAGAGTGCGGCGTAGTGCAGGGGGCTTGTGTGTCTGTCGTGTCCACCAACGTTAGCGGTAATGCATGCACTCAACATGTCTTTCTTCTGTCACCCCCCCTTTTTTGTGGTCTCCCTGTTATTGTGTGCATTAGCATCATCAGGCGGAGGAGCAGTGGCACCGAAGCACGAGGGGGCTGCATCCCACTTGGCCATGGAGGGCCACACTACAGAATCGGACTCCACCAGTGGGACGGAGGGCGAGGGGAGCTCCACGGCGGGGACAGGAGCTGAGACCAGCGACACGGACTCGTCCTCTGATGGGAGCTCCCTTGTGGTGGCGGCAACATCTGTGCCCCCCCCATCTACAGGTACAGCCGCCACCCCCCTTCCAGCACTGCCCTCCCAGCAGCCCCTCAGCCTTTGCCCCGTGCCGTCTAACCAGGAGGGTGGGCATCACCTTCACCCCAGGCACCTCAGCCCCTGCCCAAGTCACCCCTGCTGCCCTCAGTGAGGAGGCCATTGACCTCCTCAGGTCCGTCACTGTTGGGCAGTCTACCATTTTGAATGCCATCCAGGGTGTCGAAAGGCAGTTGCAACAAACCAATGCATTCCTGGAGGGCATTCATTCTGGTCAGGCGGCCCTTCAGCGAGCTTTTCAGACTCTGGCCTCAGCACTGATGGCAGCCATTGTCCCTGTGTCTATCCTCCCCCCTCCAACTTCCTCCACCCAGACCCAATCCCCTGTACCCCAGCCTATCCCAAGCATACCTCTACACCAGCATGCACACAAGTCAACACACAAGGGAGGCTGAGGCAAACATAAGCACCACACATCCCACAGGCACTCACGCAAGCATCAGACACATGCAGACACACCAACATCCACTGTCTCCATTGTGTCCCCCTCCTCCTCGTCTCCCTCCTCCCTCCCAGTCTCGTCTACACTCACACCTGCATGCACTACCTCTACAGCCACTACTGCCATCACCAGCACACCCCGCTCACATGCAGTCACCACCCCCACTACCATTCACACGTCCCGTCTGTCTTCTCCCAGTGTGTATGTGACGCCCCCTCCAAAGATACACAAACGCAGGCACACACCCACCCAACAGCCATCCACCTCACGACAGCCTCCAGCGCATGCACCTTCACCCAAAGTCAGCAGACGAACACCTCCTACAACCACAACCTCTTCCTCCACTCCCAAACCCCCTCCAGCTACCCGTCTCAGTGTTTCCCAAAAACTTTTCCTGTCCAACCTTGACCTCGTTCCCACTCCTCCCCCACCCCGTCCATCTCCTAGGTCCCGAACTAGCACCTCAGCCACAACATCTCCGGGACCAGTGGTGCCTGTAGTCACCGGAATCTGGAGTGCACCGGCCACCAGGGCAGCCAGTGTGGCATGGAGCCACAGCACAGACTGTCCCCCACCTGTGAAGCATCAGAAGTTGGCCAGTGCCCGGCGGGAGAGGGGAAGACTCCAGCCACCAAAGCCGCTCCCAGGGGTCCAGGTGGGAGTGTGGAGTCAGCTGCGACACCTTCCAAGGTGGGGAAGGGCCACAAGAAACCAGGAAAGTCTGGGAAGAGCAGCACGGCATAGGAGAGCGCCATCATCCCCGCTGCCCAGGAGGCCACAGCCGTCATCCCCACTGACCAGGAGGCCACAGCCGTCATCCCCGCTGCCCAGGAGGCCACAGCCGTCATTCCCGCTGACCAGGAGGCCACAGCCATCATCCCCGCTGACCAGGAGGCCACATCCATCATCCCCGCTGGGACAGAGAGGACCGCCAGCACAAGCCCCGCTAGGCTAGAGAGGACCGCCAGCACAAGCCCCGCTGGGACAGAGAGGACCGCCAGCACAAGCCCCGCTGGGCTAGAGAGGACCGCCAGCACAAGCCCCGCTGGGACAGAGAGGACCGCCAGCACAAGCCCTGCTGGGACAGAGAGGACCGCCAGCACAAGCCCCGCTGGGCTAGAGAGGACCGCCAGCACAAGCCCCGCTAGGCTACAGAGGACCACCAGCACAAGCCCCGCTGGGACAGAGAGGACCGCCAGCACAAGCCCCGCTGGGCTAGAGAGGACCGCCAGCACAAGCCTCGCTGGGACAGAGAGGACCGCCAGCACAAGCCCCGCTGGGCTAGAGAGGACCGCCAGCACAAGCCCCGCTGGGCCATGAAGGACCGCCAGCAGCTGAGTCACTGCAAAGGAGGCCGCCGCTCCAAGCACCGCTGAACAGGGCACCGCCGTCTCAAGCACCGCTGAACAGGGCACCGCCGTCTCAAGCACCGCTGAACAGGGCACCGCCGTCTCAAGCACCGCTGAACAGGGCACCGCTGTCTCAAGCAATGCTGGCCCATGAGCGCCAAGGGCACTGACGCTACTGAGTCCGTCACGGGCAGAATGAAGCACTCTGGGCACCATGCCCCCTCCAGAACCAGTGGAGAGATACATCCACTACCTCTGTCCTTAGCAGGATGAAGCACTCTGGGCACAATGTCCCCTTCAGAACCAGTGGAGAGATACATCCACTACCTCTGTCCTTAGCAGGATGAAGCACTCTGGGCAAAATGCCCCCTCCAGAACCAGTGGAGAGATACATCCGCTACCTCTGTCCTTAGCAGGATGAAGCACTCTGGGCACCAAGCCCCCTCCAGAACCAGTGAAGACTGTTATCCACTTGAGAGACTGTGGCTTTGCACTCCCCAGGATTGCACAGTGGGCAACCCACCCACTGTAGAGACTTGAGAGACTGTGGCTTTGCACTCCCCAGGATGGAACAGTGGGCATGTGGCCCTCTCGTGGATTTGGCGTCTTGCACTCAACCGGCTGAGGTGCCCGCCTTTCCCTCCCCCTGAGGGGCCAGTTTTCTTGCTCTCTGATGCCCTTGCAGTGTTCTCTCCGTCATGGTTGGGGATCTTGTGTGGGCCTCGCCCATACCGTGTGGGCCCAGTGTTCCACGGACTTAATTGGAGCACTACCTGGACTTCTATGCTTGGTGTATATTTTGTTAATGGTGTATATATATGTATATTTTTGCATATTTCATTTTAATATATTTCAATGGTTACACTAATTTCCTTTTGTCTTTGCATTCTTCCGGGGGGGGGTTGGGGGTGTAACTGTAATGTGTCATGCTGTATTAGTGTGTGTGTTGTACTGGGTGAGGGTGGGGGTGGGGGTGTTGCGTGTGTGTGTCCCTGTTTTTTCCCTCCCCCCTCCCCTTTGTTGTAGGTGCAGTACTCACCGTGGTCTTCGTTGCCGGCGTTCGTGCTCCTGGTAGAGGAGCAGGAAGACTATTGCAGGGAGAATTTGGAGATACGGCTCCTTGGTGTCCTAGTTCCTCATGGGGTGTGTAGAGGTGAGCGTTTTCCCTTCGGAATCCTGTTTCCGCCGTGTTTTTATCCGCTGTGAATCCGCCCCGGAAAAGGTGGCGGATTGGTAGGTTGTGATACTGTGGGAGGTACTTTGTCCTCCGCCTGTCTGTTGGCGATGACTGCCGCGCTGTTTGTTTGTACCACCGTGGCAGTCGGAGTGTTAAAGTGGCTGTCTTTGTTAGCGGTTTCCGCCACGGTCGTAATTGCAAATTTTTACCGCCGGCCTGTTGGCGGTCTTACCGCCGCTTTCACACCGACCACCAGGGTTGTAATGACCACCTAAGTCAACTGTGCAAACATGTAAAAATATATTTCAGTAGTTGTGAAACCCTTTTTTATATTTCTGTGTGATGAAAAAATATTTGAATGAGATGAAAACAAATCAGAATACTTTACATGTTGATGTGCAAAGGATATATTTTCTGAAACCCAATTTTCAAAGATTGTTAATACACTATATAGTTTTATCAGTAAAGCTGCAAGTTAGTGGAGAGGGTTTTGGACATTTCTTGGAAAGTTACTGTGTGTAGATGACAATATGTTACCACATTATGGTTTGGTAATATATTTATTAAAATTGAGTGTTTAAACAAACTGAGAAACACTCCTGCCCTGATGGTAATGCTGTTAGTAAACTAAAAGAAGTTCTAGGTTATGTGTGCTAGACCTCATGGATGTGTGGGCCAGATTCTGGTGATGCATGTAGCAAACTTTAGTCTACTTAATCAAACAAAGGAGGATTTTTTGTACTGCAGAAATGCTGAGCTCACATATTTGAAGGTGCAATCATATGTGAGAATTAAGAAAAGTGCGACTCTAAACTTTTTACCTAGGATCACACAATTTGAGACCAGTTTACGGGTCAAGTACATTACAGTTAGGTTGAGTAGATTTATTTAAGTTACTCGACCTGCAGGTCTAGTAAAGTTTTTATGATTTGTTGAGCCCTGTTTGTATTTTAGTATGTTTTGTAATTGACGTGCCGCTCTTTTCTATGACAACTGCTGAAAAAAAGCTTTTGGCTTCACTTGAATCCCCGCATGGTGACTGATTCTTTCATCCTCTTCTGTAGAAAGTGTACAAAAATCAAAACCTTTGATTTTATTAACAAGGACTGGTGTTAAATAAAATGACGATAGATTTCAGGTTGTTGTGTGTACTCTAAAAGTTGGCCACTCATTATATTAATTGCTGTAAATTATGTCTTCAGTAAAATGTCTAAGACGAACAGAAAATCTGATTCAGGAACCATGGATCTAAATGGAAGGACAGGCCCGGGAAAACTCCTGTAAAAGCCACAGCACACAAGGTTCAGAATCGCAAAACCTGCCCCAGAGTTCACAAGAACTGTTTGAGGCCAATGAATGTGAAATGTAGCAACCACCTGTATCCAAATGGAAGCCAGTCTGCATAAAGATTATGTTAATCTCAATAATTGACATAGAAAACACCCTGCCACAATCACACCACCAGTGAAGAGAAGCCAAAGGAAAGCTGAAATAGAGACTCTCCAAGACGCACTGCAACAGCCAAGCATGGCAGAGAACCTTCCATTGTAACCCCAACCTTTTGACACTTTGAACTCTTAGGCCAGTATCTTTGGGTGGCAAGAAATCATCTGAGATGGACCAGGCACTTGGGAGAGAAGTGTACAGCAGTGTACCCTTTCACTCCTAAGGTTGCTTTTGGAATCAATGCAGTGGAGCCGCGGCTTACCACTACATGTGGAAATGTTAATAACACTTGTATAGCATTTTAGAGTTATGTGAAAGCCCTTTATCATGGGAGTATGAAGTTTCTACTAGCTGCATCAACCCCATATGAGCTTATGGCTTTAAAGATACTTAGGGTGAGCTGTGTGCTAGCTCTGATTGGTGTGCAAGCCCCTAAAAAGAAGGGGGATCATGAAAATGCCTTGGCCCTAACTCCTTTTTCCTAGCACTAACTAGTCTCAAATACTGAAGGGTATCCTTATAATCATTATAATCGTGGCATGCTTCCTGTGCTCTTCATCAGGTCATATGCAGTGAGAGGATCCTAAGAATCCTGTGTGAGAAAATGGGGCTGATTGCAGAAGCCCCCTTTTGGAAAATGGGTTATTGGTAAGGGCAGGTAGGTACCTACACCTAGCAACAAGCCACTAACCTCCACCTAGGTACAGTTAGGTCTCAGTAAATTAATCCCAGCTCAACCCTTGGTAGCTTGGCAACGAGCGTCAAGGCTTAACTTAGGAGACAGTGTGTAAAGCATTCAAATATCACAAAACAGTAATTAAATAAAACACAGGAAACAGTTTAAAAATCCAAAACCAATTTATAAAAATAGTTTATATGTTTATCTTTAAAATGACACAAAAACGAATAATATTGGTTCAGGGGAACCGGAGATATGAATTTTTAAAGTATTATTATTTTTCTAGCGCTTAGAAACAAAAAGCGCCAATCGGGTCATCTGGTTGCACCAGGACCGGGACAAAGTCAAAGTTTCAGGTCGACCGCGATGGAGCCCTGCTCGGCTACAAGTCGCGGGAGGCTTCGGTTAAAAAGTTACCTTCTGACTTAGTCTTTATTTTGAAGTTTTTCTTCACCGGGACGAACCTGCCAGTTGAATCCGACCTCCTGGAGCCCTTGTCCGGATACGCGATGTGGGTTTCCTCGGTGGTGATTTCTACCTTCGGACTTAGTCGTTTTTTCGAGATGAAAATCCTTCGACCGGGGTAAACCTGGATCTTGATCCGACGTCCGTGGAGCCCTTCTCGGATACGATGGCTGGGAGGTCCCGGTCAACTTTTTACGTTCGGACTTAGTCTCTTTTTCGGATGTTTTTCTTTACCGGGACGAACCACGAAGTCAGGCCGGGTCGCGGTTGAGGCAAGCCGGCTAGAATTTCCGCGGCGGGTCGGTCCCTCTCTGGGGCTTTTTTACAAAAATTCTCAAATCTTTTCCAAACTTCTGGGGCTTCACCCAGATGTTCTTTTAAGGTTCTTTTGGGGTCCACAGCTCACCCCAAGGGTCCAGAAGTTCTGTGATGGTCCTTGGGGGGTGCGGACTTCAACTCCCAGAATGCACCTGGCGCAAACTCCTTTTTGGCCACTGGGCAGTGGTCAACTGGTCTCTTTTTTAGGAGTTGGGGCAGGGGACTCTGGATAGCAATTTTTCACCTGTAGCAAACAGGGAGTCCCTCCTTGAACCAGTTGAAGCCAGGCAAAGTCCTTCTTGTGGTGAAGCCCAAGTGTGCAGCTGGTGCAGTCCTTCTGAGTGCAGGGTCCAGGTGCAGGCCAGGGGTCCAGCAGGGCAGTCCTTCTTCTCCTTAAGTTCCTTCTTCTTGAAAGTTGGCGGGGATCTGAGGTGTGGGGACAGGTCTGCCAGTTTTATCCTTGCTCCTGGGTGAAAAGCAGGGGGGTCCTGGTCCTCCAATCAGGTACAGGGTCGTCCCCCTGTGATGACCACTTCCTGGGAAGTGTGGCAAAAATCCATCCCAAAAGGCAACAGTCTCTAAAAATCCAACATGGCTGAATCTGATTTTTGGAGGTTACATCTGGCTGAGCCCACCCACTGGTGTGGCTAAAAATCATAAACACACCCCTCTCCTGCCCTCTCCTAATCTAATCAAGGGGGCACCTAGTTGTCTGGGGTTGCAGGATGTGGGGGTGTTGCTGGGTGCTCCAGATGTCCTTCTCTGCCTTTGAAGACCAGTTTGGCAGCCCTCCCCCTTCCTGCCTCACCATCTGCTGAGGGGAGATTCTCTCCCCCAAGCACATTCCTTTGTGTGAAGCCAGGCCACTTCACACCTCATCAAGGCAGCCTGGCAGAAGCTGCTGCAGGCTGGCCAATCAGAGCACAGCAGCAAAAACAATGCAGAGCTGAAATTGGCAACTTTTTAGGTAAAGTCTAAACTTTTTACCTGAACAAGTTATATTAAATCCAACAACTGGAAGTTGTGGGATTTATTACAACAATTAATTTGATACCAAATTCTTGGTATGTAACATTTAAGGAGACCTTAAAATTTAAAATAAAGTCTGCCCATTCTAGCCTATGAAGGCTATTTACTTCAATGAGGGAAAAACGAATTTGGCTGTTTTTACCTCACCAGGGCTTATAAATCTATTTTTATAAAGTCCCTGCTTATAGTTACATGGCACCCAGCCCTAGGGGCACATAGGGCACACCTTAGGGGTGACTTATATGTAAAAATAAGGTAGTTTAAGACTTTGGAAGTACCTTTAATTCCAAAGTCGAATTTGCATATAACTTTAATTTAAAAGCAGCCAGCAAGGCAGGCTTGCTTTTAAAATGACACTGGGCACCTCAGCAGTGCACCTAGGTGTGCACCACCTATGCTGTGGTCCCTAAACCTACATGCCCTACCATATACTAGGGACTTATAGGTAGGTTAACTTAGCCAATTATAATTAGCCTAATTTGCATATCCATTTTACACAGAGCACTGGCCCTGGGACTGGTAAGCAGTACCCAGGGCACAGCCAAGAGTCAGTAACCACCAGTACCTATCCAAAAAGTGTGGGGGTGATCAGGCAAAAAAGGAGGACTTTCCTACACTGCCCCCCCAGATGAAAGGTGATGGGTACTAACCTACACCCTGGTAGTCCTCATCAGCTAAGTGGAAAAACCTGGAAAGGCCATCTGCATTGGCATGAGCAGTCCCAGGTCTGTGCTCCACTGTGAAGTCCATCCCCTGTAGGGAAATGGACCACCTTAACAGTTTTGGGTTCTCCCCCCTCATCTGCATCAACCACCTGAGAGGTCTGTGGTCAGTTTGTACACGGAAGTGAGTGCCAAACAAGTAAGGCCTCAACTTCTTCAGGGACCAGACCACAGCAAAGGCCTCCCTCTCAATGGCACTCCATTTTTTCTCTCTGGGGAGTAGTCGCCTGCTGATGAAGGCAACTGGGTGATCATGGCCCTCTTCATTAACTTGTGCTAACGCTGCGCCAATCCCTTCCTCTGAAGCATATGTTTGTACTACAAACTCCTTGCTATAGTCAGGGGCCAGTAACACAGGTGCTGAACACATAGCCTGCTTTAGGGTGTCAAAAGCTTTCTGACACTCTGGGGTCCAAATGACCTTCTTGGGCTGTTTCTTGGAGGTAAGCTCAGTCAGAGGGGCCACTATGGTCCCAAAATTCTGAACAAACCTCCTGTAGTACCCAGTCAGGCCAAGAAAGGCCCTGACCTGAGTCTGGGTTTTAGGAGCCTCCCAATCCAGAATAGTCTGGATCTTGGGCTGGAGAGGTTGTACATGGCCTCCACCAACAAGGTGGCCCAGGTACACAACAGAGCTTTGCCCTATCTGGCACTTGCTTGCCTTGATAGTCAGGCCTGCTTGAAGCAGGGCCTGAAGCACTTCCTTCAGGTGGACCAGGTGGTCCCTCCAGGTGGAACTAAATACAGCTATATCATCCAGATAAGCTGCACTGAAAGATTCCAACCCAGATAGGACTCTGTTCACCAACCGTTGGAAGGTGGCAGGAGCATTTTTCATGCCAAAGGGCATCACCTTGAACTGAAAGTGGCCCTCTGGTGTGGAAAAGGCTGACCTCTCCTTAGCTCTTGGACTTAAGGCAATCTGCCAATATCCTGAGGTCAGATCAAATGTGCTCAGGAATTTGGCAGCCCCCAACCTGTCAATGAGCTCATCAGCTCTAGGTATGGGGTGAGCATCAGTCCTAGTGACTGCGTTTAGACCTCTGTAGTCCACACAGAATCTCAATTCTTTCTTCCCACCTTGGGGATTAGCTTTGGGCACCAGTACCACTGGACTGGACCAAGGACTATCAGAGGGCTCAATTACCTTGAGGTCCAACATCTTAGCCACTTCAGCTTTGATGTTGGCCTTGACCTGGTCAGACAGCCTGTACAGCTTGTTCTTGACAGGCAAGCTGTCACCAGTGTCAACATCATGGACACACCAATTGGTGAGTCCTGGGGTCAGGGAGAACAGACTAGCAAACTGTCCCAAAACTTGCTTACAGTCTTTTTGTTGCTGATCTGTCAATTTGGGAGAGAGTACCACTCCCTCCACTGACCCATCTTTTGCCTTTGAGGACAGGAGGTCTGGCAGAGGTTCACCCTCCTCCTCCTTCCCTTCATCAGTGACCATTAGCATGGTCATGTCTGCCCTGTCCTGGTGGGGTTTCATCCTGTTTACATGCAGGATCCTGTGAGGATTCCTGTGGGTGCCAAGGTCCACCAAGTAGGTGACCTCACCTTTTTTCTCCAGAATTGGATAGGGCCCAGTCCATTTGGCCTGAAGTGCCCTAGGAGCCATAGGCTCCAAAACCCACACCAGCTGTCCTGGGTGATACTCAGGCATGGTAGCCTTTTGATCATGCCAGAGCTTCATGAGCTCCTGGCTGGCCTCCAGGTTTCTGCTTGCCTTCTTCATATACTCAGCCATGCGTGACCGCAGGCCCAGTACATAATCTAGCACATTCTCCTTGGATTCTTTGAGAGGCTTTTCCCAAGACTCTCTCACCAAGCACAATGGGCCTCTTACAGGGTGCCCAAACAGTAACTCAAAGGGGCTGAATCCAACCCCCTTCTGTGGCACCTCTCTGTAGGCAAACAGCAGGCATGGGAGGAGGACATCCCATCTCCTCCTGAGTTTGTCAGACAAACCCATGATCATGCCCTTCAGGGTCTTATTAAATCTTTCCACGAGACCATTGGTCTGTGGGTGGTAGGGGGTGGTGAACTTATAAGTAACACCACACTCATCCCACATGGCTTTAAGATAGGCTGACATAAAGTTTGTGCCCCTATCTGAGACCACCTCCTTTGGGAATCCCACTCTGGTGAACACACCAAGTAGGGCCCTAGCCACTGTGGGAGCAGTGACTGTCCGAAGGGGTATTGCCTCAGGGTACCTGGTGGCATGGTCCACTACCACCACAATGTACCTGTTACCTGAAGCAGTTGGTGGGTCTAGGGGACCAACAATGTCAATCCCCACTCGCTCAAAGGGAGTCCCAACCACTGGCAGTGGTATCAGGGGAGCCTTTGGTTTGCCTCCTGTCTTGCCACTGGCTTGGCAGGTGACACAGGAGCTGCAAAACTCCCTGACTTTTTCTATCATTTGGGGCCAATAAAAATGGTTGACCAGCCTGTTCCAGGTCTTGGTCTGTCCCAAATGTCCAGCTAAGGGGATATCATGGCTTAAGGTAAGGAGGAATTCTCTATACTTCTGGGGGACCACTACTCTCCTAGTAGCCCTTGGTTTGAGGGCCCTTGCCTCAGTGTAGAGAACTCCATCCTCCCAGTAAACCTTATGGGACCCACTGGTATCCCCTTGTTCTTGCCTGGCAGCAGTCTGCCTCAGGTCCTCAAGAGTGGGACACTCTCTTTGTCCCTGGCACAAATCTTCTCTGGTGGGCCCACCTGCCCCTTGCAGTTCTGCCAAATCAGGCATAGTTTGCAGGGGAAGTGTCCCTCCCTCAGAGTTCAGATCCTCCCCCTCAGGGTTGGATTCTTCCTGACCCTCTGTACTTGTTGGGGCTGGCAATCCAGACCCAGTGCCCTTTCTCTTTTTCTTGGAGGCTTGGCCCATTGTTTCAGGGTCCAAGTGTCCAGCATTTCCCTGTTGTGCTGCCTGTGACCTGGTCACAGCACACACCCATTCAGGGAGGTCCAGCATCTGTGCATGGACCCTTCTCTCCACTTCTGACCATTCAGATGCTTCAAGATCATTTCCCAGCAGACACTCTACTGGGAGGGCAGGAGCTACAGCTACCTTCTTAGGGCCAGTCACACCTCCCCATTCCAGACTCACCATAGCCATGGGATGGAGTTTGGTTCTGCTATCTGCATAAGTCACCTGGTGGAAGACACCAGGTAAGACCTGCCCTGGAGAAACCAGCTTTTCTGTGACCATTGTCACACTGGCTCCTGTATCTCTCAGAGCTTCCACTTCAGTCCCATTGACTTTAGGCCTCTGCCTATACCTCTCCATGATGGGAGGTAAGGTGGCCATAGTTGCAATGTCCACCCCACCCACGGATACTAAGGTGACCTCAGTGTACCCTGATTCCACCCCTGGGCCAACTTCCACCCCCAACCCTACACTAGCAATCCCCTGGGATTGCCCACCAGTGGGGGGCTTCTTGGAGCAGATAGCATCTCCTCTTTTATGTCCAGGTTGATGACAATCAAAACACTTGCCGGCCTTAGCAAGCTCCTGAAACCTTCCTGCTTTAGCAGGATCATAATTCTTTCCCTGATACCCTTTCCCTTTAAAAGTGAATTGGCTCGGGGCTCCCCCTCCCTGAGAAGTTTTTGGGGACTCTTGTGAGGACTCTTTGGGCTTTTTATCATCTTTCCCCTGGTTCTTCCCCTGAGAAGAACCATGTTCTCCCTTTTTCTGATCACCCCCTGGGGGTTTCTGGTTAACCCTAGTTCTTAACCAGTCATCTGCTGCCTCCCCCAGCTCTCTGGGGTTGGTCAACCTAGAGTCTACTAGATACTGGCGGAGCCTCTCTTGGACACAATTAGTTAGAAGGTGCTCCCTCATAATCAAATTGTACAGCCCCTCAAAGGTACTTACCCTGTTGCCCTGTATCCAGCCCTCCAGTGCCTTTACTGAAATGTCCACAAAGTCCACCCAGGACTGGGTGCTTGTCTTTTGGGTGTCCCTAAACTTGAGCCTATACTGCTCTGGGGTCAGACCAAACTTTTTAGTCAAGCAACTCTTCATACTGGGGTATGAGTCTGCATCCTCCCCACTCATGGTTAGGAGCCTATCCCTCCCAGAGTTGGGAACCAACTCCCAAAGAAGTGAACCCCAGTACTGAGGCTTGACTTTCCTCATCTGGAGGGTCCTCTCAAAGGCCCCCAGCCACTTATCTATGTCATCCCCTTCTACATAGGCAGGAACCACCCCTTTGGGTAATCTGGGGGCAAAACCCCCACCCAGGGACACCTCAGCCTCTTTATCGCTGCCACCATCTCTTTTCTCTTTGCTTGCCCACTTTTTCTTTTCTAGGGCCAGCTTCTCTGCTTCCAAAGCTATGTATGCTAGCTGGGCCTCCAGCTCTCTTTCTCTGATGGATGGGTTCTCTCCTCCTGAAGGGACCCCCTTCCTACCACTAGCTTTGGGTCTGCCCCTAGTGACTGTATCTACTGAGGACCGTTCTTCCTCTTCCTCACTTAGGCTCAGATGCCTTCCCTCCCCTGAGTGGTTAGAGTTAGCATCTTCCCCTTTTTCTTCCTCCTCTGGAGCTTCCTCTGTCTCTACCTCTTGGGCCTCAGCCCATGCTGTCAGGGATTTAATCAGGATTTGCTTCCTGAGATCAGTGGTTGCAGGCAACCCTCTTTCAATACACAACCCCCTAAGCTGGACTACTGTCAGTGTGGGTAGGCTAGCCAGATCAAGCTCCATGGTTCCCTAGTTTGTGTCAACAAAACCTTTTTGCAAAAATTGGAAACAAGAATTTAGAAAAATTACAAAAATTCAATAATTGAAATTAATCCAAATTAATAAAAAAATAAAAAAATATATATATATATTTTTTGCACTAAGACAATTTAAAGGATTTTTAATTTGTTTTACTTAAACTGTAACGTGATACTGAACACAAGTACAGGATCCCACCGCTGCCACCAAAAATGTTGGAAAATGGGTTATTGGTAAGGGCAGGTAGGTACCTACACCTAGCAACAAGCCACTAACCTCCACCTAGGTACAGTTAGGTCTCAGTAAATTAATCCCAGCTCAACCCTTGGTAGCTTGGCAACGAGCGTCAAGGCTTAACTTAGGAGACAGTGTGTAAAGCATTCAAATATCACAAAACAGTAATTAAATAAAACACAGGAAACAGTTTAAAAATCCAAAACCAATTTATAAAAATAGTTTATATTTTTATCTTTAAAATGACACAAAAACGAATAAAATTGGTTCAGGGGAACCGGAGATATGAATTTTTAAAGTATTATTATTTTTCTAGCGCTTAGAAACAAAAAGCGCCAATCGGGTCATCTGGTTGCACCAGGACCGGGACAAAGTCAAAGTTTCAGGCCGACCGCGATGGAGCCCTGCTCGGCTACAAGTCGCGGGAGGCCTCGGTTAAAAAGTTACCTTCTGACTTAGGCCCTCATTACGACCCTGGCGGTTTGTAACCGCCAGGGCCGCTGGACGGGGAGGCACCGCCGACAGGCCGGCGGTGCCCCGCGGGGCATTCTGACCGCGGCGGCTTAGCCGCGGTCAGAGAAGGGAAACCGGCGGTCTCCCGCCGGTTTCCCGCTGCCCCCAAGGAATCCTCCAAGCCGGCGCAGCTTGCTGCGCCGGCTTGGGGATTCCGACTCCCCCTCCCGCCATCCAGTTCCTGGCGGTTCTCCCGCCGGGAACCGGATGGCGGGAGGGGGAGTCGCGGGGCCACTGGGGGCCCCTGCAGTGCCCATGCCAACGGCATGGGCACTGCAGGGGCCCCCGTAAGAGGGCCCCAAAATGTATTTCACTGTCTGCCTTGCAGACAGTGAAATACGCGATGGGTGCAACAGCACCCGTCGCACCTTCCCACTCCGCCGGCTCGATTACGAGCCGGCATCCTCGTGGGAAGGGAGTTTTTCCCTGGGCTGGCGGGCGGTCTTTTGGAGACCGCCCGCCAGCCCAGGGAAAAACTCATAATACCCTCCGCGGTCTTTTGACCGCGGAGCGGTATTATAGAGGGCTGAACTCTGGCGGGCGGCCTCCGCCGCCCGCCAGAATCAGAATGAGGGCCTTAGTCTTTATTTTGAAGTTTTTCTTCACCGGGACGAACCTGCCAGTTGAATCCGACCTCCTGGAGCCCTTGTCCGGATACGGTGATGTGGGTTTCCTCGGTGGTGATTTCTACCTTCGGACTTAGTCGTTTTTTCGAGATGAAAATCCTTTGACCGGGGTAAACCTGGATCTTGATCCGACGTCCGTGGAGCCCTTCTCGAATACGATGGCTGGGAGGTCCCGGTCAACTTTTTACGTTCGGACTTAGTCTCTTTTTCGGATGTTTTTCTTTACCGGGACGAACCACGAAGTCAGGCCGGGTCGCGGTTGAGGCAAGCCGGCTAGAATTTCCGCGGCGGGTCGGTCCCTCTCTGGAGCTTTTTTACAAAAATTCTCAAATCTTTTCCAAACTTCTGGGGCTTCACCCAGATGTTCTTTTAAGGTTCTTTTGGGGTCCACAGCTCACCCCAAGGGTCCAGAAGTTCTGTGATGGTCCTTGGGGGGTGCGGACTTCAACTCCCAGAATGCACCTGGCGCAAACTCCTTTTTGGCCACTGGGCAGTGGTCAACTGGTCTCTTTTTTAGGAGTTGGGGCAGGGGACTCTGGATAGCAATTTTTCACCTGTAGCAAACAGGGAGTCCCTCCTTGAACCAGTTGAAGCCAGGCAAAGTCCTTCTTGTGGTGAAGCCCAAGTGTGCAGCTGGTGCAGTCCTTCTGAGTGCAGGGTCCAGGTGCAGGCCAGGGGTCCAGCAGGGCAGTCCTTCTTCTCCTTAAGTTCCTTCTTCTTGAAAGTTGGCGGGGATCTGAGGTGTGGGGACAGGTCTGCCAGTTTTATCCTTGCTCCTGGGTGAAAAGCAGGGGGGTCCTGGTCCTCCAATCAGGTACAGGGTCGTCCCCCTGTGATGACCACTTCCTGGGAAGTGTGGCAAAAATCCATCCCAAAAGGCAACAGTCTCTAAAAATCCAACATGGCTGAATCTGATTTTTGGAGGTTACATCTGGCTGAGCCCACCCACTGGTGTGGCTAAAAATCATAAACACACCCCTCTCCTGCCCTCTCCTAATCTAATCAAGGGGGCACCTAGTTGTCTGGGGTTGCAGGATGTGGGGGTGTTGCTGGGTGCTCCAGATGTCCTTCTCTGCCTTTGAAGACCAGTTTGGCAGCCCTCCCCCTTCCTGCCTCACCATCTGCTGAGGGGAGATTCTCTCCCCCAAGCACATTCCTTTGTGTGAAGCCAGGCCACTTCACACCTCATCAAGGCAGCCTGGCAGAAGCTGCTGCAGCTGGCCAATCAGAGCACATCAGCAAAAACAATGCAGAGCTGAAATTGGCAACTTTTTAGGTAAAGTCTAAACTTTTTACCTGAACAAGTTATATTAAATCCAACAACTGGAAGTTGTGGGATTTATTACAACAATTAATTTGATACCAAATTCTTGGTATGTAACATTTAAGGAGACTTTAAAATTTAAAATAAAGTCTGCCCATTCTAGCCTATGAAGGCCATTTACTTCAATGAGGGAAAAACGAATTTGGCTGTTTTTACCTCACCAGGGCTTATAAATCTATTTTTATAAATTCCCTGCTTATAGTTACATGGCACCCAGCCCTAGGGGCACATAGGGCACACCTTAGGGGTGACTTATATGTAAAAATAAGGTAGTTTAAGACTTTGGAAGTACCTTTAATTCCAAAGTCGAATTTGCATATAACTTTAATTTAAAAGCAGCCAGCAAGGCAGGCTTGCTTTTAAAATGACACTGGGCACCTCAGCAGTGCACCTAGGTGTGCACCACCTATGCTGTGGTCCCTAAACCTACATGCCCTACCATATACTAGGGACTTATAGGTAGGTTAACTTAGCCAATTATAATTAGCCTAATTTGCATATCCATTTTACACAGAGCACTGGCCCTGGGACTGGTAAGCAGTACCCAGGGCACAGCCAAGAGTCAGTAACCACCAGTACCTATCCAAAAAGTGTGGGGGTGATCAGGCAAAAAAGGAGGACTTTCCTACACTGCCCCCCCCCAGATGAAAGGTGATGGGTACTAACCTACACCCTGGTAGTCCTCATCAGCTAAGTGGAAAAACCTGGAAAGGCCATCTGCATTGGCATGAGCAGTCCCAGGTCTGTGCTCCACTGTGAAGTCCATCCCCTGTAGGGAAATGGACCACCTTAACAGTTTTGGGTTCTCCCCCCTCATCTGCATCAACCACCTGAGAGGTCTGTGGTCAGTTTGTACACGGAAGTGAGTGCCAAACAAGTAAGGCCTCAACTTCTTCAGGGACCAGACCACAGCAAAGGCCTCCCTCTCAATGGCACTCCATTTTTTCTCTCTGGGGAGTAGTCGCCTGCTGATGAAGGCAACTGGGTGATCATGGCCCTCTTCATTAACTTGTGCTAACACTGCCCCAATCCCTTCCTCTGAAGCATCTGTTTGTACTACAAACTCCTTGCTATAGTCAGGGGCCAGTAACACAGGTGCTGAACACATAGCCTGCTTTTGGGTGTCAAAAGCTTTCTGACACTCTGGGGTCCAAATGACCTTCTTGGGCTGTTTCTTGGAGGTAAGCTCAGTCAGAGGGGCCACTATGGTCCCAAAATTCTGAACAAACCTCCTGTAGTACCCAGTCAGGCAAAGAAAGGCCCTGACCTGAGTCTGGGTTTTAGGAGCCTCCCAATCCAGAATAGTCTGGATCTTGGGCTGGAGAGGTTGTACATGGCCTCCACCAACAAGGTGGCCCAGGTACACAACAGAGCTTTGCCCTATCTGGCACTTGCTTGCCTTGATAGTCAGGCCTGCTTGAAGCAGGGCCTGAAGCACTTCCTTCAGGTGGACCAGGTGGTCCCTCCAGGTGGAACTAAATACAGCTATATCATCCAGATAAGCTGCACTGAAAGATTCCAACCCAGATAGGACTCTGTTCACCAACCGTTGGAAGGTGGCAGGAGCATTTTTCATGCCAAAGGGCATCACCTTGAACTGAAAGTGGCCCTCTGGTGTGGAAAAGGCTGACCTCTCCTTAGCTCTTGGACTTAAGGCAATCTGCCAATATCCTGAGGTCAGATCAAATGTGCTCAGGAATTTGGCAGCCCCCAACCTGTCAATGAGCTCATCAGCTCTAGGTATGGGGTGAGCATCAGTCCTAGTGACTGCGTTTAGACCTCTGTAGTCCACACAGAATCTCAATTCTTTCTTCCCACCTTGGGGATTAGCTTTGGGCACCAGTACCACTGGACTGGACCAAGGACTATCAGAGGGCTCAATTACCTTGAGGTCCAACATCTTAGCCACTTCAGCTTTGATGTTGGCCTTGACCTGGTCAGACAGCCTGTACAGCTTGTTCTTGACAGGCAAGCTGTCACCAGTGTCAACATCATGGACACACCAATTGGTGAGTCCTGGGGTCAGGGAGAACAGACTAGCAAACTGTCCCAAAACTTGCTTACAGTCTTTTTGTTGCTGATTTGTCAATTTGGGAGAGAGTACCACTCCCTCCACTGACCCATCTTTTGCCTTTGAGGACAGGAGGTCTGGCAGAGGTTCACCCTCCTCCTCCTTCCCTTCATCAGTGACCATTAGCATGGTCATGTCTGCCCTGTCCTGGTGGGGTTTCATCCTGTTTACATGCAGGATCCTGTGAGGATTCCTGGGGGTGCCAAGGTCCACCAAGTAGGTGACCTCACCTTTTTTCTCCAGAATTGGATAGGGCCCAGTCCATTTGGCCTGAAGTGCCCTAGGAGCCATAGGCTCCAAAACCCACACCAGCTGTCCTGGGTGATACTCAGGCATGGTAGCCTTTTGATCATGCCAGAGCTTCATGAGCTCCTGGCTGGCCTCCAGGTTTCTGCTTGCCTTCTTCATATACTCAGCCATGCGTGACCGCAGGCCCAGTACATAATCTAGCACATTCTCCTTGGATTCTTTGAGAGGCTTTTCCCAAGACTCTCTCACCAAGCACAATGGGCCTCTTACAGGGTGCCCAAACAGTAACTCAAAGGGGCTGAATCCAACCCCCTTCTGTGGCACCTCTCTGTAGGCAAACAGCAGGCATGGGAGGAGGACATCCCATCTCCTCCTGAGTTTGTCAGACAAACCCATGATCATGCCCTTCAGGGTCTTATTAAATCTTTCCACGAGACCATTAGTCTGTGGGTGGTAGGGGGTGGTGAACTTATAAGTAACACCACACTCATCCCACATGGCTTTCAGATAGGCTGACATAAAGTTTGTGCCCCTATCTGAGACCACCTCCTTTGGGAATCCCACTCTGGTGAACACACCAAGTAGGGCCCTAGCCACTGTGGGAGCAGTGACTGTCCGAAGGGGTATTGCCTCAGGGTACCTGGTGGCATGGTCCACTACCACCACAATGTACCTGTTACCTGAAGCAGTTGGTGGGTCTAGGGGACCAACAATGTCAATCCCCACTCGCTCAAAGGGAGTCCCAACCACTGGCAGTGGTATCAGGGGAGCCTTTGGTTTGCCTCCTGTCTTGCCACTGGCTTGGCAGGTGACACAGGAGCTGCAAAACTCCCTGACTTTTTCTGACATTTGGGGCCAATAAAAATGGTTGACCAGCCTGTTCCAGGTCTTGGTCTGTCCCAAATGTCCAGCTAAGGGGATATCATGGCTTAAGGTAAGGAGGAATTCTCTATACTTCTGGGGGACCACTACTCTCCTAGTAGCCCCTGGTTTGAGGGCCCTTGCCTCAGTGTAGAGAACTCCATCCTCCCAGTAAACCTTATGGGACCCACTGGTATCCCCTTGTTCTTGCCTGGCAGCAGTCTGCCTCAGGTCCTCAAGAGTGGGACACTCTCTTTGTCCCTGGCACAAATCTTCTCTGGTGGGCCCACCTGCCCCTTGCAGTTCTGCCAAATCAGGCATAGTTTGCAGGGGAAGTGTCCCTCCCTCAGAGTTCAGATCCTCCCCCTCAGGGTTGGATTCTTTCTGACCCTCTGTACTTGTTGGGGCTGGCAATCCAGACCCAGTGCCTTTTCTCTTTTTCTTGGAGGCTTGGCCCATTGTTCCAGGGTCCAAGTGTCCAGCATTTCCCTGTTGTGCTGCCTGTGACCTGGTCACAGCACACACCCATTCAGGGAGGTCCAGCATCTGTGCATGGACCCTTCTCTCCACTTCTGACCATTCAGATGCTTCAAGATCATTTCCCAGCAGACACTCTACTGGGAGGGCAGGAGCTACAGCTACCTTCTTAGGGCCAGTCACACCTCCCCATTCCAGACTCACCATAGCCATGGGATGGAGTTTGGTTCTGCTATCTGCATAAGTCACCTGGTGGAAGACACCAGGTAAGACCTGCCCTGGAGAAACCAGCTTTTCTGTGACCATTGTCACACTGGCTCCTGTATCTCTCAGAGTTTCCACTTCAGTCCCATTGACTTTAGGCCTCTGCCTATACCTCTCCATGATGGGAGGTAAGGTGGCCATAGTTGCAATGTCCACCCCACCCACGGATACTAAGGTGACCTCAGTGTACCCTGATTCCACCCCTGGGCCAACTTCCACCCCCAACCCTACACTAGCAATCCCCTGGGATTGCCCACCAGTGGGGGGCTTCTTGGAGCAGATAGCATCTCCTCTTTTATGTCCAAGTTGATGACAATCAAAACACTTGCCGGCCTTAGCAAGCTCCTGAAACCTTCCTGCTTTAGCAGGATCATAATTCTTTCCCTGATACCCTTTCCCTTTAAAAGTGAATTGGCTCGGGGCTCCCCCTCCCTGAGAAGTTTTTGGGGACTCTTGTGAGGACTCTTTGGGCTTTTTATCATCTTTCCCCTGGTTCTTCCCCTGAGAAGAACCATGTCCTCCCTTTTTCTGATCACCCCCTGGGGGTTTCTGGTTAACCCTAGTTCTTAACCAGTCATCTGCTGCCTCCCCCAGCTCTCTGGGGTTGGTCAACCTAGAGTCTACTAGATACTGGCGGAGCCTCTCTTGGACACAATTAGTTAGAAGGTGCTCCCTCATAATCAAATTGTACAGCCCCTCAAAGGTACTTACCCTGTTGCCCTGTATCCAGCCCTCCAGTGCCTTTACTGAAATGTCCACAAAGTCCACCCAGGACTGGGTGCTTGTCTTTTGGGTGTCCCTAAACTTGAGCCTATACTGCTCTGGGGTCAGACCAAACTTTTTAGTCAAGCAACTCTTCATACTGGGGTATGAGTCTGCATCCTCCCCACTCATGGTTAGGAGCCTATCCCTCCCAGAGTTGGGAACCAACTCCCAAAGAAGTGAACCCCAGTACTGAGGCTTGACTTTCCTCATCTGGAGGGTCCTCTCAAAGGCCCCCAGCCACTTATCTATGTCATCCCCTTCTACATAGGCAGGAACCACCCCTTTGGGTAATCTGGGGGCAAAACCCCCACCCAGGGACACCTCAGCCTCTTTATCGCTGCCACCATCTCTTTTCTCTTTGCTTGCCCACTTTATCTTTTCTAGGGCCAGCTTCTCTGCTTCCAAAGCTATGTATGCTAGCTGGGCCTCCAGCTCTCTTTCTCTGATGGATGGGTTCTCTCCTCCTGAAGGGACCCCCTTCCTACCACTAACTTTGGGTCTGCCCCTAGTGACTGTATCTACTGAGGACCGTTCTACCTCTTCCTCACTTAGGCTCAGATGCCTTCCCTCCCCTGAGTGGTTAGAGTTAGCATCTTCCCCTTTTTCTTCCTCCTCTGGAGCTTCCTCTGTCTCTACCTCTTGGGCCTCAGCCCATGCTGTCAGGGATTTAATCAGGATTTGCTTCCTGAGATCAGTGGTTGCAGGCAACCCTCTTTCAATACACAACCCCCTAAGCTGGACTACTGTCAGTGTGGGTAGGCTAGCCAGATCAAGCTCCATGGTTCCCTAGTTTGTGTCAACAAAAACTTTTTGCAAAAATTGGAAACAAGAATTTAGAAAAATTACAAAAATTCAATAATTGAAATTAATCCAAATTAATTAAAAAAAATTAAAAAAATTTTTTTAAAAAAATATATATATTTTTTGCACTAAGACAATTTAAAGGATTTTTCATTTGTTTTACTTAAACTGTAACGTGATACTGAACACAAGTACAGGATCCCACCGCTGCCACCAAAAATGTTGGAAAATGGGTTATTGGTAAGGGCAGGTAGGTACCTACACCTAGCAACAAGCCAATAACCTCCACCTAGGTACAGTTAGGTCTCAGTAAATTAATCCCAGCTCAACCCTTGGTAGCTTGGCAACGAGCGTCAAGGCTTAACTTAGGAGACAGTGTGTAAAGCATTCAAATATCACAAAACAGTAATTAAATAAAACACAGGAAACAGTTTAAAAATCCAAAACCAATTTATAAAAATAGTTTATATTTTTATCTTTAAAATGACACAAAAACGAATAAAATTGGTTCAGGGGAACCGGAGATATGAATTTTTAAAGTATTATTATTTTTCTAGCGCTTAGAAACAAAAAGCGCCAATCGGGTCATCTGGTTGCACCAGGACCGGGACAAAGTCAAAGTTTCAGGCCGACCGCGATGGAGCCCTGCTCGGCTACAAGTCGCGGGAGGCCTCGGTTAAAAAGTTACCTTCTGACTTAGGCCCTCATTACGACCCTGGCGGTTTGTAACCGCCAGGGCCGCTGGACGGGGAGGCACCGCCGACAGGCCGGCGGTGCCCCGCGGGGCATTCTGACCGCGGCGGCTTAGCCGCGGTCAGAGAAGGGAAACCGGCGGTCTCCCGCCGGTTTCCCGCTGCCCCCAAGGAATCCTCCAAGCCGGCGCAGCTTGCTGCGCCGGCTTGGGGATTCCGACTCCCCCTCCCGCCATCCAGTTCCTGGCGGTTCTCCCGCCGGGAACCGGATGGCGGGAGGGGGAGTCGCGGGGCCACTGGGGGCCCCTGCAGTGCCCATGCCAACGGCATGGGCACTGCAGGGGCCCCCGTAAGAGGGCCCCAAAATGTATTTCACTGTCTGCCTTGCAGACAGTGAAATACGCGACGGGTGCAACAGCACCCGTCGCACCTTCCCACTCCGCCGGCTCGATTACGAGCCGGCATCCTCGTGGGAAGGGAGTTTTTCCCTGGGCTGGCGGGCGGTCTTTTGGAGACCGCCCGCCAGCCCAGGGAAAAACTCATAATACCCTCCGCGGTCTTTTGACCGCGGAGCGGTATTATGGAGGGCTGAACTCTGGCGGGCGGCCTCCGCCGCCCGCCAGAATCAGAATGAGGGCCTTAGTCTTTATTTTGAAGTTTTTCTTCACCGGGATGAACCTGCCAGTTGAATCCGACCTCCTGGAGCCCTTGTCCGGATACGCGATGTGGGTTTCCTCGGTGGTGATTTCTACCTTCGGACTTAGTCGTTTTTTCGAGATGAAAATCCTTTGACCGGGGTAAACCTGGATCTTGATCCGACGTCCGTGGAGCCCTTCTCGAATACGATGGCTGGGAGGTCCCGGTCAACTTTTTACGTTCGGACTTAGTCTCTTTTTCGGATGTTTTTCTTTACCGGGACGAACCACGAAGTCAGGCCGGGTCGCGGTTGAGGCAAGCCGGCTAGAATTTCCGCGGCGGGTCGGTCCCTCTCTGGGGCTTTTTTACAAAAATTCTCAAATCTTTTCCAAACTTCTGGGGCTTCACCCAGATGTTCTTTTAAGGTTCTTTTGGGGTCCACAGCTCACCCCAAGGGTCCAGAAGTTCTGTGATGGTCCTTGGGGGGTGCGGACTTCAACTCCCAGAATGCACCTGGCGCAAACTCCTTTTTGGCCACTGGGCAGTGGTCAACTGGTCTCTTTTTTAGGAGTTGGGGCAGGGGACTCTGGATAGCAATTTTTCACCTGTAGCAAACAGGGAGTCCCTCCTTGAACCAGTTGAAGCCAGGCAAAGTCCTTCTTGTGGTGAAGCCCAAGTGTGCAGCTGGTGCAGTCCTTCTGAGTGCAGGGTCCAGGTGCAGGCCAGGGGTCCAGCAGGGCAGTCCTTCTTCTCCTTAAGTTCCTTCTTCTTGAAAGTTGGCGGGGATCTGAGGTGTGGGGACAGGTCTGCCAGTTTTATCCTTGCTCCTGGGTGAAAAGCAGGGTGGTCCTGGTCCTCCAATCAGGTACAGGGTCGTCCCCCTGTGATGACCACTTCCTGGGAAGTGTGGCAAAAATCCATCCCAAAAGGCAACAGTCTCTAAAAATCCAACATGGCTGAATCTGATTTTTGGAGGTTACATCTGGCTGAGCCCACCCACTGGTGTGGCTAAAAATCATAAACACACCCCTCTCCTGCCCTCTCCTAATCTAATCAAGGGGGCACCTAGTTGTCTGGGGTTGCAGGATGTGGGGGTGTTGCTGGGTGCTCCAGATGTCCTTCTCTGCCTTTGAAGACCAGTTTGGCAGCCCTCCCCCTTCCTGCCTCACCATCTGCTGAGGGGAGATTCTCTCCCCCAAGCACATTCCTTTGTGTGAAGCCAGGCCACTTCACACCTCATCAAGGCAGCCTGGCAGAAGCTGCTGCAGGCTGGCCAATCAGAGCACAGCAGCAAAAACAATGCAGAGCTGAAATTGGCAACTTTTTAGGTAAAGTCTAAACTTTTTACCTGAACAAGTTATATTAAATCCAACAACTGGAAGTTGTGGGATTTATTACAACAATTAATTTGATACCAAATTCTTGGTATGTAACATTTAAGGAGACTTTAAAATTTAAAATAAAGTCTGCCCATTCTAGCCTATGAAGGCCATTTACTTCAATGAGGGAAAAACGAATTTGGCTGTTTTTACCTCACCAGGGCTTATAAATCTATTTTTATAAAGTCCCTGCTTATAGTTACATGGCACCCAGCCCTAGGGGCACATAGGGCACACCTTAGGGGTGACTTATATGTAAAAATAAGGTAGTTTAAGACTTTGGAAGTACCTTTAATTCCAAAGTCGAATTTGCATATAACTTTAATTTAAAAGCAGCCAGCAAGGCAGGCTTGCTTTTAAAATGACACTGGGCACCTCAGCAGTGCACCTAGGTGTGCACCACCTATGCTGTGGTCCCTAAACCTACATGCCCTACCATATACTAGGGAATTATAGGTAGGTTAACTTAGCCAATTATAATTAGCCTAATTTGCATATCCATTTTACACAGAGCACTGGCCCTGGGACTGGTAAGCAGTACCCAGGGCACAGCCAAGAGTCAGTAACCACCAGTACCTATCCAAAAAGTGTGGGGGTGATCAGGCAAAAAAGGAGGACTTTCCTACACTGCCCCCCCCCCCAGATGAAAGGTGATGGGTACTAACCTACACCCTGGTAGTCCTCATCAGCTAAGTGGAAAAACCTGGAAAGGCCATCTGCATTGGCATGAGCAGTCCCAGGTCTGTGCTCCACTGTGAAGTCCATCCCCTGTAGGGAAATGGACCACCTTAACAGTTTTGGGTTCTCCCCCCTCATCTGCATCAACCACCTGAGAGGTCTGTGGTCAGTTTGTACACGGAAGTGAGTGCCAAACAAGTAAGGCCTCAACTTCTTCAGGGACCAGACCACAGCAAAGGCCTCCCTCTCAATGGCACTCCATTTTTTCTCTCTGGGGAGTAGTCGCCTGCTGATGAAGGCAACTGGGTGATTATGGCCCTCTTCATTAACTTGTGCTAACACTGCCCCAATCCCTTCCTCTGAAGCATCTGTTTGTACTACAAACTCCTTGCTATAGTCAGGGGCCAGTAACACAGGTGCTGAACACATAGCCTGCTTTTGGGTGTCAAAAGCTTTCTGACACTCTGGGGTCCAAATGACCTTCTTGGGCTGTTTCTTGGAGGTAAGCTCAGTCAGAGGGGCCACTATGGTCCCAAAATTCTGAACAAACCTCCTGTAGTACCCAGTCAGGCCAAGAAAGGCCCTGACCTGAGTCTGGGTTTTAGGAGCCTCCCAATCCAGAATAGTCTGGATCTTGGGCTGGAGAGGTTGTACATGGCCTCCACCAACAAGGTGGCCCAGGTACACAACAGAGCTTTGCCCTATCTGGCACTTGCTTGCCTTGATAGTCAGGCCTGCTTGAAGCAGGGCCTGAAGCACTTCCTTCAGGTGGACCAGGTGGTCCCTCCAGGTGGAACTAAATACAGCTATATCATCCAGATAAGCTGCACTGAAAGATTCCAACCCAGATAGGACTCTGTTTACCAACCGTTGGAAGGTGGCAGGAGCATTTTTCATGCCAAAGGGCATCACCTTGAACTGAAAGTGGCCCTCTGGTGTTGAAAAGGCTGACCTCTCCTTAGCTCTTGGACTTAAGGCAATCTGCCAATATCCTGAGGTCAGATCAAATGTGCTCAGGAATTTGGCAGCCCCCAACCTGTCAATGAGCTCATCAGCTCTAGGTATGGGGTGAGCATCAGTCCTAGTGACTGCGTTTAGACCTCTGTAGTCCACACAGAATCTCAATTCTTTCTTCCCACCTTGGGGATTAGCTTTGGGCACCAGTACCACTGGACTGGACCAAGGACTATCAGAGGGCTCAATTACCTTGAGGTCCAACATCTTAGCCACTTCAGCTTTGATGTTGGCCTTGACCTGGTCAGACAGCCTGTACAGCTTGTTCTTGACAGGCAAGCTGTCACCAGTGTCAACATCATGGACACACCAATTGGTGAGTCCTGGGGTCAGGGAGAACAGACTAGCAAACTGTCCCAAAACTTGCTTACAGTCTTTTTGTTGCTGATTTGTCAATTTGGGAGAGAGTACCACTCCCTCCACTGACCCATCTTTTGCCTTTGAGGACAGGAGGTCTGGCAGAGGTTCACCCTCCTCCTCCTTCCCTTCATCAGTGACCATTAGCATGGTCATGTCTGCCCTGTCCTGGTGGGGTTTCATCCTGTTTACATGCAGGATCCTGTGAGGATTCCTGGGGGTGCCAAGGTCCACCAAGTAGGTGACCTCACCTTTTTTCTCCAGAATTGGATAGGGCCCAGTCCATTTGGCCTGAAGTGCCCTAGGAGCCATAGGCTCCAAAACCCACACCAGCTGTCCTGGGTGATACTCAGGCATGGTAGCCTTTTGATCATGCCAGAGCTTCATGAGCTCCTGGCTGGCCTCCAGGTTTCTGCTTGCCTTCTTCATATACTCAGCCATGCGTGACCGCAGGCCCAGTACATAATCTAGCACATTCTCCTTGGATTCTTTGAGAGGCTTTTCCCAAGACTCTCTCACCAAGCACAATGGGCCTCTTACAGGGTGCCCAAACAGTAACTCAAAGGGGCTGAATCCAACCCCCTTCTGTGGCACCTCTCTGTAGGCAAACAGCAGGCATGGGAGGAGGACATCCCATCTCCTCCTGAGTTTGTCAGACAAACCCATGATCATGCCCTTCAGGGTCTTATTAAATCTTTCCACGAGACCATTGGTCTGTGGGTGGTAGGGGGTGGTGAACTTATAAGTAACACCACACTCATCCCACATGGCTTTCAGATAGGCTGACATAAAGTTTGTGCCCCTATCTGAGACCACCTCCTTTGGGAATCCCACTCTGGTGAACACACCAAGTAGGGCCCTAGCCACTGTGGGAGCAGTGACTGTCCGAAGGGGTATTGCCTCAGGGTACCTGGTGGCATGGTCCACTACCACCACAATGTACCTGTTACCTGAAGCAGTTGGTGGGTCTAGGGGACCAACAATGTCAATCCCCACTCACTCAAAGGGAGTCCCAACCACCGGCAGTGGTATCAGGGGAGCCTTTGGTTTGCCTCCTGTCTTGCCACTGGCTTGGCAGGTGACACAGGAGCTGCAAAACTCCCTGACTTTTTCTGACATTTGGGGCCAATAAAAATGGTTGACCAGCCTGTTCCAGGTCTTGGTCTGTCCCAAATGTCCAGCTAAGGGGATATCATGGCTTAAGGTAAGGAGGAATTCTCTATACTTCTGGGGGACCACTACTCTCCTAGTAGCCCCTGGTTTGAGGGCCCTTGCCTCAGTGTAGAGAACTCCATCCTCCCAGTAAACCTTATGGGACCCACTGGTATCCCCTTGTTCTAACCTGGCAGCAGTCTGCCTCAGGTCCTCAAGAGTGGGACACTCTCTTTGTCCCTGGCACAAATCTTCTCTGGTGGGCCCACCTGCCCCTTGCAGTTCTGCCAAATCAGGCATAGTTTGCAGGGGAAGTGTCCCTCCCTCAGAGTTCAGATCCTCCCCCTCAGGGTTGGATTCTTCCTGACCCTCTGTACTTGTTGGGGCTGGCAATCCAGACCCAGTGCCCTTTCTCTTTTTCTTGGAGGCTTGGCCCATTGTTCCAGGGTCCAAGTGTCCAGCATTTCCCTGTTGTGCTGCCTGTGACCTGGTCACAGCACACACCCATTCAGGGAGGTCCAGCATCTGTGCATGGACCCTTCTCTCCACTTCTGACCATTCAGATGCTTCAAGATCATTTCCCAGCAGACACTCTACTGGGAGGGCAGGAGCTACAGCTACCTTCTTAGGGCCAGTCACACCTCCCCATTCCAGACTCACCATAGCCATGGGATGGAGTTTGGTTCTGCTATCTGCATAAGTCACCTGGTGGAAGACACCAGGTAAGACCTGCCCTGGAGAAACCAGCTTTTCTGTGACCATTGTCACACTGGCTCCTGTATCTCTCAGAGCTTCCACTTCAGTCCCATTGACTTTAGGCCTCTGCCTATACCTCTCCATGATGGGAGGTAAGGTGGCCATAGTTGCAATGTCCACCCCACCCACGGATACTAAGGTGACCTCAGTGTACCCTGATTCCACCCCTGGGCCAACTTCCACCCCCAACCCTACACTAGCAATCCCCTGGGATTGCCCACCAGTGGGGGGCTTCTTGGAGCAGATAGCATCTCCTCTTTTATGTCCAGGTTGATGACAATCAAAACACTTGCCGGCCTTAGCAAGCTCCTGAAACCTTCCTGCTTTAGCAGGATCATAATTCTTTCCCTGATACCCTTTCCCTTTAAAAGTGAATTGGCTCGGGGCTCCCCCTCCCTGAGAAGTTTTTGGGGACTCTTGTGAGGACTCTTTGGGCTTTTTATCATCTTTCCCCTGGTTCTTCCCCTGAGAAGAACCATGTCCTCCCTTTTTCTGATCACCCCCTGGGGGTTTCTGGTTAACCCTAGTTCTTAACCAGTCATCTGCTGCCTCCCCCAGCTCTCTGGGGTTGGTCAACCTAGAGTCTACTAGATACTGGCGGAGCCTCTCTTGGACACAATTAGTTAGAAGGTGCTCCCTCATAATCAAATTGTACAGCCCCTCAAAGGTACTTACCCTGTTGCCCTGTATCCAGCCCTCCAGTGCCTTTACTGAAATGTCCACAAAGTCCACCCAGGACTGGGTGCTTGTCTTTTGGGTGTCCCTAAACTTGAGCCTATACTGCTCTGGGGTCAGACCAAACTTTTTAGTCAAGCAACTCTTCATACTGGGGTATGACTCTGCATCCTCCCCACTCATGGTTAGGAGCCTATCCCTCCCAGAGTTGGGAACCAACTCCCAAAGAAGTGAACCCCAGTACTGAGGCTTGACTTTCCTCATCTGGAGGGCCCTCTCAAAGGCCCCCAGCCACTTATCTATGTCATCCCCTTCTACATAGGCAGGAACCACCCCTTTGGGTAATCTGGGGGCAAAACCCCCACCCAGGGACATCTCAGCCTCTTTATCGCTGCCACCATCTCTTTTCTCTTTGCTTGCCCACTTTTTCTTTTCTAGGGCCAGCTTCTCTGCTTCCAAAGCTATGTATGCTAGCTGGGCCTCCAGCTCTCTTTCTCTGATGGATGGGTTCTCTCCTCCTGAAGGGACCCCCTTCCTACCACTAGCTTTGGGTCTGCCCCTAGTGACTGTATCTACTGAGGACCGTTCTTCCTCTTCCTTACTTAGGCTCAGATGCCTTCCCTCCCCTGAGTGGTTAGAGTTAGCATCTTCCCCTTTTTCTTCCTCCTCTGGAGCTTCCTCTGTCTCTACCTCTTGGGCCTCAGCCCATGCTGTCAGGGATTTAATCAGGATTTGCTTCCTGAGATCAGTGGTTGCAGGCAACCCTCTTTCAATACACAACCCCCTAAGCTGGACTACTGTCAGTGTGGGTAGGCTAGCCAGATCAAGCTCCATGGTTCCCTAGTTTGTGTCAACAAAATCTTTTTGCAAAAATTGGAAACAAGAATTTAGAAAAATTACAAAAATTCAATAATTGAAATTAATCCAAATTAATAAAAAAAAAAAAAAAAAATTAAAATTACAAATTAAAAAAAAAAATGTTTTGCACTAAGACAATTTAAAGGATTTTTAATTTGTTTTACTTAAACTGTAACGTGATACTGAACACAAGTACAGGATCCCACCGCTGCCACCAAAAATGTTGGAAAATGGGTTATTGGTAAGGGCAGGTAGGTACCTACACCTAGCAACAAGCCACTAACCTCCACCTAGGTACAGTTAGGTCTCAGTAAATTAATCCCAGCTCAACCCTTGGTAGCTTGGCAACGAGCGTCAAGGCTTAACTTAGGAGACAGTGTGTAAAGCATTCAAATATCACAAAACAGTAATTAAATAAAACACAGGAAACAGTTTAAAAATCCAAAACCAATTTATAAAAATAGTTTATATTTTTATCTTTAAAATGACACAAAAACGAATAAAATTGGTTCAGGGGAACCGGAGATATGAATTTTTAAAGTATTATTATTTTTCTAGCGCTTAGAAACAAAAAGCGCCAATCGGGTCATCTGGTTGCACCAGGACCGGGACAAAGTCAAAGTTTCAGGCCGACCGCGATGGAGCCCTGCTCGGCTACAAGTCGCGGGAGGCCTCGGTTAAAAAGTTACCTTCTGACTTAGTCTTTATTTTGAAGTTTTTCTTCACCGGGACGAACCTGCCAGTTGAATCCGACCTCCTGGAGCCCTTGTCCGGATACGCGATGTGGGTTTCCTCGGTGGTGATTTCTACCTTCGGACTTAGTTGTTTTTTCGAGATGAAAATCCTTTGACCGGGGTAAAGCTGGATCTTGATCCGACGTCCGTGGAGCCCTTCTCGAATACGATGGCTGGGAGGTCCCGATCAACTTTTTACGTTCGGACTTAGTCTCTTTTTCGGATGTTTTTCTTTACCGGGACGAACCACGAAGTCAGGCCGGGTCGCGGTTGAGGCAAGCCGGCTAGAATTTCCGCGGCGGGTCGGTCCCTCTCTGGAGCTTTTTTACAAAAATTCTCAAATCTTTTCCAAACTTCTGGGGCTTCACCCAGATGTTCTTTTAAGGTTCTTTTGGGGTCCACAGCTCACCCCAAGGGTCCAGAGGTTCTGTGATGGTCCTTGGGGGGTGCGGACTTCAACTCCCAGAATGCACCTGGCGCAAACTCCTTTTTTGCCACTGGGCAGTGGTCAACTGGTCTCTTTTTTAGGAGTTGGGGCAGGGGACTCTGGATAGCAATTTTTCACCTGTAGCAAACAGGGAGTCCCTCCTTGAACCAGTTGAAGCCAGGCAAAGTCCTTCTTGTGGTGAAGCCCAAGTGTGCAGCTGGTGCAGTCCTTCTGAGTGCAGGGTCCAGGTGCAGGCCAGGGGTCCAGCAGGGCAGTCCTTCTTCTCCTTAAGTTCCTTCTTCTTGAAAGTTGGCGGGGATCTGAGGTGTGGGGACAGGTCTGCCAGTTTTATCCTTGCTCCTGGGTGAAAAGCAGGGGGTCCTGGTCCTCCAATCAGGTACAGGGTCGTCCCCCTGTGATGACCACTTCCTGGGAAGTGTGGCAAAAATCCATCCCAAAAGGCAACAGTCTCTAAAAATCCAACATGGCTGAATCTGATTTTTGGAGGTTACATCTGGCTGAGCCCACCCACTGGTGTGGCTAAAAATCATAAACACACCCCTCTCCTGCCCTCTCCTAATCTAATCAAGGGGGCACCTAGTTGTCTGGGGTTGCAGGATGTGGGGGTGTTGCTGGGTGCTCCAGATGTCCTTCTCTGCCTTTGAAGACCAGTTTGGCAGCCCTCCCCCTTCCTGCCTCACCATCTGCTGAGGGGAGATTCTCTCCCCCAAGCACATTCCTTTGTGTGAAGCCAGGCCACTTCACACCTCATCAAGGCAGCCTGGCAGAAGCTGCTGCAGGCTGGCCAATCAGAGCACAGCAGCAAAAACAATGCAGAGCTGAAATTGGCAACTTTTTAGGTAAAGTCTAAACTTTTTACCTGAACAAGTTATATTAAATCCAACAACTGGAAGTTGTGGGATTTATTACAACAATTAATTTGATACCAAATTCTTGGTATGTAACATTTAAGGAGACTTTAAAATTTAAAATAAAGTCTGCCCATTCTAGCCTATGAAGGCCATTTACTTCAATGAGGGAAAAACGAATTTAGCTGTTTTTACCTCACCAGGGCTTATAAATCTATTTTTATAAAGTCCCTGCTTATAGTTACATGGCACCCAGCCCTAGGGGCACATAGGGCACACCTTAGGGGTGACTTATATGTAAAAATAAGGTAGTTTAAGACTTTGGAAGTACCTTTAATTCCAAAGTCGAATTTGCATATAACTTTAATTTAAAAGCAGCCAGCAAGGCAGGCTTGCTTTTAAAATGACACTGGGCACCTCAGCAGTGCACCTAGGTGTGCACCACCTATGCTGTGGTCCCTAAACCTACATGCCCTACCATATACTAGGGACTTATAGGTAGGTTAACTTAGCCAATTATAATTAGCCTAATTTGCATATCCATTTTACACAGAGCACTGGCCCTGGGACTGGTAAGCAGTACCCAGGGCACAGCCAAGAGTCAGTAACCACCAGTACCTATCCAAAAAGTGTGGGGGTGATCAGGCAAAAAAGGAGGACTTTCCTACACTGCCCCCCCCCCAGATGAAAGGTGATGGGTTCTAACCTACACCCTGGTAGTCCTCATCAGCTAAGTGGAAAAACCTGGAAAGGCCATCTGCATTGGCATGAGCAGTCCCAGGTCTGTGCTCCACTGTGAAGTCCATCCCCTGTAGGGAAATGGACCACCTTAACAGTTTTGGGTTCTCCCCCCTCATCTGCATCAACCACCTGAGAGGTCTGTGGTCAGTTTGTACACGGAAGTGAGTGCCAAACAAGTAAGGCCTCAACTTCTTCAGGGACCAGACCACAGCAAAGGCCTCCCTCTCAATGGCACTCCATTTTTTCTCTCTGGGGAGTAGTCGCCTGCTGATGAAGGCAACTGGGTGATCATGGCCCTCTTCATTAACTTGTGCTAACACTGCCCCAATCCCTTCCTCTGAAGCATCTGTTTGTACTACAAACTCCTTGCTATAGTCAGGGGCCAGTAACACAGGTGCTGAACACATAGCCTGCTTTTGGGTGTCAAAAGCTTTCTGACACTCTGGGGTCCAAATGACCTTCTTGGGCTGTTTCTTGGAGGTAAGCTCAGTCAGAGGGGCCACTATGGTCCCAAAATTCTGAACAAACCTCCTGTAGTACCCAGTCAGGCCAAGAAAGGCCCTGACCTGAGTCTGGGTTTTAGGAGCCTCCCAATCCAGAATAGTCTGGATCTTGGGCTGGAGAGGTTGTACATGGCCTCCACCAACAAGGTGGCCCAGGTACACAACAGAGCTTTGCCCTATCTGGCACTTGCTTGCCTTGATAGTCAGGCCTGCTTGAAGCAGGGCCTGAAGCACTTCCTTCAGGTGGACCAGGTGGTCCCTCCAGGTGGAACTAAATACAGCTATATCATCCAGATAAGCTGCACTGAAAGATTCCAACCCAGATAGGACTCTGTTCACCAACCGTTGGAAGGTGGCAGGAGCATTTTTCATGCCAAAGGGCATCACCTTGAACTGAAAGTGGTCCTCTGGTGTGGAAAAGGCTGACCTCTCCTTAGCTCTTGGACTTAAGGCAATCTGCCAATATCCTGAGGTCAGATCAAATGTGCTCAGGAATTTGGCAGCCCCCAACCTGTCAATGAGCTCATCAGCTCTAGGTATGGGGTGAGCATCAGTCCTAGTGACTGCGTTTAGACCTCTGTAGTCCACACAGAATCTCAATTCTTTCTTCCCACCTTGGGGATTAGCTTTGGGCACCAGTACCACTGGACTGGACCAAGGACTATCAGAGGGCTCAATTACCTTGAGGTCCAACATCTTAGCCACTTCAGCTTTGATGTTGGCCTTGACCTGGTCAGACAGCCTGTACAGCTTGTTCTTGACAGGCAAGCTGTCACCAGTGTCAACATCATGGACACACCAATTGGTGAGTCCTGGGGTCAGGGAGAACAGACTAGCAAACTGTCCCAAAACTTGCTTACAGTCTTTTAGTTGCTGATTTGTCAATTTGGGAGAGAGTACCACTCCCTCCACTGACCCATCTTTTGCCTTTGAGGACAGGAGGTCTGGCAGAGGTTCACCCTCCTCCTCCTTCCCTTCATCAGTGACCATTAGCATGGTCATGTCTGCCCTGTCCTGGTGGGGTTTCATCCTGTTTACATGCAGGATCCTGTGAGGATTCCTGGGGGTGCGAAGGTCCACCAAGTAGGTGACCTCACCTTTTTTCTCCAGAATTGGATAGGGCCCAGTCCATTTTGCCTGAAGTGCCCTAGGAGCCATAGGCTCCAAAACCCACACCAGCTGTCCTGGGTGATACTCAGGCATGGTAGCCTTTTGATCATGCCAGAGCTTCATGAGCTCCTGGCTGGCCTCCAGGTTTCTGCTTGCCTTCTTCATATACTCAGCCATGCGTGACCGCAGGCCCAGTACATAATCTAGCACATTCTCCTTGGATTATTTGAGAGGCTTTTCCCAAGACTCTCTCACCAAGCACAATGGGCCTCTTACAGGGTGCCCAAACAGTAACTCAAAGGGGCTGAATCCAACCCCCTTCTGTGGCACCTCTCTGTAGGCAAACAGCAGGCATGGGAGGAGGACATCCCATCTCCTCCTGGGTTTGTCAGACAAACCCATGATCATGCCCTTCAGGGTCTTATTAAATCTTTCCACGAGACCATTGGTCTGTGGGTGGTAGGGGGTGGTGAACTTATAAGTAACACCACACTCATCCCACATGGCTTTCAGATAGGCTGACATAAAGTTTGCGCCCCTATCTGAGACCACCTCCTTTGGGAATCTCACTCTGGTGAACACACCAAGTAGTGCCCTAGCCAATGTGGGAGCAGTGACTGTCCGAAGGGGTATTGCCTCAGGGTACCTGGTGGCATGGTCCACTACCACCACAATGTACCTGTTACCTGAAGCAGTTGGTGGGTCTAGGGGACCAACAATGTCAATCCCCACTCGCTCAAAGGGAGTCCCAACCACTGGCAGTGGTATCAGGGGAGCCTTTGGTTTGCCTCCTGTCTTGCCACTGGCTTGGCAGGTGACACAGGAGCTGCAAAACTCCCTGACTTTTTCTGACATTTGGGGCCAATAAAAATGGTTGACCAGCCTGTTCCAGGTCTTGGTCTGTCCCAAATGTCCAGCTAAGGGGATATCATGGCTTAAGGTAAGGAGGAATTCTCTATACTTCTGGGGGACCACTACTCTCCTAGTAGCCCCTGGTTTGAGGGCCCTTGCCTCAGTGTAGAGAACTCCATCCTCCCAGTAAACCTTATGGGACCCACTGGTATCCCCTTGTTCTTGCCTGGCAGCAGTCTGCCTCAGGTCCTCAAGAGTGGGACACTCTCTTTGTCCCTGGCACAAATCTTCTCTGGTGGGCCCACCTGCCCCTTGCAGTTCTGCCAAATCAGGCATAGTTTGCAGGGGAAGTGTCCCTCCCCTAGAGTTCAGATCCTCCCCCTCAGGGTTGGATTCTTCCTGACCCTCTGTACTTGTTGGGGCTGGCAATCCAGACCCAGTGCCCTTTCTCTTTTTCTTGGAGGCTTGGCCCATTGTTCCAGGGTCCAAGTGTCCAGCATTTCCCTGTTGTGCTGCCTGTGACCTGGTCACAGCACACACCCATTCAGGGAGGTCCAGCATCTGTGCATGGACCCTTCTCTCCACTTCTGACCATTCAGATGCTTCAAGATCATTTCCCAGCAGACACTCTACTGGGAGGGCAGGAGCTACAGCTACCTTCTTAGGGCCAGTCACACCTCCCCATTCCAGACTCACCATAGCCATGGGATGGAGTTTGGTTCTGCTATCTGCATAAGTCACCTGGTGGAAGACACCAGGTAAGACCTGCCCTGGAGAAACCAGCTTTTCTGTGACCATTGTCACACTGGCTCCTGTATCTCTCAGAGCTTCCACTTCAGTCCCATTGACTTTAGGCCTCTGCCTATACCTCTCCATGATGGGAGGTAAGGTGGCCATAGTTGCAATGTCCACCCCACCAACGGATACTAAGGTGACCTCAGTGTACCCTGATTCCACCCCTGGGCCAACTTCCACCCCCAACCCTACACTAGCAATCCCCTGGGATTGCCCACCAGTGGGGGGCTTCTTGGAGCAGATAGCATCTCCTCTTTTATGTCCAGGTTGATGACAATCAAAACACTTGCCGGCCTTAGCAAGCTCCTGAAACCTTCCTGCTTTAGCAGGATCATAATTCTTTCCCTGATACCCTTTCCCTTTAAAAGTGAATTGGCTCGGGGCTCCCCCTCCCTGAGAAGTTTTTGGGGACTCTTGTGAGGACTCTTTGGGCTTTTTATCATCTTTCCCCTGGTTCTTCCCCTGAGAAGAACCATGTCCTCCCTTTTTCTGATCACCCCCTGGGGGTTTCTGGTTAACCCTAGTTCTTAACCAGTCATCTGCTGCCTCCCCCAGCTCTCTGGGGTTGGTCAACCTAGAGTCTACTAGATACTGGCGGAGCCTCTCTTGGACACAATTAGTTAGAAGGTGCTCCCTCATAATCAAATTGTACAGCCCCTCAAAGGTACTTACCCTGTTGCCCTGTATCCAGCCCTCCAGTGCCTTTACTGAAATGTCCACAAAGTCCACCCAGGACTGGGTGCTTGTCTTTTGGGTGTCCCTAAACTTGAGCCTATACTGCTCTGGGGTCAGACCAAACTTTTTAGTCAAGCAACTCTTCATACTGGGGTATGAGTCTGCATCCTCCCCACTCATGGTTAGGAGCCTATCCCTCCCAGAGTTGGGAACCAACTCCCAAAGAAGTGAACCCCAGTACTGAGGCTTGACTTTCCTCATCTGGAGGGCCCTCTCAGAGGCCCCCAGCCACTTATCTATGTCATCCCCTTCTACATAGGCAGGAACCACCCCTTTGGGTAATCTGGGGGCAAAACCCCCACCCAGGGACACCTCAGCCTCTTTATCGCTGCCACCATCTCTTTTCTCTTTGCTTGCCCACTTTTTCTTTTCTAGGGCCAGCTTCTCTGCTTCCAAAGCTATGTATGCTAGCTGGGCCTCCAGCTCTCTTTCTCTGATGGATGGGTTCTCTCCTCCTGAAGGGACCCCCTTCCTACCACTAGCTTTGGGTCTGCCCCTAGTGACTGTATCTACTGAGGACCGTTCTTCCTCTTCCTCACTTAGGCTCAGATGCCTTCCCTCCCCTGAGTGGTTAGTTAGCATCTTCCCCTTTTTCTTCCTCCTCTGGAGCTTCCTCTGTCTCTACCTCTTGGGCCTCAGCCCATGCTGTCAGGGATTTAATCAGGATTTGCTTCCTGAGATCAGTGGTTGCAGGCAACCCTCTTTCAATACACAACCCCCTAAGCTGGACTACTGTCAGTGTGGGTAGGCTAGCCAGATCAAGGTCCATGGTTCCCTAGTTTGTGTCAACAAAAACCTTTTGCAAAAATTGGAAACAAGAATTTAGAAAAATTACAAAAATTCAATAATTGAAATTAATCCAAATTAATAAAAAAAAAAAATTAAAAAAAAATTACAAATTAAAAAAAAACTTTTTTTTGCACTAAGACAATTTAAAGGATTTTTAATTTGTTTTACTTAAACTGTAACGTGATACTGAACACAAGTACAGGATCCCACCGCTGCCACCAAAAATGTTGGAAAATGGGTTATTGGTAAGGGCAGGTAGGTACCTACACCTAGCAACAAGCCACTAACCGCCACCTAGGTACAGTTAGGTCTCAGTAAATTAATCCCAGCTCAACCCTTGGTAGCTTGGCAACGAGCGTCAAGGCTTAATTTAGGAGACAGTGTGTAAAGCATTCAAATATCACAAAACAGTAATTAAATAAAACACAGGAAACAGTTTAAAAATCCAAAACCAATTTATAAAAATAGTTTATATTTTTATCTTTAAAATGACACAAAAACGAATAAAATTGGTTCAGGGGAACCGGAGATATGAATTTTTAAAGTATTATTATTTTTCTAGCGCTTAGAAACAAAAAGCGCCAATCGGGTCATCTGGTTGCACCAGGACCGGGACAAAGTCAAAGTTTCAGGCCGACCGCGATGGAGCCCTGCTCGGCTACAAGTCGCGGGAGGCCTCGGTTAAAAAGTTACCTTCTGACTTAGTCTTTATTTTGAAGTTTTTCTTCACCGGGACGAACCTGCCAGTTGAATCCGACCTCCTGGAGCCCTTGTCCGGATACGCGATGTGGGTTTCTTCGGTGGTGATTTCTACCTTCGGACTTAGTCGTTTTTTCGAGATGAAAATCCTTTGACCGGGGTAAACCTGGATCTTGATCCGACGTCCGTGGAGCCCTTCTCGAATACGATGGCTGGGAGGTCCCGGTCAACTTTTTACGTTCGGACTTAGTCTCTTTTTCGGATGTTTTTCTTTACCGGGACGAACCACGAAGTCAGGCCGGGTCGCGGTTGAGGCAAGCCGGCTAGAATTTCCGCGGCGGGTCGGTCCCTCTCTGAAGCTTTTTTACAAAAATTCTCAAATCTTTTCCAAACTTCTGGGGCTTCACCCAGATGTTCTTTTAAGGTTCTTTTGGGGTCCACAGCTCACCCCAAGGGTCCAGAAGTTCTGTGATGGTCCTTGGGGGGTGCGGACTTCAACTCCCAGAATGCACCTGGCGCAAACTCCTTTTTGGCCACTGGGCAGTGGTCAACTGGTCTCTTTTTTAGGAGTTGGGGCAGGGGACTCTGGATAGCAATTTTTCACCTGTAGCAAACAGGGAGTCCCTCCTTGAACCAGTTGAAGCCAGGCAAAGTCCTTCTTGTGGTGAAGCCCAAGTGTGCAGCTGGTGCAGTCCTTCTGAGTGCAGGGTCCAGGTGCAGGCCAGGGGTCCAGCAGGGCAGTCCTTCTTCTCCTTAAGTTCCTTCTTCTTGAAAGTTGGCGGGGATCTGAGGTGTGGGGACAGGTCTGCCAGTTTTATCCTTGCTCCTGGGTGAAAAGCAGGGGGGTCCTGGTCCTCCAATCAGGTACAGGGTCGTCCCCCTGTGATGACCACTTCCTGGGAAGTGTGGCAAAAATCCATCCCAAAAGGCAACAGTCTCTAAAAATCCAACATGGCTGAATCTGATTTTTGGAGGTTACATCTGGCTGAGCCCACCCACTGGTGTGGCTAAAAATCATAAACACACCCCTCTCCTGCCCTCTCCTAATCTAATCAAGGGGGCACCTAGTTGTCTGGGGTTGCAGGATGTGGGGGTGTTGCTGGGTGCTCCAGATGTCCTTCTCTGCCTTTGAATACCAGTTTGGCAGCCCTCCCCCTTCCTGCCTCACCATCTGCTGAGGGGAGATTCTCTCCCCAAAGCACATTCCTTTGTGTGAAGCCAGGCCACTTCACACCTCATCAAGGCAGCCTGGCAGAAGCTGCTGCAGGCTGGCCAATCAGAGCACAGCAGCAAAAACAATGCAGAGCTGAAATTGGCAACTTTTTAGGTAAAGTCTAAACTTTTTACCTGAACAAGTTATATTAAATCCAATAACTGGAAGTTGTGGGATTTATTACAACAATTAATTTGATACCAAATTCTTGGTATGTAACATTTAAGGAGACTTTAAAATTTAAAATAAAGTCTGCCCATTCTAGCCTATGAAGGCCATTTACTTCAATGAGGGAAAAACAAATTTGGCTGTTTTTACCTCACCAGGGCTTATAAATCTATTTTTATAAAGTCCCTGCTTATAGTTACATGGCACCCAGCCCTAGGGGCACATAGGGCACACCTTAGGGGTGACTTATATGTAAAAATAAGGTAGTTTAAGACTTTGGAAGTACCTTTAATTCCAAAGTCGAATTTGCATATAACTTTAATTTAAAAGCAGCCAGCAAGGCAGGCTTGCTTTTAAAATGACACTGGGCACCTCAGCAGTGCACCTAGGTGTGCACCACCTATGCTGTGGTCCCTAAACCTACATGCCCTACCATATACTAGGGACTTATAGGTAGGTTAACTTAGCCAATTATAATTAGCCTAATTTGCATATCCATTTTACACAGAGCACTGGCCCTGGGACTGGTAAGCAGTACCCAGGGCACAGCCAAGAGTCAGTAACCACCAGTACCTATCCAAAAAGTGTGGGGGTGATCAGGCAAAAAAGGAGGACTTTCCTACACCCCCTAACTTTTTGCCTCCAGTTTTCACTTTTTGCTGGCGTTTTCCTGACTCTGATGGTGCACTGAGTACTGCTAGCCAGTCCCAGGGCCTGTACTCTGTATAAAATGAGTATGCAAATTAGGATAATTATAATTGGCTATGTCAACCTACCTATAAGTACCTGGTATATGGTAGGGCATGTAGGTTTAGGGACACCAGTATAGGTAGTGCCCCCATAGGTGCTCTGCTAAGGTGCCCAGTGTCATTTTAAGGGCAGACCTGCCATGCTGGCTGCTTTTAAACTAAAGTTATATGCAAATTCCACCTTGGAATTAAAAGTACTTCCAAAGTCTTAAACTACCTTATTTGTATATATAGGTCACCCCTAAGGTGTGCCGTATGTGGTCCTAGGGGTGAGTGCCATGTACCTATAAGCAGGGACCTTATAAAAATTGTTGTATAAACCCTGGTGAGGTAAAATAGCCAAATTCATGTTTCCCTCACTGTAGTGAATGGCCTCCATAGGCTAAAATGGGGAGACTTTATTTTAATTAACAAAGTCCCCTTAAGTGCCAGATACCTTGAGTTTGCTATCAAATTAACTTTTATTTTAAATCCCACAACTTGCAACTGTTGGATTTAATATAACTAGTGCAGGTAAAGTGTTTTGAAACTCTACCTGAACGTTGCCAACTTCAGCTCTATAGTGCCCTTCTCTGATTGGACAGCCTCTGGCAGCCTGGCCAGGCTGCTTGATGTGAAATGGCCTGGGCTGAACACAAAGAATGTGCCTGGGAGAGGAGATCTGCCTCAGCAGATGGTGAAGCAGGATTGGGGGGAGAGTAGCCAAACTGGTCTTCAAAGGTAGGGAAGGACATTTGGAGTAGCTCAGGACCTTCCTCACATCCTGTAACCCCAGACAATTAGGTGCCCTCTTGATTAGTTTAGGAGAGTGCAGGGGAGGGGTGTATTTAGGATGTTTAGCCACACCAGTGGGTAGGCTCAGCCAGATCTAACTTCCAAAAATCACTGTCAGCCATTTTGTTTTTTTTTAGAATGTTTCTCCCTGGGATTGATTTTTGCCACACTTCCGAGAAGTGGTCATCAAAGGGGGAAGGAGCCTGCCTGTGATTGGGTAACCAGGGTCCCCCTGCCTTTCACCCAGGAGCAAGGATAAATATGGCACAGCTGCCCCCGCACCTCAGATCCCTACCAGGAACAAGACAAAGAAGAAGAAAGACTGCCCTGCTGGACCCCTGATGTGCACCTGAACACTTCACTCTGAATAATTGCACCAGCTGCACACTAGGGCTTCACCACTAAAAGGACTTTGCCTGTCTTCTACTGCTTCAAGAAGGGACTCCCTGTTTGCTACAGGTACAAAGGAGCTGCCCAGAGTCTCCTGCATCAAGTCCTGCAAGCAGAGCCCAGCTGACCAGTGTCCAGTGTCCATTTGAGGATTCTGACCAGGTGCATACTGGGAATTGTAGTCCCAAATCCCAAGGAGAAACTCAGAGCTTCTGGAAACTTGGATCAGGTTGTGGGCACTTCAAGGACCCAAAAAGGGCCTCTGGAAGAAGGTCCAGGAAGATTGGAGACGTCTGAAGCAGCACCATAAGTTAAAGAGGTGTATTGTGGGTGTTGTAGTCCCAGACCCCCAAGAGGCACAACAGAGCCTCTGAATCCTTGGCTGGTGCTGTGGACCACTTTCCTGAATCAAGAAACACTTCTGATAGTAAGTGTAACAGTGTTACCTCATGGGTGGCCTGAATTCTGGAATTTGTCCCTGTCCAGTGAGAACTTTTTTAAATCCTTTGAGAGCTAGTTGTTCTATGTGCTACAAAACGTTAATTCTTTACAAATTCATATCTCTGGTTCCCCTTATCTGATTGTATTCCTTTTGGTGTCATTTTAAAGATAAAAATATAATCTATTTCCATTAAATGGTGTTGGATTTGTATTATGTTTTATTTATTTATGATTTTTAAATACATTACACACTTGTCTCCTAAGTTAAGCCTTGTCGCTCATTGCCAAGCTACCAAGGGTTGAGCTTGGTTTAATTTATTGAGACCTAACTGGACCTAATTGGGGGTTAGTGGCCTATTGCTAGGTGTAGGTACTTACCTGCCGTTACCAGTATTCCACTTTCCAACAACCTGTAGTTGGCCAAAAAAGGAGCTCAAGTGCCTGGTTGCTGCCCCCCACCTTGGTGAGCTTGCCCACACTGTAGTGCTTTGAATGTTTAGAGAGATAAAGCCAGACCCACCATAATGTATTCCTGGGCGTCTGGGATGGCCGTCCCTAACTCTCAACTCCTGATGCTCAATATGCCTTTGTGGTGTGGTGTGACAACCATGGAGCTTGAAAGGACTTCAAGCGTGGCTGTGCCGTTGCTGTTCCAAAGCTCCCTGCCGGGGAGAGGGAACGTTGCCTTCTTCAAGACCACGCTGCTCCTGCAGCAGAGAGCTCAAGGAAGCCGGCTGGACACCACGCTTGAATACTTGATCCGCTCCTCGCTCCCGCGGTACCATGAATATCCCCCCACAAATGCTGGATCATGTGGAGACGTTCCGTGCAGCTCACCCCATGGCCATGTTGCTGCTAGATCCTAGATGCAGCTAGTCATGGGGCATGACAGGATCTCCACGTGACTTCCTCACCCTGCATATCCTATGTTTACTGCTGCTAATCCAAAATCTGCGGGCTGAGAGGGCTCCCCCTGAAATTATGTACCAGCCCTAGGAGTCCACTCTGGGGTGTCTGGGACAGCAGGTCCACCCTGCTAACCCTGGCACAAATGCTCTGGAAAGCTCTTATCAGGCATTTTTCCAGGCTTCATCCAACACTGAGGGTATGGAAGGAGATTCTCAGTCAGGGTCCTCTTCTTTATCCCTGGAAGTGTTATCCATGCTACCAGTGGCACAGGCTTTAACCTCGTTGCCTCTATCACAGAGTGTGCCTATACCAAGCCCACCTCTCCATATTTCATGGAAGTAATGCTCTCCATGGTCTTAAAAGAACTATGGGACATGAAGCTATTGCAGAAGGAGGCTTGCAAGGAAAATTATGAACAGTTGGGTCAAATTAATAGCAGCATTCTTCAACTTTCTTCCTGTATATCATAGGTGGAGCAGCTGGTTTCTGATCTGGAAGATTCTAATACGGAGCACATCAATGAAATTATAAGGATGCAAGCGGATTTGAAAGAACTCCAGGCTAAGCTGGATGAATCAGAAAACAGGTCACGACGCTCCAACCTGAGATTTGTAGGTGTGCCTGAGGAATATGAGGCTGAAACCTCCATTAATAAAGTGAACTTTGACCTTATCTTCAAGCATATTTTACCGGATAAGGCTCCTGGTGTTTTTGACTTAACAATTATGCACATTCATCGTGTAACCACAATAAGATCTTCCAATGCAATACTCCCATGCACAATTAAAGTTAATTTTGGCAATTTCAGGATCAAAGAAGAAATTTTGACACATGCCATTAGGACACACAGCTGTACAACAGCGGACAATTTCTCGTTCTGGGTTTTCTCAGACATGTCCTTTCAGGCTGCTGTACATAGGCGAGAATTAATAGGAATGATTGATGATTTTGAAAAACAAGACACACCTGCTAGTTTAATATAGCGGTCTAAACTTAAAATATTCTTTAATGGACAGACACACATTTTTCAGACAGTTGTTCAAGCTAGAAATTTCTTAGAAGGAGTGATCTTTGATCCTGGACGATTTGGGATTTGTTTAATTTGTTCCTGTATTGATCTTGAATATCCAACTCAATCACGACCATGTGCTGAAACTCCATTGACATGTCACATCACTGCACTCCATCCCAGGGGAAAAGGTGGGTAGGGTGGTGGCAGGGGGGTTCTCAAGGCAGGGATCTCTTGTGGGTATATTTAAGCTAGGATGAGTGGGGTTCTAAAGGAGGAAGGGGCACACTGGAAGGTTGAGTATGGGGTGGTAGGGTGGGGGAAACAGCAGGTGATATCCTCAAGGATTGTTTGGAGGTATGTTATATCAATCCGAGGATAGCTGGGGAATACGATGTGGTATTGAGAGAACATGTTCAGAACCGAAAAGTAATTATATCTGAAGATGGTGCAGTACTGAGAGAGCACGCTCAGGATAGAGAGGCTATTATTTTATTGATATTTAGCTATATAAATTGCAGGAAAGAGTTTAAACATTGCTGCATGCAATGTAAATAGGGCTAATAATCAGGTGAAATTTCACACAATACTTGATTGGATAAGGTCATCACATTCTCAGATAACTCTTTTGCAAGAGACCCTTCTAAAGCTCCAGCTAAATTCCTAAGCTGCCTAATTTTATCTCTCAGTCCTTTTTTGTATTAGTCAATGCTGTGGTACGTGGGGCGACCATTTTAGTAACACGTGAATTCCCCAGAGAGGTCTTTCAGGTGTTCAAACATACACAAGCAAGATGGCTTATAATAAGCACAATAATTCTAAACCAGCACATTCACTTTGCAAGATTTTATGGATCTGCTGAACATTAAATAAGCTCTCTGGGGGGGCTGTACCATGTTTTGAATACAATACTTAGCTTGCTTGTGGTAGGAGGAAATTTTAATATTACAGTATACCTGACATTCGATACATCTTGTTGAACAAGGAACAGAATAAACCGAGAGCAACCTCCTGTTCGGCAAAATTCAATTGTGATTTGGCACAAGTTGACATCTGGAGATTGCTAGAATTTACTTGTTTTTCCAAAAGGCATAATACAGCCTCTAGGATAGAGTACATCTTAATTTCGTTCCAATGGGCCAGAGGTGGCATGTATTCTTTCCAATCAGGGATGTGGAGTTCCTATCGGACACATTGTTCGGGATCAAGGGCAACAAGTTTTTATGTTTATTTAGTCCTTGGAAGAAGTAGACTCAACCCAATGCATCACAAACCCTTTGGCTGCTGGTTTACAGAGAAGAGACCTGTCTGGAGTTGAGGTAATGTGTGTGTCCATACATTAATGCTGTTTGAACTTGTATTTATGGTTCATTAATGAAAAGCCGTCATTTTTAGGGTGAGCGCTGTAAATAAACGTTTTAAGGTCACATTGCACTACTGACAGTGGTTCCAGTAAAAAAAAAAAAAGTGTACAAACGTTTGAAAAGTTTAACAATATGAGGCTAAGTATAATGCTCCCAGAATGCTCTCTGATTAGATGCATATCTTTGCAGAAGCTTGTACGCAAGAGTGATGATTCTTTACTTTCAAAATAAAATGCTCTGAAAAAAATGCAAGTAGGAAAAAAAGGTTTTGCTACTATGAAATTGTAGGTGCTATTTCTTTGAAGAGTCACTTAGTAAAATGTGTTGATGCATGCTAGTATTTCCCATAAATATTCCTAATGGAAAATCAGTGTAACCATTTTCAACAAGATTATGGAAAGCATGAAAATAAACAAGCACTGACAACGCTAACCAATCCGACATTTTTTGTGAGTTGTTTGGTTTCGTCAATGCATGTCTTGTTTTGGCATGGCTTTTGTAAAACTTTATTGTTGTGGGAGCTGCCAGGCCCTCACCATTGTAACAAACATTGGCAAAAAGAAAAAATAGTTTTTGGTCTCAAAAACAACACATTGCCACCAGTGGCGTAACAAAAGCCCCGCAGCCCCCCTCCAGCGGGCCTCCTCAGCACAGCACCTGCCCTGAGTGAGTCTGGGGGGGGCTCCATGTTGTCTGCATGGGGGCCCCTCCAGTTTTGTTACGCCACTGCCACAGTAGTTTGTGGCACTGAACAAAACTACTTTGTGTGCCAATACGTTCCTTGTGGAAGAGCAGAATGTGATCACTCACAGTAAAGCAAGTCGATAGAGAAATAGAAATGTAATAAAAACAAAATGTCTTTGTTAACGCCAGTCGTAATTAGGGACCCAAATCTTAAAGAAAGTCACAAAAGTGCACCCATGGTATATGTCTTTGAATTAGTGGCTTTCATGAATTCACAAGAACGTACATATGTACACCAGGAAATAGTACTCCTAGAAAATATTGGTGAACTGTATGTTATCACAAGCAAATATGCATGTGTAGATGTGCTCATGTGAAAATCTACTGAGCGATTATAAGTTCACTATCCCTCCAACCACTTTTTTCCCAATCCTGAAAGAATTTCTACTTCTGCCGTTGTCAAGAGTAAATTTCCAACCTTTCTCATTACGGGAAAAGATTAGAGAAGAGCTAGTGAAAACCCTTAAAACATGCAAGTTAGTAGGTTTGCACACTCAAAGGCATTCTAGCCCAGGAACTATTGCTTACTGCTTCCTCTAGCCCCAGTAAGTGGATCTGCAGAAAGGTTGCAAAATAAGGAAATTGCTATAGTAGGGATTAAAATTGCAAGTATTTATGCCCTACTATAGTAGCAGCCCTGGCATAATCAGGAAGGCTATTAACAGAGCTCTTACATAATGAGATTGCTGCCATAATTTGTTGCCACACTAAATGGCACCAAAGGGAAAAGTCGATTTTTTTAACAGGGCAAGTAGATTTAAGAAGCAACCTGTCCCATGGACAAGCAGATATTTTATTAAGTTCCACACCCCTGCCAATCCTTTCTCTGATCATTTGGTTTTCTTGATCAAGCTGTATATCCGAGGGCCAGGGCTGAGCGATCGTGATGGAGTTTTGACAAATCCCTCATAAGAGAGGAAGGGTGGATAACTATCCTTAAGACATCTGTTACTGCGTTTTTTCACACCAATTAAAGGGTCAGCCTCCACATTTGATATCTGGGAAGTCTGTAAGGCATTCGTAAGGGGGGAAGTAATCTCTCACAAATCTCACCCAAGTAAAATAGCAAGAAGAAAGCTTCCAGCCTCCAGCAGGAGTTTGACAAGGCAGTTTGGAGCTATCAAACTACTTATGAGTCAGAGACCACCCATAAATTAAAGGAGGCCCGGTATAAATTGAGGGTTTATTATTTATCTCGCGAAATAGTTAATCAACATACATGCGTCCAGCGACAGTATGAAGAGAGCGAGCATATGAGCAAGTTGTTAGCTTGGTCTATAAAGAAAAAGTCTAATAATGCCATTGTTAATTCAATTTTCGATGGGGCCCTGTGGATTCTAGTTAACCATTCTAAAGCTACTGAGGAGGTTTTTATGTCCTACTATTAAAGACTCAATACTACCACACTTCGACTAATGTGGGACAGTTAAAACAATACTTAACATCAATTAATTTACAAATTCTCAGAGAAGAATCAAAGGCTTTTTTAATAGCCCCCTTATGCTGACAGAGGTGAAATAGACAATCTTCGCGTCTCCAAATGTGAAGGCCTGTGGTGAGCACGGCCTGCAGGCTGAGGTGTATAAATCATTGGTAGAGCAAATAGCAGAATTTTTGGTTACTGTCTTTAGTGGTATACTTAATGGGGCAGAGATTCCAGCTTCTTTTTCAAGGGCTGCCATTGTATGCTTCATAGAAATGGGTAAACCACCAGAGACACCGGAATCTTATCGTCAAATGAGTTTATTAAATCATGACAATAAGCTCCTGACGAAGATCTTGGCCTCTAGAGTTACCTCCGTGGCACAAACAGCAATCCACGGCGATCAGTGTGGTTTTCTTCCAGGTCAATCTATATTAACTAATACTAACTTCTTGCTACACACTCTTGATTACTACTCCCACAACAACATCTGGGCAGCAATCATCATGCTCGACACAAAGAAAGCATTTGATTTAGTTCAGTGGGAGGTGCTGTTCTTGAATAAGGATAAATTTAACTTTCCTATGAAAGTTATCCAGACAATCTGCAGTTTGTACTCCAAGGTGGAAGTCAAGATCTTAGTCAATGCACGTATGGTAGGGACTTTGCAAGTCCGTCGGGGCACTCCGCAGGGGTGCCTTCTTTCACCTGTGCTGTTCGCGCTTTTTATTGAACCCCTGGCAGCCACTTTCCCCCAAGATACTTCTATTCAAGCACCATTACCGCAAGCACCAAAATTGAAATTGTTTGCTGACAATTTGATTCTCCTATCTTCTAGCTGAGCCACAGAATATAGAGAGGGCCTTCGAGAAGATTGAGGTGTTTACAGATTTGGGTGGTCATAAGGATAACCACACTAAGTCAGAGGCTTTGCTGTTTATTAGCACCAAATCCATCCCTCCTTCTGCTATGCGGGCTCACTTCCGTCTTATTAGATATCTGGGCATTCATGTACCCCATAACTTCTCTGACCTTTATCAGCTCAACTACATGTCCACCCTAAATAAAGCACAAGGTCTTCTGCAGAAATGGCAAAATCCCTGACTGACCATTATTGGACGGGTGGCACTTTCCAAAATTATGATCCTTCCTCTCTTTTTGTCTATTTTTTCTAATGTAATTATCAAAGACCCTCTGAATGTTTTAAGGAAATAGAGGAAATGCTTCTGGGCAAATAAAAAACCTCATACTCAGCTTGATATGCGTTGCTCAGCAGTTAAAAGAAGGAGGGCTTGCTGTACCTTATTTAGGTAAATATGAGGCCGCTTTCCAGGACTGTGCTACATAAGAGCTGCCTTATCCTACAAACAAGATTACAATTGCTATTTACAGCAAATGCTCGCAGAACGTGGTATCCAGCTCCCACATTTTCTTAAGGTACAGCAACTTCCAAAACATACTAGGTATAAAATGTATAATGCAGTTTGTCTCAGGGCTCTGCAATTTTCTGAAAAATACCAAGCTCCGAGCTTTCACCCATCAATTAAGCTTCTCGATTCGGGAATGCTGGGTCTCAAGCTCAGCCCGACCCATATCAGAGAGTGGGAAAAATTGGGATTTTTCAGGTTTAACGATTTTCTACTGGGTGACCAAACCAAAACATGTGCCCAATTCAGAACAGATGAAGTATTTATTCCTGATCACCTTATGTTTTCCTGCGTTTAGATTCATAATTTTTTGCAGACCGACCAGAAAACAATAGATCCGTTAGCTTCCACAATTGCCCAGGCGTTGCACGTGAAAAATCAGATGGGTATAGGTAATTGGTACAGAATCTTGTGCCAACAGACCTATATAAGAATGATTCCCCGCTTTTTGACGAAGGTCAAAATGGCCACAGGGTGCAGGATAGATCCACAGTCATGGAGGCATTATTTTGATCCCGTAAAGCAATAAGGGGGGCAAATTTTAAGAAAATGTCATTTTTCTCAAAATGGATTCTTTACTGAACTCCAGCCCATATAAAGAAAGCATTCCCAGCAGCCTCTGGGCAATGACCACATTGTAGATGTAATCAGGGGGATTGGCTGCATCTATTTTTCACTTGTCCGGTGCTAGTGGAATATTAGGAGAGAATATCTCAGTGGATTAGTTCCAAAGTGCATGTCTCTCTTGTTCCAGACTCCTTGGGAGCACGTTTTAGTATCTCCAGCAACATAGGCTTATCGAAACATTTAAAGCTAATTTTCTTTATTGCCTCCCTAGTCGCTAAATCATTAATTTTACAGGCATGGAAGTCATTGGTACGTCTGCCCTACGAGGCATGGGAGCTTACAATGCAAACAGTTTGCATCAAGGAAAAATTGTATGCAAAATGAATCTGTGCAACTCGTAAGTTCAAGGGTATCTAGGGAGCAAGTAAGGAGTTAGCCCCATAAAGAGGGATTCCAATATTTTCTACTCTGGGGAAATAGTAATATGTTGATGCATGGTGGCTCTACGTACATTCTATCGAATCCTTCCCAGGGATGGCCACTGTATTCTTGTCTTTCATGGATTACTTTGAATATTGATTTTGATTGAGGTATTTTTGAATTTGTATTTCTTTTCTGTATCGACCTGCAAAATTGATTAAATACATTTTAAAAAAGAATATACATTTAATTTATGACAGAATGCTTTGCCACAACTATACTTTATAAATTATATTATAAGTAATTGGAAGAACTCTGTACCAAATAAAGCTAGAGGCATCAGGTCATGTGATTTATACCAGTGGGTCCCAACCTGTGGTCTGGGGATCCTGGGGTTCCGCAAAACCTTCTTTGGGGGTCCACCACTGCTTAGAAAATGAAATAATATTAACAGATTAGGTTCCCAGGTTTCAGTAATGACTTAGTGGGGCGTCCATGGATTCCAATGATGATTCAGTGGGGGTCCCCGGGTTCCAGTAATGATAAAGTGGAGGCCCACGGAAGTCAAAGGTTGGGAACCACTGATTTAGACAAGTTCCAGGGTAACTATTATGTAGCTGATGGGGGTACAGCTTTCTATAAATTACCAAGTGGTGACGATATTCACTTTTTTGAACAGTCGCTGGGAATCCTTAAGTTAAGAAGCATGTTCTAGTGTTCGAGAAAGATACATGCTATTCCTATAAGGGGAAAGCGCGGCAGGTGAGGTCAGTTGTAAAAGTCGGAGCGTGTGTGCTGCCGATGCTGCGTGGAAGCGAAATGAAGGGCTGTTGCAGCGGCCACACCCCTGGGGGGCGGCAGCTGTGGAGCCATGTGGCTCAGAAGGCAGGGGGCGGGCGGCCTCGAGGAATGGCAGGAATGCGGCTCTGCCGAGCCAAGCGGGCAGGGGAAAAGGGAAGGCCTTGAATAGCAAGGCTGGGGTGGAGAGGCAAAGCGCTTTGCCTACCCGAGGTCGAGGGGCCCTGGGGAGAGCGGATACTGAGCAAGAATGGGGCAAGACCCGGGGAAAAGGAGGAGAGAGAGTGGGCCTAGCAGGGGAAAAGGACTCAGATTTGTTGCTGGCTAGTGAGGCCAGCCGGTTAACAGAGGAGGATATTTACCAGGCAAAAGGGGGGGGGAGCAAGATGAAGTTGGTCCAGGTATGGAGGAATCGGCAGTGGACAGGGGCTTGGGGCATGTATTTGAGTGGAGCGAGGAGGACGATGAGCAAGGGGTAGAGGAGGATGGGATAACCTTGAGGGTGCGCCCCCCACGCTGCACTTATGAGGGCAGGTGGGGGGGTGCGGCTGCTGAAATGACAGGATGGGAAAGTAGTTTGGCCAGCGAGTGCGCCGACCAGGGTGGGGAGGAGAGTTGGGGGTTGCAAGGCCGGGGTTATCAGAGAAGGCGGGCCCAGTGCGGCTGGCTGGATGGGACCCAAGCTCACTTTCGAATCAGCGAGGGCCAAGGTTTCCGGACGGAGCCGGACTGGGTTTTGCACAAGCCGGTGAGTTGTCATCTAGTGGTAAGCGGCCTGTCCTTACAGCAAGGTTGGGAGGGCTGCGTGCAGCCCCTCGGCGACCACTGCCACAGACGGCGGGTACAAGAAACATCACAAAAAAGACAAAGTTCGGGGTGGACAAGGAGCCAAGTGATAGTGAGACCAGTATTGTTCATGATGTGTTAGAATATGAGGAGGACAGTATTGAGGAGGGAGAGCTACGCGGGGATGAGGAAGAGGAGGATTGGTGGACCACGGGGGCGTCTAATGCTGTTCCTAAGTCGTTACAGGTACCGGTTGCAGTATCGGGACCAGGTGGAGCGGCAGGATGGAAGGTTCAGGAGCGGCACCCGTCATTGCAAAAAGGTAATGCGACAGGGGTGCTGCACCCTGGCGGAGTGTCTGTAGCTACAGAGGCGGTTTTAGGCAGTGCGGGGGAGCGCTTACATAAACGGGTGTATGTATCGGATGTCGGGGTGGGCACAGAGTCTAAAAAGGACCAGGTGAGTAGAGTTTCGATCGAGAAACCAGGTAAGTCTGACGAGGGTTCGGAGGGAGGTCAGGTAAGTGGGAAGCACAAGCGTTTTCCCTATATGGGAACAGCTAAACAGTTAGGGGCGCATCTTATGTTGGCCACCAAGGAAAAGATCTGTAAGGGGGAGCATGTGGAGATGCTTAAGTTGTTACACAGAGAGGTTTGAGCGAGGGAGGGCTCAAAGGAGGAAGAATACGAATTGGCAAAGAGCCCCCTAACTATTGAGAATTGGACGGGACCCTTCCTGATTTTTGCAAGTGTATATTGTGAGCGGTTTCCAGAGCGGGCGGTAGCATTGTTTAAGTATATGGATGTGATTCAGAAAGCGTACATTAACTACGGAGGTTACGCTTGGGTACAATATGATGAGGAGTTTCAGGCCTGGATGGTGGGGGATGATGACGTTCAATGGGGTGAGATCGACGCAGATTTGTGGCAGCATACCATGGGCCCAGCAAAGTTCGGAAAAACTATATTTACGGCGAGCGTGTTACTGGTTACTTACTGGCCCTTTCGAGAGTGCCCCACCCAGGGTGGGGCTAACTCAGGAGCTAACTCAGGCGCAAAAGGGGGATCAGGTGCAGCAGGTACTGGGGCGCAGAAAACAGGAGCATGTTGGGATTTTAACAAAGGTTTGTGCACCAGAGAGTACTGTAAGTTCAGGCACGAAAGCTCCAAGTGCGCAGGGAGGCATGCCCTTACTAATTGTTCTGGGAGCAACAGCGCTGGGTCGGAGTCTTCGGGCCCAGGATGAAGTAGCCAGGGGAGTCAGGGACAAGCTCGGACGAGAGGGCAGGGCTTTATGGGAAAAAGCTACTACTCCAATTAAGGTGGATAAGATATGTTTCTGGGTAGGACAGTATGGACCCGAGCTGCCGGGGAAGCTGTTGTTGCGGGGCTTTACGCATGGATTTGAATTGGGTTACGAGGGGCCTCGACAGTGGCGCTGGGCTGAGAATTTGCGGTCAATTCGAGGGAAAGAGGAGCTAGTGTGGCTCAAACTGGAGAAGGAGGTGACGGAGGGGAGGATGGAAGGTCCTTTTACGGATTGGCCTTTGGAAAACCTTATTGTGTCCCCTATTGGAGTGGTGCCCAAGAAAGAGCCAGGGCAGTATAGGTTGATACACCGCTTATCTCGGCCCGTAGGTTCTTCCGTTAATGATTTTATTCTGGAGGACCTCACAAAAGTGTTGTATGCCTCAGTAGACGTGGCAATGGCAATGGTGGAGTCATTGGGCCCGGGCGCCCTAATGGCAAAAACTGATATCAAATCGGCTTTTAGATTACCGACGGTGCATCAATTTCAGGGCAGTTGGTATGTGGACAAGGCACTCCCCATGGGTTGCTCCATCTCTTGCTCATTATTTGAATGCTTCAGCACCTTTTGGCAGTGGATATTTGTGACGGTCACTGGCCACTCGGCAGTGACACATTATTTGGATGATTTCTTCCTTGCAGGGCCGAAAGAGTCTGAGTCTTGCGAGAGAGCACTTGGTAGATTTCAGGCTCTCATGGGGGACCTGAGAGTGCCCCTGGCCCCTGAGAAAACGGTCGGGCCCTGTACGGCCTTGGCCTTTTTAGGCATTGAGCTGGACACTGTGTTGTTGGTGGCTCGCTTGCCGGTTGAAAAGAAACAGGCCATGATTGAGACAGTGCGGTCTATGGTCAAGAAAAAAAAGGTGACAGTCAGGGATATCCAAGTATTGTTGGGGCACCTAAATTCCGCATGTGGGTAGTGAGAGCGGGTGGACTTTTTGCAGGGGCTCAGTATGTCACTCTTGGGTCAAACCATGCCATATCATCATGTGCGTCTTGGTGCGGGAGTGAAGGAGGATTAGAGGATGTGGTGTTTCTTTTTAGAGTCCTTTAATGGGATACCAATTCAGGCATGGCCATTGTGCGAATGGGATGTACAGATTTTTTCGGATGCGTCAGGAGCTTCTGGATTTGGCATTTATTGGCAGGGAAAATTTTGTGCAGAAGAATGGCCGGAGCCTTGACGTGCTGGCGGACGCAGCATTGCCTTCTTGGAGCTGTTTCCGTTGGTAGTTGCGGTGTCTGTGTGGTGTCATCTCTTGATGCATAAAAGAGTGCTGTTTCAAGTGGAGAACATCGCAGTGGTGCAAGTGGTCAATCGGCAGTCGGTCAAGGATGTGCAGGTGTTGCAGTTGCTCCGCATCTTTGTTTTGGAGTGTTTGCGGCGTGATATTTACTTCAGGGTGCGTCATGTGCCAGGGGTGAATAATGACATTGCAGATGCGTTATCTCGTTCGCAGTGGGAGAGGTTCCATGGGTTAGTTACAGACGAGCCCTTGAGCAGAACTACTATGCCAGCAGCTCTCTGAACTGTAGGCAACAGAGGATTCTGCGGTTGGTCGTGAATTTGTTGGCCCCCTCCGCTCAGCGAACGTATGTAAGGGCTTGGTGGGATTTTGTGGATTCTGGGGCCCGTAGACAGCAGTTGGAGCAGGACAGGATTGAGAATGTGGTAAATTTCATCATGAGCATGGTGGAAAAACGCTTTTCCAGAGTTTCTATTGCAAGGAAGTTGGCTGGGATTGGTTTTATGGGTAAACTTTTGTGGGGTTATGCGCCGTCGGCAGGGGAATTGGGGCAGAGAATACTCGAAGGATGGGCCAGGGAGCAAGGAGTCACAGGGCGGGCAAGACAGCCGATAACGTTGGCTATTTTGAAGAAAATATGGAGGCTTTACAGGAGGTCTATATGGATGAGGTGGAGTGCTTATTATTTCGTACCCTCATGTCTTGGATGTTCTTTGGGGCCTTTCCAGTATCAGAATTACTAGGCTCCAGAGTATCAGAGGGTCTACAGTGGGGGGAAGTGTGTATTTAATCGCATGGCATTGGGGTGCATTTGTGGAGGTCGAAGACAGATCAAAGGGAGAAGGGGAGGCAGGTGTTTCTGAAGGCCTATCAGGTGGTAGAAGTTTGTCCGGTACATTTTCTATTGAGGATGCAGGCTACCTTTAGGAGGGGCGTGGGGGGAGTTTTTTGTCATATGCAGGGTCAGGCGGTTTCAGCATACCATCTGTTAGCGGTTTTGAGGGCAAGTTTAAGGATTATTGGACAGGATGCTTTGCAGTTTGGGACCCATTCGTTTAGAATAGGCATGACAACAGAGGCAGGCTTTTGGAGTTGGCGGATGACAGCTGTGTTAGCGCTGGGACGATGGAAATCGAATGCATACAAGAAATATGTGCGAAAAGTGATTACGACAACAGAGTGGTAATACATTTTTTCTTGCTACGGGTTCTATTCCCGGAACAGCGATGCAGTTCATATCCATCTGGGTCAAGTGGGCATGGAGACAGGCGCAGTCGACTGCAGTGGGGGACAACTTAGGTCTGGACAGGGGAAGATATTGTGTACGATGGGAAGGTAAAGGGAGTATGTGCTGTCCGGAACTGTTAGAGACATTGCAACGACTTCGGGGCAGGGGTTTTTGCCCGGATGCACTACTGGTGCATTTGGGTGAAAACGACATGGTAAAACGGATGGTTTTGGATATTTTGCCGCATATGAAGAAAGATTTATGTGTGTTACGTTGGCAGTGGCAGGGTTGCCATGTGGTTTGGGTGGCTTTTGTTCCTCGCAGGATTTGGCGGAGAGCGAGGAAACCAGGGGCAATTGAAAAGGCGCGGAGGAAGATTAATAAGGAAATGCGATTATATTTTTTGGAACATGGTTTGACCTATTTAGAGCATAAGGATTTAAGGTTCGAGGACAAGGAATTGTTTCGGGGCGATGGTGTACACCTGTCCTTAGTGGGGATGGAGTTGTACCTGCTCCAGATAAAAGAGGTGTTGAAGGATCTATTTAGGGAATCCTAATTCTACTCCAGGAACGGAGGACTGGTGTCTTTGGGGGGGGGGGCAAAAAAGGAGAGGGGGGTCCCTTCGGTCGTCCCTCCCCTTTTCTGGTGGTTGAGACAGAGACTGGGCACATGACTAGGGCAACGAAGATAACATACTGAGCATTAGGGGTTGGAGACTTGCACACTCAAGATGCTAGCAACTGACTATTAAGGTACTAGACGGATTGAACAAGAGCATTAAGAAAGGATGACTGGACTAATGAGCTTCAAGTTTAAGGGGAAAGGGAGCGGGGAGGGGAGGGGGAAGTGGTTTGGTTAGAAGAAATTATGTATAGTGAGGTTTTAGTTTTGTAAGGCTTGAGGCCAAGGGGGTATTTTGTGAGTGCACCAGTTTCCAATAAAGCGGCCTTTTACACACAATAAGTAGTAATGGTGCTGATTTTACTCTTCCACAAGGGGGACCTGGGGGAGCTCCGATTTCGGAGGTCTCCCCCCAGGAAGTTTGTGGAAGATGGTTCAGCCAATTGGTGTCATTTTCGGCGCATTTTGGGCATGTTTTTGGGAGCCTGGGGTGGGGTTATAAAGGTGGGAGCCATTTTGGGGTAGCCACTATTTTGTCAGGTGACACAGTGGTGGGTGAGCAGCAGATTTTTCCCCTCCCTCCCGCCCAAAATAGGGAAGGAGTAGGGGTGCAGGTGGTTATAAGGGTTAGTTTCGTTTTTGGTCACGTTGGAAAGGGGTGAACGGGGAGCGGATTTTGTATTTGTCGCTTGGATCAGGTGCAGGCGGAGACAGAGACTAGGCACATGACATACGATAACAGATGGGAAGAAAATATGACAAGACACTTGGAGATGAGAAGAGGGTGGAAAGTAGCAGGGCAACGAAGATAACATACTGAGCATTAGGGGTTGGAGACTTGCAAGCTCAAGACGCTAGCAACTGACTATTAAGGTACTAGACGGATTCTACAAGAGCATTAAGAAAGGATGTCTGGACTAATGCAAGTTTAAGGGGGAAGGTAGGGGAGGGAGGAGTGGTTTGGTTAGAATAAATTATGTATAGTGAGGTTTTAGTTTTGTAAGGCTTGAGGCCAAGGGGGTATTTTGTGAGTGCACCTGTTTCCAATAAAGCGGCCTTTTACACACAAAAGGGAGTGATGGTGCTGATTTTACTCTTCCACAAAGTATAGCTGCCTGTGGCTTCACTCAAATGTCATCTTTTCTCAATTGTGTGCTTCATTGTGGGAGTTTTTTAGTTATTTAAAGTTAAACTCTCAGTTCCAGATATAATGTGTTGCAGGTAAAAAGCCAAACATGCTCACCTTATTTGGTACGTAGACATACATCCTAAAGAGACCCGACTATATTTTTAGTTGTCTCCCCACTGAATTGTCTATGCTTCAATAGAGGTCAATAGGGAAAATATATTCCACAATGTTTTTCCAAATCCTCTCACTTTTTTGTTCTAAAAAGTTAGCCTGTATGCATAAACCATCCCAAAACCTTGGTGCGCGCGTATAACAACGCACAGTTACACACCTCTTTAAAAAAACGTATTTTTCCTATGCATCCATTCCCTTATTCTTGTACAAACTTTCTATAAGTGACAACACACGGGGACTCTTGAAGATATCGAAAACATCTAGAGAAATAAAGTCTCCAATTAACTTTCATTCGGGCATTTCAAGTGCAAGGAAAATAAAAATAATGTTATTTTTGGCTGAAAAAAGGAATTCTACAAACTAGATCAGAGCGCTTCTATTTATACCTAACAATTTCTGAAACTCTTTATTCCATGCACCTGCATTGTTTCCACGTATCTTTATCTCCACTTGCAGCAGTATGGACTATGCTGCATGTACAAGAGGCCTCAATGTAACATTTCAAACACGCTTCTACAATCACTTTGGTACGCACATCCGGTCGCACCGGAAGTAAGGTTAGTTGGCTGTGCCGACCTTATTGGGAACACGGGATGATACTGCCGGGAAATCAAAGAGGTACGTGAAAAGTGAAATGATTGCTTTTCTTGGCCCTTTTTAAATGTGTTATTTAACGACTAAAAGTTGTAGCTTTCAGCCCGTTTCCCAATTGCTGTGAGGTAAATGCATGATTAGCGAAAGAGCGGGATCAGATTGCAGCCCGAAATGGCGGGCGGGGGGCGTTTTGGTTATTTTTCGTTTTGGGTCTCGCTTCTAAAATATTATTTGATTCTGCAGCAATCTTCTAGTTCTTCTTGATGTAATCATGGTTATGAAGTCTTTAGGGTCTGTCCCGGAAGTATTCTTTGAGAGACTAAGCTCAAGTAAGGCGTATTTTACCAAAAAGTAGGCAGCCATGTATTTGGGCTTTTTAAATATATGCATTCTGTTTCATTGCTCCTATTACTCATCTGCTACAGCTAACTTGTCTTACATCTTTTTTTCTGATGGTTAATAAAAGCCTCTTGTATTTTTCACTTTTTGGCCTTTCTGGTCTGTACATTAATAGTGCTTCAATCCCTTAGAATCGAGTTCCACCACATACACCTAAAAACATATCCTTGACCTTTTAGAGACGGCACTTTATAGTTTCTAATAGAACGAGAGTATGCTTTTTTTTTTTAGTTTTATGTACCTGTTAGCGCGTCCGTCCTTTATAAGTAAACTTACAAGGAGATATGCGTATAGGTCGATGAACCTTTTGACTCGCTTAGAATAAGTCTGCCATAGTTCTAGCATAGTACACTATAATCGATACACAAAAATTAATAGTCATTAGTCAATCAAAATCAGTAATCCGTTTAGTCAGTAATTGTCACACACCATGACTTCTTAGTCATTAATAACCACACGTTTAGTAAAGTTTTAGTAATTTTTATTTCCCTTTTGGTTAATATACTAAGCCATACGGATTAACACTCAAACTCAATCTCAATTGCATATAAGAACATTATTAGTTAACCAGTAGATGCCAGAAACACAATCTAATTAAGGCTTGCATCACAGTACATTCTAAAGCATCAGCACAAATCAACATTAGAATCAGCTTCAAGATTTCAGTTCCATCCATAAAGTTCAGCAAAACAGTTCGTCAATATTTGTCTCTATAATCTGTCAATCTTCATGTAGGAAAACTCTCACCTAACCCAAATAAGCATCGGCATGTGGGGCTTCATGCAAAACAATTTAGAACAAGAATTTAGAAAACATCTAGCTAAAGAAACTCACTAAGACAACGCATTTAGTACCTAGAAAAAAAGGCACACAATTTAATCTAGTCATATTGTCAGATCTACCTATCCACGGTATGGGTCAGCAAACAGAATCAGTCTTCATCTCCAGGTCATCAGTCGATCAGCATCACATCAGGCTCTCAGTCAAAGAGTATGAGCCCAATGACAGAATCTCGAATCTCTCCTTTTCCTCAATCTCGCATCACAAAATCAGAATTAAGTCTGAAGTCTTTTCCCTCTGTCACATTGTTATATCAAAGTCACCCAAACTATCCCCTAATTTCCAATTGGTCACTTAATCAGACGTTATTACCCTATCCAGTAGTGTCTGTGTACCAAATCTATGACTTCTATTATTTCGCACTTCACACGTTGTTGATTGGTCCGCTTTACGATGTTCTCATCATCCGGCTCGTCGGGTATCAAAATTGTTGCATCTTCTTCTCCAGTCAGTGTCTTCATTGGGAAAGTACATCTAGCGCATATTACACACGATTGTTGCATTTTGTGGAAACATCATCTCCTGTATGTTGATTCCCATAGAAGCTTCTGCTAACCATTTTATTAAAACAATGAACATTTCTCAGTTAGTTCACCCTGTCAGCATTTTTCATTAAACGTTAAGAAATACAGCTTCTGCATGAGGCCTGGCAAAACTAGGCCATGACATTTGCTAAGTTAAGGCCTACAATTGATAAGCAGAAACATAGATTATAACTCTCAATATGATATATTATTATTACATTAATCTAATACATTTTCAATATTTCATATCTTAATCATTCATTTAGTATATTTCGTGAAGACTAGTGGCCATTCTCCGAGGTCACAATTCCAAACATGCACATTATTTTCTACGTTATTCATTTTTCTACATAATTCATAATTCGTAAACATTCATTAATACTTTCTAATTAAGACATCTGCGTTAGCATAGCAGAACTCGACCTGGAGGGATTGGTGCACTTTACATGGGCACCAGTTCTATTACACATGGTCACATCTTTTTCCTCTAGCCAGGGGAAATTTAAAGTGATTTTCTAGGAACCACAGGATGTCAAATCCCTGAATGTTGAGCCAGCGCTGACCCTTGAACCTGGTTCCTCAGTTCCACTGACGAAGCTCTGGCCATAACACTGTATCTTTTTTTCAGGTTTTATCTGGCAGTTCCGGCAGGTGTAGGCATATTCCTGCCCTTGCTACCAATTTTTAAGGTATAGGCTAAATTCTTTTGGCAGACCCTGTCCATAGGAGTTTCACAATGGAGTCCTGTGGCTTTTTCTAGGGCACGTCTATCTATCACAATTTGAGGCTGAATTTTCCAGAAGCAGTCAGTTTTTTTACCTCACATAGGCTTTAAGCCATAGGTTTCCAAAGCTATTCATCGATCACTGCTGGGTTTGTCAGCTGGGGCTGAGACATTTTCAATATTAGGGAAGAAACAGCAATACAAACGTCTGGTGTGTAATCATGGTAAAAATGCTTGCTGTCTCTCCATCCCATTACTAATGGTACCTCGATTCTTGGGAAGCCGTCAACAGCACTTTTATTGGACTACGCTTATACCGAATCACACAGTGAAATTAGAACCGTACTCCTTACTTGTGCCCTTTTCCCTGCAGACATGTTTATTTTCAGTCTTGCCCGTGGTAAGGGGTGAGGTGGTGTGAGACATAATCCCTAGAGCATCAAGTGCTGGAACTAGAAGGAAGGCGGGTGCTGAAAGATGACCCCTCCACAATGCACATTCTCATGATTCTGCGTAGGGAGTACCAAGTACTAGCAAATGAAGAAGCGGAAGCCCAGGCACTTGCAACACAACACTGCCTATATGAGGCGGGTGATAGAGCATGCAGGCTCTTAGTGTGGTTAAGCAACCGCAGGAGGGAAGCACGATGGGTGTACAAAATTCAGGGGTCCACAGTGAATGACACAATACGGACCAGGGAATATCTAACAAGTTTGCATGATTCTATCGGGAGCAGCTATACAGAGAACGTAAGCATTCAGATACCTCCCAAATCAGAAGATATCTATTGAGAGTGCAAATCCCATGCCTGTCTCCAGAAGATCGCAACGCCCTAGAAAAGAAAGCTGGACCTAATAGACGTCAGGGAATCCATGGTCGAACTGAAGACAGTCAAAATGCCTGGGTCCAGTGTCATCCTGGCGGAGTTCCTAAAGAAGAATGTTGACATTCCCTGTCCATATCTACTTTATGTGTTCAATTAAGCCAAGACACAGGGAACACCTCCAGGGATGTGGAATTCCTATCGCCCGATCTTGTTTGGGGTCAAGGGCAACAAGTTTTTATGTTTACTTTGTCCTTGGGACAAGTAGGCCCAACCCCCTGCAGCACAAACCCTTTGGCTGCCTGTTTACAGAGAGTTGAACTCTCTGCAGTTGAGATAATGTGTTTCCAAAGGATAATGCTGTTCGAACTTGTATTTATGGTTCATTATTTGAAAGCCTTCATTATTAGGGTGCGTGCTGTAAATAAATGTTTTAAGGTCACACTTCACTACTGACGTTGGTTCCAGTACAAAAAAATAAAACGTGTACACACATGTTTGAAAAGTTTAGGCTAAGAGGCTAAGTATAATGCTCCCAGAATGCTCTCTGATTATATGCAAATGAAGTGTCATTTAGTAAAATGTGTTGATGCATGCTAGTATTTCCCAAAAATATTTCTAATGGAAAATCAGTGTAACCATTTTCAACACTATTATGGGAAGCATGAAAATAAACAAACACTGACAAAGCCAACTGATCTGACATATTTTTATAAGTCTTTTAGTTTTATCAATGCGTGTCTTGTTTTGACATGGCTTTTGTAACACTTTATTGTTGTGGCAGCTACCAGGCCCTCAACATTGTAACAAACATTGGCAAAACCCCCCCAAAAAGTTTTTGAACTCTTAAAGCACACGTTGCCACCAGCGGCATAACAAAGGTCCCGCAGCCGCCCTCCAGGGGGCCCCGTCAGCACAGCACCTGCCCTGAGTGAGTCTGGAGAGGGTGCTCCTCCATGTTCTTTGCAAAGGGGCACCCTCCAGTTTCGTTACGTCACTGATTGCCACTGTAGTTCCTGACACTGAACAAAACTACTTTGTGTGGCAATATGCTCCTTGTGGAAGAGCAGAATGCGATCACTCACAGTAAAGCCAGCCAAAAGAGAGAGAAATAGAAGTTTAATAAAAACAAAATGTCTTTGTTAACACCAGACCTAATTAGGGACCAAGACCCACATGTAGGTAGCTTTTTGCATGTCGCAAACAGCGACTTTCGCTGTTTGCGACGTGCAAAAAGCACATTGCGATGCACAAACCCAGTTTTGCGATTCAGTAACCTGGTTACCGAATCACAAAACGGGTTTGCGACTCGCAATTAGTAAGAGGTGTTCCCTTCCTAATTGCAACTCGCAGTGCAATGTAGGATTGTTTTGTGACCGCGAACGCGGGCGCAAACCAATCGCAGTTTGCACCCATTTCAAATGGGTGCTAACACTTTCGCAAAAGGGAAGGGATCCCCATGGGACCCCTTTCCCATTGTGAATGTCACTGTAAAAAAAATTTCAGAGCAAGCAGTGTCCTGTGGACCACTGCCTGCTCTGAAAAAATGAAACGAAAACGTTTCATTTTTCGTTTTTGTTATGCATCTCGTTTTCCTTTAAGGAAAACGGGCTACATTACAAAAAAAACTGCTTTATTGAAAAGCAGTCACAGACATGGTGGTCTGCTGTCTCCAGCAGGCCACCATTCGTGAGGGGGTCGCAAATTGCGACCCACCTCATGATTATTCATGATGTGGGCATTTGCGAAGCCCTTGCGAATCACAGATGGTGTCAAGGACACCATCCTACATTCGGATTTGCGACTCGCAATTTGCAGGTCACAAATCTGAACCTACCTACTTGTGGCCCCAAATTCTTAAAGAAAGTCACAAAAGTGCACCCATGGTATATGTCGTACCCCTATAAAATATTTGTGAACTGTATTTTAGCGTGGGTAAATACGATGTGTAGATTTGCTCATGTGAAAATCTATTGAGCATTTGCAAGTTCATTTTCCCTCCAGCCACTTTCTTCCCAACCCTGGAAGAAGTTCTAATTCTGCCATTGTCAGGAGTAAATGTCCAACCTTTCTTATTATGGGAAAATATTAGAGAGAAGCTGGTAAAAATCTTTAAAACATGCAGGTTAGTAGGTTTGCAGACTCAAAGGCATTCCAGCCCTGGAACTATTGCTTACTGCTTCCTCCAGCCCCAGTATGCAGATCTGCAGAAAGGTGGCAAAATAAGGAAATTTCTACAGGAGGGATTGAAACTCCAAGTATTCAAGCCCTACTATGGTAGTAGCCCTGGCATAATCAGAGAGGCTATTAATTGCTGCCATAATTTGTCGCCACACTACATGGCACCAAAGGGACAAGTAGATCTTTTTACAGGACAAGTAGATTTGAGAAGCAACCTGTCCCCTGGACAAGTAGATATTTTAATAAATTCCACACCCCTGACCTCCCATGGGACCTGCAGAGGGCAACGCTAATAGTGATTCAGAAACCAGGAAACCACCTACTGAATGTGGTTCCTATTGCCCGATTTCACTTCTTAACATCAAGACAAAGATGTTGGCAATCATACTGCCGATGAGACTAATAGCTGTAATAGGCCCACTGATAAATCAAAACTAATCGGGTTTCATGCCCGAGAGGTCAATAAGACTCAATCTTCGCAGACTTCATAGCTAGTTGTCTGCATTGCGGTCAAGTATAGAACCCCATTTACAACTGTCACTAGATGCCAAAAAGAAGTTGATGTGGTCCATTGGCAATTCATGAAACAAACATTGGTGGGATTTGGGTTTGGGCCAATCTTTATGGCTTGGATAACCCTACTTTACACAAACCCAATCGCAACGGTCCGCATCACTGGGGCCATGTCTCCAATAGAGATGGAGACAAGGCAGGGCTGCTCCCTCTCACCACTGCTGTTTGCCCTCACATTAGAACCCCTGGCATGAACAGTCTATACGCATATGGACATACCTGGATTCCAAATAGAACAGGGAAGCGGGGATGATTAACGTATATCGCTCTGTGCAGATGATATTCTCCTATTTATTACCCAACCCAGGGAGACACTTCCTCGGACCGGACATTTTTTTAACACTTCAGTACTCTTTTCGGCTATGGAATCTTTTGGTCCAAATCAAGTCTCCACATCGCTGGAGGACGCCTGGGACAGTTGACCCCGACGAACACCCTTGAGATAGAGGAAGAGGCATTCAAATACTTGGGGGGTGTATGTGACCCAAGACTCAGAAAAGGCTCTGTGTTGTATCGTCCCAACAGTCATGGAAGATCTCCATATAGACATGGGGAGGTGGGGGAAATTGCCACTGACACTGTTCGGCAATGTAGCGTTATATAAGATGATCACCATCACCGAATGATTATACATTGTCCAAAATGCTTATGTCAAGATTCCAGAGAATGTATTCTCCAGACTCGAGGGAGAGGTACGCAAGCTGCTTTGGAGCAGGAGACAGCCCCGGGTCTCCCTACAGGCACTCCAACGCAACCCATATAATGGGGTTATCACCCTCCCAGACTTCAGGGCTTGCTACTGGGCAGCACATCTCATATTAATTAACAACTGGCTGCATGCACTGGGGGATCATCCAAAATATTTACTGCAAAGGAGTCGGTTTAAGGAACAAACCCAGATGCCTTATCTGTATGGAAGGAAGGGGACAGAGAGGCTTTTGGGTCCCACATAACTAGTGATAATGGCATAGAGTAGGACGGGGCAGAAAATGGGCCGGCACCCAAAACTCACACGCAAAACCCTCTTGTGGTTGGGTAGTTGACTAAGGGAGATAGGCAAATGTCAAGACTTTGAACCTGGGACATGATCAGAAATTCCAGGTTGGGAGACCTGGTAAAGGAAGGGTGTCTCAAGTCATTCGACAACTTACAAGCAGAATACCAAATGTCCCACTCACAGTGCTACAAATATCTGCAGTTGGCAGACGCATGGCAGGCAGAGAACCTAGATCTGACAGACCTTCCTGAGTACGCCCCATTAGAAGGGAGGCTACTGCTAGTGCAATTTGACCAGAAAGCAGTGTCATGAACAATCAATAACAATATGCTAAACACGCTGGGAGGCCTTAGAGAGAAATGGGAGCAGGAACTGGGGACAATGGAAGACATTGATTGGGAGGTGGCCCTGGTGCACCCATGGGAAGTAACAATTACAATACACCTGAGACAAATGCAATTTAAGATCTTACACTAGGTGTACTATCACAGGGCTAGGCTTCATAGTTACGTGATGGCAGAGTCACCTGACTGTCTGAGATGCGGGACCCACAGGGAAACATATCTTCACACACACTAGGAATGTCCCTCTATTCAGACATATTGGTCCACGATCCTGGGAGAACTGAGCGGATACCGGAGGTGGAGATCCCCATGGATCTCAGGTATGTGCTTTTGGGGATACCCATGGAAGTGGACCTCCTGCAACCTAAGCTCGTCTTTGCCATTCTGGGGCTAGTGGTGGCGAAGAGGGGTGTGGCAATACACTGGGGAGCACCAGCACCTCCCACATTGGGGGAATGGAGGTCTGTGATTAACATGTATATGATGCAGGAAAAAGTAACATACAAGGCCAGAGGGTGCCCGAGGAAGTTCCTAAGATCTGAAGACCATAGAGACAGTAATACGATATTTCAGAGGGGGACATATCTGGGAGTCTCACTGCCTTCAGTGGGTAAGAATACGGCAGCGGGGGGAGCCCTAAGAACGGAGCACTATGGTGGAAGGGCATACCACTTCTCCATTGCAACTTCCGCTGCTATATCCCGGAGACCCGAAGGACTACAATCTGTCTATTCTGTGATTGCCTGCCATTACTGAACCCTCTTTGGGTTTTTATGTTTGGAATATTTAAAAATGTCAATAAAAATATATTTTTAAAAAACATTGTAATATGGGGTCTCTAGTGCCAGATATCTTGGGTTAATGCTCAAATGAACATCTTTCTATTTTGACTGTAAATGGCACCTTATTTTTATTTATTTATTTATTTGAATCAAAGCAGTGTCAAGAATTTGCTTTTTAATACTCTTAGTCTTTTTTTTTAATAACTGCCTCTGTCATTGTAATGCCACATTTTATTTTTTGTCTATCTCCTCTTGTGTTTTATTTCAAAAATCTGCAATAAAAATATTTAAAATTAAAAAAGAAGCACCATTTCAAACATAAATATTTTATAAAATGTGTGCACATATGATGTGTAGTGCCAAAATGGGTTATTAAGTCTTATTTATTATAAAACTGCATATGCAGATACATTTTTTTGTAAAACTTAGGCTTATGAGTAATTCATAAATGAAGCTAAGATGGCACAAAGCATCAGTTTTACCAAGCTCAATGCACAAAGTAATGCACAGATGGGAGGTGGGGTGGAGAAATACAAGTCTATGAATTGACAGTATTTAAATCATTAATGGCGCTAACTCAAAGCTAAAATTACTGGTGGTGCTAGTAAAATACTGTTCCCATGGCAGTCCTAATTGGACCATTCTTCTATTTTGTATCTGAGGAGCCAGGCCAGCTTTCATCTTTCTCACCAGGAGTAGGCATTTTCATAGGTCATAAGTGGCAGAACTTGCTCTTACCTGCATCACTGACAATGGTAAGAGGAGCAAGAACTGCTGTGAGACATTTTGTGTCTGTACCAGTGGTCTATGCTCACATCAAGTAGGGTGCTCACAAGGCCAAACTGGTAGTTACACGTCCCTGCCTAAACCCCTTCCTTAACCCCTCATTAGTCCTCCCTGTTGCCCAGGACCCATTTAGTAGTAGTTCCCATTTTCAGACACTCCACTCTCTCTCACACATTTACTACTAAAATTTATGCTAGATCTCTGCACAGAAAATGATAGGAGAGACTTAAACACTGCATATTGGTTTGTGAGTAGCATTTTGTAGTACCACAAAACTTATTACAAAATGTAGTTTGCAAATACACCCCTTAGTGTTTCGACACCTAGATATGGTTGCATTCATCATCAAATGACTTGCTCTACAGTAAAGTGCATTCTGCTGTGATCACTGATGAGAACCGTACTACTCGCCATCAAGACCATCTCACAAACAATGACAGTGGATGCCATCACGTAAGCTGAGATGTATAAGTGCATTACTTACCTGGAACTGCATAGAATAACCTGCATGCCTATTTCTACTTTGCATGGTGACATGGTATCCATTTTTAAAGACTTATTACTTTCTTGTAATACAGAATAAATGTAGTGCATTAATTGCCTCGACTGTAAATCACTTTTAACAACTTTAAAAAAATATGAATGAACAAGTATGAAAAGTATTTTATAAATAGTTGCATAAAAGTGGTTTTGTGTTCACTGGATTCTCTTTTTCAGGAAAGGGGAGACTATGATCGTTTGATAACTTAAACTGCATAATTTCACTCAGGGATAAAGACACTTGCTCCCTAAGGAAATTATGTATGACTTGTCAATCATTAAAGGAGAGAACGCCTAGTCCTCTGATTGCACCTCAATCTGTACGAACGAGGAGTGTATAGTTTTACAAGCAAAATTAAGAGGTGTACAGTCTTAGAATGACTGCCTAAAAGGTAAGTATTCTATTTTGAACAGATCGCAACCAATTTTCAGAGATCTACTTCTCACAACACCCAAGTCCATATCACTTTTTTGACTCTCCCGACCTGTGTAGCCCAAAAATATGTTTGTGCCCCCAAGTCCGCTCACTTGAAACTATTTTTTTTCATTATAACACAGTTATGGGGCACATGCAGAAAGGAGATGGCTAAAAATCATTTGCAGAAAGCAGTCTGCATTGACAAGGGAAAACATCCTATGAAGAATCTTAAACGTTATCAAAAAAAGGCAGTGGCTTATTTGCAATACAAAGGGTGATTTGCTTTACTTTTTTCCCTTTTGGACCATTATTTCTGAGCTACAATCTGAAAGTATTATTCTGAACATATTACAGACATATCTACTTTATTTTCTGGATTTAAATCATCATGTTGTTACCGTTAGATGTGCTAATCCTAGATGTGAAATTACTATCCACAGACGGCCACTTAATATTTTTACATTATTTTTAAAATAATATGATGGTGTGTATGTCAGAACTTTGTGTGGCTATTTGCAGGTTGATGTGTAGGAGCATATGACTGATTCCCCTAGTCTTCCTGATACAGAAATTACATTATCCCAAAGAGAGGATTGCACAAGCTGTTGGAAGCCCCTCCTCACTGATTTGAGTGTGATAAATGTTTGCCGAAAGAAAACTGCCACGTTGTTACGAAGGCTCGTGATGGAACTGCTGCCCTTGATGAATATATGGGTGATATTTAATAAAGTAGTTCAGGAGTCTTAACTACCTTTCTGTCAGAGATTTGTAAAAAGACAGTAATATGTTAAAAATGTTAAAACATTTTGGCACATGTGGTACCTATTGCATATCCAGTGAACCATTAAGGATTCTATTGTTGTTTTGCATCACCTTTTGAATCTTGACCAATTGTCTCCAAATGAGTAGATGTGCTCTGGTCCTAGGAAAAGAGCTCTAACGTGAAGTCTAGGTATTGCAGCCTGCAGTGATGCCACACACTGCTGCAAGCATTAACTCACACTTACAGCACTCTCACTGTAGCTGTGCAGCCCTGTTTCTTAACTTGGGTGAAGGACCATTTTAGGCACCAGATTCTTGTCGCTAGGGCAATATATTTTGACTAATTGAACTCACTCTCTTAAGACTTCCTGCTGCCTAATAATTGGGTCAATGTAGGGCATAACTGGGAAGCTACTCTTCCTTTACTTCTGAGTAGGAGATGAAAGTGAAATAGTATGCTTTGCAGGTTGCCCATCTCTGGTTACATATTATAACTACTGGGTTGATCTTCTGACTATTACTGTATGGCTGTTCAGGAAGGGATGTTTGTTTCACCTCCTCTAATATGACGACCTATTATCACCCTTGATCCGGTGATCCCTCACCATAAACAAACTGTACTGGCTGTTGAAAGCTGCTACTGCTCTTTGGAGAGTTTTGAGGGACTGCAAACTCCAGAATCCCAGTGTGAGCCCAGGAGGAGGGGCTATTCAACTTTAAAAGCCTGCTGCTGACCCATGGGACGTGCCCGGGCAAAGACCAGGCCAAGAGTGAGTCTGTCTGCGCCACTCAGAGCCCGGAAGAGGCTGGGCTCCTTCTCTTTGACCTGCTTTTTGAAGATAATCAGATTACTTGATACTGGAGGTTCTCAGAGTACTGAGCGAAGCAGGGAAGCCTGGGAGTGACATTTGATTTTGTATATTGTTTGTGGTAGTAGCCATATAGAGACAGCTGGGGAAAAAGATCGTAATTGGTGTTTCACCTGCTTCTATCTTTCCTCTTATAAGTACTTCCATTGACAGGATGTTGGGAAGGGCCATGGGGGTCATTATCGTGGAAATTGCCCTCACAGAAGAAAGGCTTTCTTTGAATTCTGACACTGGCATACCTCCCATTGCAGATAGAGCACCTTCACGTTTGCTGGTGTCACCTTCTTGTGCTTTTGAGAATCTCCCAGATATGGTCATATTGCAAAACAGAAGCCCGGCTCAGACCATTCATAATGGCCCCACAACAGCAGTCAAATGTAAGAGGATAAAGAGGGGGGCCCGGACTAACTTGATAGAGGCTAACGCACAAACTCATCATTCCATAACCTTGGCTTCTATCAGTCCGTCACATTCTATTATGGTGAAAGCCATGGATGCCCACCAATCAGGTGTCTTAGATAGGGAGCATTTAATGAAAAGTTGTTTTTATCAAAATTAAAGAGCTGCTATAGTCTAACCTGTCACCCTTGATTCACCGCTTGGAAGCCATCAAATCACAGCTTACTGTTTGTTGTCACTGATTCACTGGCCAGTCTTGAGCCAAATTTGGTTTACCAGGGGCTTGGATCCATTCCGTTATGTGGCTCCGGCAAGCCTTTCAAGTCCTTACCAGTTGTAAGGGTGGGTTGGGGGAGTGAGTAAACTGGCCAACAGGATTTGGTAGGGTTAAAGGGTAAGAGGCCTAACTTCATTTTCAGCCAAGTGCACATTAACTTTCCACCTGCAGCTTGTACTTAAATTTCCGTTCTTATTGTAGTAACCACCCCCAAAATGGGAAAATCAGTGGGAGTGCCACAAGAAGCAATTAAATACCTACTTGACTGGCTTGTTAGTCATAGGGAATTCCCATTCCATCAGGTGGAGAGCATTCTGTTCACCAGTAGGATTGGCCCCATACCTATTGAAGCTCATGGAGACTGTCATTATTAATTTTAGATCCCCACCACTGGTACAAAGGCTACTATTAGGGAACTTCAGTAATGGCCTTGTGAGAAGTTGCATCATCTTGGTACCTCTTGGCATCTTCCATGAGGCCTGCCACTACCTTTCTTTACATCAGAATCAGGAGATCTGAGTTTAGCAGAGGTGGCCCTAATAGCCTGCGTAACCTACCTCCTGAGACCATAGGTTCACAAGAGACTGGGCCACTTATTACTCTACTGAAACAAACAAGGGGCCAGTTTTTGATGCCAGTTGCTAACCGAATTGAAGCCCTACCTGACATTGACTGACCAGTATGAAGGTACCCAGTATCCCTGCCATCAGTACATAGTAAAGGGTCCATTGACTCCACAAGGGTTCATTCTTTAGAATCAGTATGCGTCAGGCATTCCTTTTCCTTTTTGAGTTGGAATGTTGCAGGTCCTAAGGACAAGATTAGTGAACCAGATTAGCACAATTTTAGGAACTAGTTATGATATTATTGCTTTTCAGGAAACTTGGCCACCTCACCACTCATGGTTTGGCTTTGCCTGTTATTCGAGGCGTGCTGTAACATTGTTACAGGGCAGAGCCATGGATGGACTCTTGGTTTGGTTCCATCTGAATTTTAATGTAAAAGGCTCAGTGATTGACACAGGCATTGGTGCCTTCCAACTTCTTCGGATTAAGGATAATTTGATTTTATTTTTATCTAGTTCATTTTCATTGTAATGAATTTAGTAATCAGTTAGTGTTTATTTTAGGGAATTTATTTTGTTTTTTTAGAATAGTTTGAAATGAACAGCGTCTGCAGTTACATTGCAACCAAAATACATTCTCTGTGATTATTTTAATGATACATTTATAGCAGATATTGAAGAGATGGAAGTAAAGCCCTGCCACACATGAGGATTTTAGAGAAGGCAGAAGGAAAAACCTGAGCCATTACCTAGTTGAAAAAGATTTTGTGGACATGGTCCTTTTTCTTTGAGAATGATTGTCTGTTTTTACCCCCATTTAGAAGGAATGGGCAGGTTTCTAATATTGATTATGTTTTTGTTACTAGAGATTCTCTTCCCTGGTTTTCACAGGGCACAGTTTTAGAGATCTGGTAGGGGTACAATAATGCATTTATGGGCGTTGGGTATTTCCCGATTCGGAAGGGTAAACCCCCAGCAGAAGCCATCAAAATTTCCCAGCACTCAGAAGATGGACTAAGTTTGGCATGGTTGCTTAAGGAACTTAGGGCTACCCTTTGTTTTCTTGTAAAGACATTTTTGTTATCTTTTTGGGTTGTTTAGTGGATGAGAGTGGGGAAGTACCTTTGGCCCATTTTAGTTTTTTTTTAATGTGCTAGTATTAAACCAACCAGACCAGCTCCAAAATATCCCTGGTGGTTTGATGGATCTTGTTTGGTTTCCAACCGCAGTTTGAAAAAGGCTCTTGTAACTAACCTAAGCGATTCCCGGGAAGTGCATGAGGCAAGGAAGTGTTATAAACATATCTTTAGGAGCAGGAAGACATTCTTGAATAATAAAGTCTGGGAACAGATTGTCCTGCAGCCACCAGAACATGTAGTGAAATGTTTTGGGATACAGTCAGTAAGATTCCCCTGAGAGATGCCCCTGCTTAACCCCTTTCATCCTGCAATATAACAGGTTCTCTTTGGGTTACACACTTCAGTTCTGTCTATCAAGTGGCAGAAGACAGGCCATGAATAGAATTATTGAGACTCATGTTGGGTAGCACACCTCCTTTGCAAATCACTCTGTCTGACATGGGGGACGCAATAAGACAAAGTTCTGGCGGTAAAGCTCCAGGGCCGGATGGGGTACCCATGGACCTTTTCAAGGGTAGCATTGATTTCTGGGGTCCCTTGCTTACTAATTTAACAACTCTTTTAGCCACAAGATCCTGAGGTCCTGAATGCCATTGATCATTGTTCCTATCTTTAAGAAAGGATATCAGAATTTGCCATGTGTTACTGCACAATCTCCCTCATTGATAGTGCAGTTAAGATTATTGGCAGGGTCATTTTCAAGTGGTTAAGAACCTGGTCATGTCAAAACAATGTCTTAAACCCCTATCAGTATGGCTTTCGCCCTGGGCTGTGTACGGTGGAAAAGTGTCTGAACCTGCAATAGATCTTGAGCAAATATACGATCACCAAACACAGTCCATTGTACTTGGCATTTATGGATTCTTCTACAGCTTTTGATTCAGTGAATAGGACTAAGCTGTGGCTTAAATTGTTGGATATGAGAGTTGAGATCACCTGTGTAAATTTTCTGCACAGTCTGCTTCTAAGGTGTTTTTTTAGTCCAACCGATGAAACCTCTGATGTCTTTTCTTTAGATAGTAGGGTGTGACAAGTTCCGTTTATTTTAAATGTGAATAATCTACACCCTCACTTGGGAGCCACCACCAATGAAGTTCCCATAACTGCTTTTGGTTCTGGCATTACTGTATGCCGATGGCGCTGTCCTGATGGCTAGGACTCAGAGAGCCCAGCATAGGTTTGTGGGATCCTTTGTTTCATTTGTGGGCAATCTTGATTTAGTAACAAATTTTGGGAAATCCCATATCATGGGTTGCGGGCCAGGGAAGAGACACATGGTGACTTGACAGTCCTTGATCAGTGATGGAGTTGTATGAGCAGTTTATCTTGGTGTCCCTTTTGATTCGCCTGGTTCTTGGCAACCCCAGATCAATATCTCAAGTATGAAATTAAGCAGGATGTCCGGGGCCATTTTGAATCTCTTTCAGACCACTCTTAGGGTCTCAGTGCCTCCTTTTCATAAAATATGTAATCAGCAATGTGTTTTAGAGGCTCTGTATGGTGCAGGGATCTGGGGATATCAAAACACTTCCGCTATACAGATTGAAGCAATTCACGTTTGTAGATGTCTTTATAATCTCCTGCCTATTAGTTCTCATTTTAGTTTGCACTCTGAGCTCTACCTATCCTACATTTCTAAAACAGTAAGTTGGGCCTGCTAATTTTTTTTTTTTTATGGGTTAGTGTTTGGTGAAACCCTGAGGCAGGTTTTAACAGGGAGATAACTTTAGATGGGCTAAAACGTGAACAAAGCCTTTCCATCCTTTGGCTGAATTTTGTTTACAAGACTTTTAATGAAATAGGATTGAGTGATCTATTTTGCATGCCGGTTACTTTGGCCAAATCAGATGAGATATGGATGAAAACCCATTTCAGGGATTATTGTTTTAATTAACGGTTGGACCTAGAATGTACTAAATGCTCCATTAGGGGATTATTTTGTAACTTTAGCCAAACCTGAGCCTGTGTTTTATCTCACTCTGAAATTCACCAGATGAAAAAGGTCACTAATTTTCTGCTCTAGGGCAGGTACTGCGTGGAGGTTATTATTCTTTTAAGGCTTAGTTTACCATTAGGGAACCAATTTGCTGGCCTGTCCTTATGATGAGACCCCCACGCAATCCTTGCTGCGCTTTTTTATGTGCATTTTATAGGCACTATTATGCTTTATTTCTTCAACCTATTTTAAATTTTTTAGCAAATTTGTAGTGTGGACAATGTGCGTCCTACATTTGCAGCCTTTACGAAGCCTTTTGGTGTGTTCCAGCATTAGTTCCTTTGTCAATTAAGCAGTAAAGAGTAGGAAAACACTGGAAGGGTGATTTATTGAGTTTAATGGCAATGTGCAATTTTGGTTGATGAACAGTTGAGATTTAACCCGGCTTATGATTCTTTTATCTTTTTGCTCTCTTTTGTATGTGATTTAGCTGAATGGTGTATTTTAAGGAAATATGTATTTGTTAGTGCTGTTTGTTTATTACTATGTTTTAACATAATATTAATATTCTGATAATGTAATTTTGTTGTACCTGTTTTATCTTTTATAAATGAAGATTGCTTTGACCTTTGCATTACCTTGCACATGTGCAGCACTCACACTCTGTAGCTGGCAGTCCAATTTTACAACTTGGGTGTAGAATCCTTTCAGACATCAGATACTTGTCGCCAGAGCAATCTCTTAACTAATTGAATACAGACTCTGAAGACTTCCTCCTCTCTAATAATTGGGTCCACGTAGGACACAACTGGGAAGGTGCTCTTTTCTGTTGAGCAGGAGATCAAAAAGTGAAATAGTATGCCTAGCAGATTGACCATCTCTGGCTACACATCTAAGTACGGAATTGATCTTCTGAATCTACTACTTTCTCTATCACAGTTCAGAAAGGGTTGTTTTTTCCCTCAACCTCTAACATGACTAATAACCTAATATCACTCTTGTTCCTGTGGTCACTCATCACAAACAAATCGTACTGACTGTTAAAAGCTTATGGTTTTGTTATCTTTCAGAGTTTATGAATTCTGTGTATAAGGCCAAAAGCTGGCGAGCCATAAATATCAAACCTATGCAGTGGAAACTTGCCTTAAAGAGCTGAAGAAAACAGGACATTTTGGAAGTAAACGAAGAAGAACTAATTTTCACTCGCCATTTTTTTCGACACATCTATTATTTATTTTTCGGGTACCAGGAGCCCTTTTGGGACCAAGTATGGGCTTCAGTTGAATAAAATAAAATTTAATTTTAAAGTCATTGTGGATTCATTTTATTTCAACATGTGTTTTGTTTAGTCTTTTCCCACAGATTACAATATTAGAAAAGTCAGGCAATGTCTTATACACAAATTAAGCCAATGTTCCCTGAATACGGGGTAGTATCATGAGTTAAAAGGTTTCTTTTGAATACAAAGTGTGTTGTAGTTTTGCTAATTCATACTTCAAAATTTTTATACACTCCCAACTCCCTTTTTATTGCGCAAAACTATATAGTATTATGCGAAAGCCAGAGTTTAAATTTAGCTGCTTGTTAGTTACTTAGAATTAATAAGACTGCATATAGAAGGTACATTTGTTACACTCACACAGTTTCCTGTTGTACTGAATGGTACATAGTTCATGCACTTCAAAGTACTTGCCTGGTAACAGATTAGTTGATCGAAAGTATTTGGTGCTGGATTTGAGAAAATCTGAATATAGAATGTTCTCATGTCATAGAACCCGCAATGAGTAATACAACCCACTCTTGATGATAAATCATTCATCGGTTGGCATCAAAATGTTTCCTCGAATCATCCAGGAGTAATTCACACTTGTCCTGAAGTTTTCCTGAAGTATCCTTTAGTAAGCCACGCTCATTCTTAAGTTTTCATGAAATCATTCTAGTGAAATCCACACTTACTCTAAAGTTGTTATGGAGTCATCCTGAACTAATTCACAGTCATCCAAAAGTTTTCCTGGACACATCCTGGAGTAATCCACAGTCATTGTTAAGTTATGGAATCATACTGCAGTAATTAACACACAACCTGAAGTTGTCATTTGTTTTTCCTAGAGTAGTTCAAGATCATCAGACTTGAAGTAATCAGGACACCATCCCAGAGTAATTTTTGTGATGACTCTGGAGTCATGTCATTGAAATATTTTGGCCTATACACATACTTTAGGATGGTTATGGATGACTTCACCAGATCATTACAGGAGTAGCCCAGCTGTATTCATCGAATTACTTCAGAATGACTCCAGGAAAATCTTCCTTTTGGCTTGGGACTGAGACACAAAATATTGGTCATGCCTGTTTAAAATAAAGAAATAAAACTCACACAGCCGAGCGGGATTGGGTTGTGTGTGGTTTGAGCCTAAGTACTAAGGCGAGAATGAGGATGCCCCATTCAATAACACTCTGAGCTCAGACAAGAATGGTGTTGTTAATGTGTCCTTTGAGTTATGGTCTGGCCTTTCAAATAATTAGAGGCAGGAAAAATAGTCACTTCCCACTTCCAACATGGCGCCTAAACTTAAAGTGGATGACCAGAATACAGTTATGTAATTTGCGGACCATTCTATCAGTGGCAATCAGTAGGAGGAAAACATTCAGCCGCTCTTGAACTTGGGGGTATATTTATGACCTTACTGGCATTTATGCCTTTTCGTATTCAATTCTGGATTAGTGACTGGGAGGCAATTTACTTCAAGCTTCAGCTGAGCCACCAGCTCTTCGACATTCACCCTGTCAACAGAACTGCGTGTTAGGGCATACCCTGTTGTTGCACCAGTCAGCCACAGGAGGGAAAAGTGCTGCATTTAAGCCTCTTAGCGGATTCTGCAGATCGGTAGTATATCTAAGACCCAGCCAGGCTGTGGGCTGAGGCTGGGATATCAGTGGAATTCCAATGAAAATGAATCAGTCGAGAACAGTCCGAAGGAATTCCAGCCCTCCCTCATCTTGTGAGACTGAAACTCATTTGCAGCTTTGGATTGAACATTACTCTCGTATGCAACCCATGCAACTTATGAGCACACTTCATGGCAATAGTATAGTAAATTCTAGGGTGGGAATTCTGCAGCGGCGAAAGACTGGGTGAGGGTGGATAGTAGCTTCTCCACCTCATGTATTCCCAAATGCCCACCATCACATTCTTGATGGCGGTGGATGAACAGTGCACACATTGCTTTGAGTGTTTTTCCTGCTCCAACCTAGGAGTTGGCACTGGGTATGGTAGAAGTGCTGCTATTGAAAATCTTTGCATGCTCAGTGGTTAATGGTTGTAGTGAATGAGAGCAAGAGTGTCCTGTAACAGTAAGATGAAACTGACAGGCTTCATCGCAGGTTGGGGTTCTTTGGGTCCCTAAAGTGCTCTGCACTTGAAATTTTTGCTTCTCTGCTACATCTGGTAACTAATGTGTTGCTGTTCTTCCTTTATTCACTTTCTCTTATCACTTGCAAAGTACATTAAAATTAGAAACTTTAACTACAGAAACATACAACTACACAGACATGATGTATTTTAGTAACATTATGGAAGCGTGCAAAAAGTTTTAGAAAATAACATATAAATGTGAAGGATTGTATATCTTAGTGTAATTAAGGGCTTTTGAGGCGCTCCTAGGACCTGCAGAATAAAACTTATGGTGTACAAGAGCTGGCTGAGGGATTGTAGGGATCAATGTAAGTACTCTCATGGCAGGTCTATAGGTTGCTTGATCTCCCTGAGCCCACTTGAGACCGGTTGTCTGGTTTAGAACTTCTGTGGGGTTGGCAGAATGTCTGTCGAGGACCATTAAAGATTTGGTAGAGGGGTCGTAAACACTTTGGGGGGGGCGGATGCAGAGTGGGTCTTATGGCTGCCTGATGGTTTCTGAGGTCCAACTTAACACAGGTTGATGATTTTCTCAGGGCTAGTTGAGATCCATGAGGGTGAGTGTAAGGTTTGAGGTGATTGGCTTGGGTGTCTTAGAACATGTTATGGTCAGGTAAGTGGGTTGAAGGACTCAGGGTGTGTTTAGGGTGTAGCTGGAGTGTCAGAGTAACATGAGGGATTCTGCAATTTATTTTGTACTCTGAAAGTTCACAAACAAAATATACATTTTTAATAAAGTAACTTTGTTTTTTTGCCTGTAATTTGTGTGTTCCACACTTTGAATTCAAATATTTAATGTTTAAAAGTTAGTAATATTTGTGTAAGTTGACATTGCCAAGGGATACTTATGCAAGTATTTAGCTTTTTCACTAAGATAAGTGCTGAGGTAGACAGGTGATAAATCAAGTTCAGTGTAGACAGTGAGAGGTACAACAACTAATTCAAATTTAAATAGGGTTATATTTAAATGCATTACATATATTGTATACTTAAATGGCGGCATGTTCTTTCTCTTTCTGCTTCTTACCCCGTTTTATTGCCTTTAACTTTCTTGTTCTGGGTTAAAGTGTGTTGACTAAAAATAAATTCAGGTCCCCCAAAACGCGTCCCAGCAAGCTCCACCTGCATCCACCTACTCAAATTAATCACTGATTATGTTTCTAAGTTTGACAAGTGAAATTTGGGGACAAGACTAAATTCTGTGAGGGAGGGCGTGGCTCCAAAAAGTAAGCCAGTCCCGTAAAGTCGTGATGTAACTACCCAGTGAATGGCATGGCTGTCTTGCAGAGAAGTGTAATTACTTTCCTCAATATGTATGGAAGTTCTGCAGAGAAGTGTCAGTACAGTTCCAATAAAGGTAGTCTACTCATAAAAGGAAGTCAGTACCACCCATTGATAGGAATAGAATGCTATGTTACTGTTCACTAAAAAATAAACTGCATCTGTACCAGAAGTGTTAATGCTATCCATCATTCATTTAAGAGCCCTGCTGAGAAACGTTGGTACTGTGTATTACTAGGATAGAAAGCGTTTGGATGTGCTAGTAAAGTCCCCACTAAAATAACTACAGCCAAGCTAATTATTAAGTTGTAGGAGCAGTCTTTTTCTGGTGTACCAGACCTTGTGAAAAGTTTTACCACTGTTAAGCCCTGCTGAAAAGTGTTGTCAGTGTAACATTTAAAATATGCTTCTGAGTTGAGGTGCATCACTTTTAACTTAGTGGTGACATGATGGGTATTGACGTCTGGTTGACCTAGACAGCCTAGTAGCTGCCTGTCACAATAACCTATTAACGACTGTCAAAAACCTAAGTCTTGCCGATAACCTTGTCCCACCAAAACAACGTGATTTACCAGAGCAGTTTTTCCCCTATCTAAGATGTCAAAAAAGCTGTCCAAGAGCTGTGATGTTGTGTTTACGTAAATGTGAATTATACCATCCCTGCGTTGTCTGTTAGTGCTCAAATAGTTGCCACGAAGATAGTTCCTTATAAGAAACCAAAGAAAACTTAACCTGCCATGTTTTGAACAGCGACTGATGGGGCATCCCGTGTTTGAAGTAATTGACTAATATCATAGCTGGAGCTCAAACAACTGACAAACTGAACTTCTCTTCATAATAGGTGACTTGTAGTGTAGTCTGTCGAGGCTCAAACTACAAAACGTATCCAATGCCTTCACTGGAAGTGTTCTGTTGGTGGCATAATTTGCACAGGATGTGATCCCTTCCCTGAAAGTGAGTATCGTAGCATACCAGGGCTCCAAAAGCTGTTTGAATTCTCATCTATCCATAGGGAATTCCATAAAGAATGGCAGAAGGACTACTTAGCTGAGGGTGGTCCAGGTTTAGGCTTGCCTCATGTATTTTTAATGGTCTGCTCGACTAAGTTGAGAGTGGGGCTGTCTATGGAGATGCAAACAATGGTGGTCACTTAGGTGACCAAGGAATTCCATTGGCATATTTTGGAATGTATGGTGGAGCAGTGAGGGGCAATTGGTGGGAGGAGAAAAGGAGAACTGCTACTGTTTATTGCCAGACATTTCAGTTGAATAAAGAGTTAACTATAAACCCTGCAGTTGGGACTTCTTACATGGTGACAAGGATGGGATCCTGGCCAGGGAACAGGTAGAGGGCATGTCCACCCCCGGAAATGTCTGCGAGGACTGTATTATGAGGAGTTTCAGTTATGTACTGACATTTACAAGAGCATTCTGAAGAGTAGTTATAGCTCTCTTTTCTACTTTTGTTGAGGTGGGGCATTAATGTGAAATTTCTGATCTGGAGACTGGTAAAGAGTTTCATTATGTTGTATTGTGAAATAAATGGTAAGTAATCTGTAAGGCATATAAACTGCGACGTGGAGAATTAAACATTACTTCTTAGTTTATTTGCAGCTGGTTTAATTTTTTTAAGTGACCTTAATTGCTCTTGGCATAGCGCTGAGGCGTATATGTGTGCTGTATAATGATAAGGTGCCAAATTCATATGCATCAATGTTGCATGGAATTCCCGCCTACAGGAACCTTAAAAGCACTTAAAGTTCAAAATACGCAACCTGCACTGCACGGAATCATCCGCAAGTATCTTCACAAGCGCATTAAAAAAACGAGCAGTAACAGCTGCACGTGCTCCTGTGGCTCATATCTTCCAGCGTGTAAGGCAGCTTGAAATCAGCTGTGTGAGTTCTGTTTTCTTCAACAATTGTGCACTCTGCCTATTCGAACATGTGCCACTGAGCTTTTGCACGGAGCATAGAAGGAAAAAAAATAACTAAAGGATGTCTTACAGCAGATCTGGTGATTAGCAATATATAATTTCAGTGTAATGATTGTCGGCAGAAAAAGGAAAAGCAAAAAAAAGCGAAACAATAAAACAAATTTGGAGTACTACTTAAGTCAATGGAACATTAGAGGAAAGCTACTGAGCCTAGGATTGAAGAAATAGGAAATATCAAGAGAAGCATGAAAATAATTGACAGTTACTGTTATTTATTGTGAGATTTTTATTTTAAATTGTTATGGTAATTTATTGTGTAAGATAATTATTTTAACTTTTTATGTTAGGTTTTTGTTTTGGATTTTTTGCAGTTGAAACCATACCATGGTTGACCAGGGTATGACCTCTCCACAATTTTTAATGACCCCCCCTAGTGATCCAATCATGTCTTGGAAACATCTGAAAAGTTGTTTTTAACATATGTACTTGCAGTTGGAGGGGATAAATATGGTCCAGTGAGAAGACGAGCTGTCTTACTTTATCACTTGGTAGTGAAGAGGAGAAGAATATATAAAGACCTATATTGACACCCAAATCAAATGTTGTACTTGAACGTCATATGTTTGTTCTTCTTCATGGGTGCAATATGAAGATAATGCATTTTATGTGGCAACGTTGAGAGGCTTAGCTGTGGACTGCCGGTTTGAAAAATTAAATAACTCACTGATAAGAGATCAGATAGTGCGATGTTCCAATGATAAAAGAATGAAGTAAAAACTTTTGATGAAGGATCATACATTAGAGGGGTCTATTCAAATAACAAAGGGCATTGAACAGAGCCATGTGTTTGAAGGAGATTGGAAGTCATCAAGTGGTGGGAAGGAAACGAAGATGAAGGGAAGAAAAAGAAAGAGGCAAAGACAACACTTGATTTCTCAAAGATTAAAGAAGAGAAATGTGCCATCTAGAGAGAGAAAATGTTTTTGTTGTGGTGAACCAGGACATATTACTTCAAACTTTATTTGTGCTGCTAAGAATGCCATATGCAGAAATTGTGGAAGGAAGGGATATTTCGCAAAGGTCTGCAAAGCAAGAGTACCAGAGAAAAAGAAAATTCAGGAAGTCCATGATGTATGTGAGAATGTGCAAGAAAGCGTATTGACAATTGATGGGGTTGAAATAGTGGGTACAAAGGAAGACATTACAGTGGTGTTGAGTACACCATGTGAAAATGGAAAGAGTGGATACGTTGGACAAACATCATTGTGATGTGTCGTTTGACTGTAAGTCTTTTATACTGTGGCTAAATAAATAAGGGACTCTTTTAGGAAGTTAGGTAGAAAGGAGGTATATTTTACCCAGAGGGCAGTTGCTAGGGTGACCTGAAATGGGTTAAAGAGATTTAGGGAATGAGCGACTACTCAAAGAGTCTGAATTGGTAAAACCCTCAGTCTGTAATTACATTTTGATAACCACTTGGATATGGAGCCCTTCTTTGACAATGGTGAAAAGTAGTAGAAATCTGTTTACTCGGTTTAAGTTAAACCTGAGGCAACCTATCTTAGCCTCACCACAAAAATGATTTTCAATCTTTAGGTCTGTGTATTTGTGAGAATAATTCTTCTCCGGATACATTGCATTTCATGCTGTTTTGTAAATTATTTTAGGCTCCAAGGCTTCGTTTTATAGTTCAGCTACTTACATTGGGTGGTTTTAAACAAGCCGGACCTCCCCTTTTTATATTTGCAAATGCTGACCGGTGAAGTTGTAATTAATTGCTAATATGGCTTGTCTCTTAAGCACTGCAGTGTCCATATGGCGTACTCAGGGTATTTTTTTAAAGATTTCATATGAATTGATTTTTTAATGTTAATCATTTATTATGCCTTTACTGTTTATATTCTGCTGTTTTTTTTAATGATTTTATATTGCAGACCGAAAGAAATTGAATTGATAAGTCCATTAGAGTATTAGCAGATTCTGGAAGTTTGTTACAGTAAGTTCAAATAAAATATATGAAAAGAAATGGTTGGTGAGTGGTGATCTATTCTTAAGTGAACCAGACAGAGCATTAGGATATGCATGAAACAGGATAGCACTACTGGGGATTAGTTAGATGACCATAAAGTTTAACAAGCATTTGCATTGTAATAGGTCTTGCATTTGTGAGAGTTACAGCATTGGCGTTGTAAATGACCATGTCTTTTATCTATGTGTTTTGGTTTAAAGTGTAGTCGATGTATGCCAGGTGCAACAGCAACCCTCCTAAGGCATGTCTCTGCAGGAGAGAGGACACAACAAGGCAGCCATCTAGGTAGTGTTTTTGCCTCATTCTTTCAGACTGACTGTGATACCCTAAAGAGGCAACCCATTCTATTGTGTTTACCTCAACTTTTATAGCACCAAACAAGCCACAAAGAGGCACCTTTGTGGCATTTAACCCATAGAATGAGGGGGACAAAAGAGTTCGGAGCAAAAAAAATGGGGACAGCCATATAGCCATATATTTCTGTGTGTTACACTTTTAAAGGAGATATTCTTCTACATTGGCAATAACAGCCTAACTTTTAAAAAACAGTAACTGTATATAAAGAGAATAACAGAAGAGGCAGCTGAACTGAACAGGAGGCTTCAAATGTGTGCAGATTGGTGAAACAGAGCTTCAGTGGTGGATGGGCCGACAGGATAGGTGCCAGAGGTGCGACATCTGTGACCTTGAGTCAATGTTTTAAATGGAAATACAGAAGGGCTGGTACTCAGTATTAATTTAAAGCACTGCCTTGGGTTAATAGTCTCATGACGGCCCTCTGCTCAGGACTGGACTCTGTAGAACAGATACGTGTACCTGAATCGCCTGGGCTTTGGCAGTGCATTTTCAGTGCATAAATTTGTGCACTGGCTGATGGTTTTGAAGTTAGAATTATCTCTGTTAGGCTGGCTAATCCAAATTTTAAGTCTTAAATTTGTGCCCTATGATATGCTGCTCCTCTTCTTTGCGCTACAGTTTTAGGAAAATGGCTGCCTCTACTAACTGACCTCTATTTAAAGAGGCCCAATTTACATCCAAAGGTCAGATGGTTTTTGCTATCAAGCTTGAGGCAGTGAAGTGCTTGGATCTGGAGTCATGACCACTTTTCCACTATTTTGTAGACAACACCTTGCGCCATCTTTTTTGCCTATAATAAGCCTATGTGCTTGGTTGGTGACCCTCCGGAGGTTATCAAGAGCACGTGTTATTGCCTAGTGTTGAGCTCTTCTTAAGTCAGTTGGTTAATGCTCCTACTGCAGAGATCCTAACAGGACGAGAATGTGTCAGATATCAATCCTGACATAGCTTTTTCACCTCTTCATCTCTGCAAGGTCGATGCAAATGAATTATAATGATTTTGTTAAGAATGGCACCTGATTAGCACCGCTCTGAAATGGCAGAACCTGTATTACCAAGAGCTATGTTAAAAAAATGAGTTATTCCCAGACTACACCAACATGCACCAGACAAAGAACCCTAGGGGAGAGATGTGATGTAGGTGCCAGAGCTGCCAACTTGGGAGCACGGTTTGAGTCTCAGCGCCAGCTCAACATCCTGTGATTCTGGGCAAATCACTTAATCCCCCATGCCACCAAAAATAATGTGTTCTTGTGTAATGTAAGTGGTGTTCATGTAAAGCGCTGTAGTCCCTTTGTATCCAGTTTGCACTATATTAAACTGCCAATTTTTTTTAAATAAAGCGCTTCAACACCTACGGGTCTAGTTTACACTACATAAAACTGCAAAAAATAAATATAAAAGACCCCACAGATATTGCAAAGAAACATCAAGATGCCCGAAAACAAGGAAGAGGAAGAAACAACACACCACCATGATCGCGAAGCAAAATAAAAAATAGTGAGCCACACTAAGGTACATGTCCCATCATGCAATAATCCATGTAACATGGTCAGTCTCGAAGGTTACAAAACAGCCTCAAGGTGAGACAAATGTAAAGCATTTACCAAATACATCAAGGGATTTGTGAAAGGCAGTCCAAGGAACAAATGAAAGTGATGGGCATGGTTAAAACCCACAGGATAGATTACAACATGTTGAGAAGAGCAGCACTTGTGCGCTGCTATGCTCAACCTAAAAAATGAAGCAGTGAAAGAGAGAGGGTAACTGACTAGCTATGGTTCGAATCTATTAGGGTGGTGACATAAGAGATTTGAACATCATTAGAAATCCAAATGCCACAGAACTGGTAATGGTGACAGATAAAGCAAATATTGAGGAAACCAATGAATGGTGTGATCATGTGGGAAGAGAGTATCCTAAGGTGTTTAGATAGGAGTTGGGCCTATTAAAAGGGGTTTCACGTAAGATATTTGTTTGAAAAAAAACTAAGCCTATAGTCCATAAGATAAGAAATAGTCCAAATAATGGTTGAGCCATTGCGCCAAGAGTTTGTTAGAACAAGAAATTGAGGTGTCAGAGTTGTTGGCACCTATAGTAATAGCACCAAAGGAAGGAGGTAAAATGTGCTCAGGTATAGATGTGTGCGATTTAAATAAAAATATTGTGGGAGACAGGCAAACCCTTCCCAACATTTCTGAGATGCTAGCGACCGTGGATGGGGTGGGGCGTATTTTTAGTGTATTGGATATGTTTGATGCCTACCATCAAGTCAACTTACATGAGGATTAGAGACACTTGACCTCATTTGCAACAGTATTAGGAGCTTTCCGATGTAAAAGGATGCCATTCGGATTAGTTGTGATAAACAACATTTTTGGATATATGTCAAAGGTATTGTGCTTCCAGCGTGATATTTTGATTGTAAGGAAGGATGTGTGTGAGCGTGCTAGAATACTTCAGGAAATAATGATGTGTTTGGAAAAGCACATCATTGGAAAAGCCAGGCTTAATAATTGAAAGGTGAATGCCAATTAATAAAAGAGAAAGTAAATTAGTTAGGACATAAAATAATGGCTGATCGAATAGGGGGAAGGAAGAGATTATGATGGCTGTAAGAATGGTCCCCGAACCATCACATAACAATAAGCTAAGATATTTTCTTGGATTTGCAGAATATTGTGCTAAATATGTGAGGAACCTTTAGAGAAATAGGCCCTCATTCTGACCTTGGCGGGCGGCGGAGGCCGCCCGCCAAAGTCCCGCCGTCAGGTTACCGTTCCGCGGTCGAAAGACCGCGGCGGTAATTCTGACTTTCCCGCTGGGCTGGCGGGCGGTCGCCTTCAGGCCGCCCGCCAGCCCAGCGGGAAAGAGGCTTCCACGATGAAGCCGGCTCGGAATCGAGCCGGCGGAGTGGAAGCTGTGCGACGGGTGCAGTTGCACCCGTCGCGTATTTCACTGTCTGCGCAGCAGACAGTGAAATACATTTAGGGGCCCTCTTACGGGGGCCCCTGCAATGCCCATGCCAGTGGCATGGGCACTGCAGGGGCCCCCAGGGGCCCCGCGACCCCCCCTACCGCCATCCGGATCCCGGCGGTCGGACCGCCGGGATCTGGATGGCGGTAGGGGGGGTCGGAATCCCCTCGGCGGCGCAGCAAGCTGCGCCGCCTTGGAGGATTCAATGGGGCGGCGGTACACTGGCGGGAGCCCGCCAGTGTTGCCGGTCCGACCGCAGCTTTACCGCCGCGGTCGGAATCCCCATTGGAGCACCGCCGGCCTGTCGGCGGTGCTCCCGCGGTCCTCCGCCCTGGCGGTCTTTGACCGCCAGGGTCAGAATGACCGCCATAGTGTAGCCATTAAGGAAGATAATGAAAAAGAAAGTCACATTTGTATGTTTTGAGGAGTGTGAAAAAACATTTAAAATGATCAGGGAAAGCATAAGCCAAGCACCCACACTGAGGTGTTGTGGAATATCTGGTAAAGCATATTTAACTACTTATGTGAGTGGAGTGGGGATTAGTGCAGTGCTGATGCAGGTTATGGAACGGGAAGAGCATATCATTGGATTTGCTTCTAGAAGGTTACAAGGAGCAGAAGGTACCTATCCTTTCACTGAAAGAGAGGCCCTGGCTTGTTGGGGAATCAATCACTTCTGGTTTTACAAGTGGCGTTTACATTTTAAAGTAAGTATAAATCACACACACATCACATATGTGTTTGAGGGAGAAAAAGTATGAGGGTGGCATCCATGCATTTCTATATGATTGTTTCCAGTGATGGAGTACAACTTTGAGGTGGAATATGTGAAGGAAGCAAAATATAATTGCATATTGCTTGTCAAGAGTGCCATGATATTGTGGATGATGGAGAATTAAGTGAAATGGCCTTGATCAGTGAGGAATCGAATTATGCAAAGGAAAACAACTCTATTGAAAATAGTGGAGTGGTGGATTCATAAAGATAGTGTAAACAAAGAAGTAAGGGAATTCTTTAAGGTAGGTGTAAACTAAGTGTAAGCTAAGGGAAAGGTAAACAGGAGACAACATATTGTACCTCTTAGCGGTACTCATAAACGTATTATGGCCATTGCACATCAAATGCATCAGGGGTGAAAAATGACTAAAAGAAGGGTGAGACAGTCATTATGGTGGCCTGATATGGATAATGGCATTGAGGATATAGTGAAGAACTACCATTTGTGTGCTAAGTCGCAAGTAGGGGAAGCAACCTCCATTGGTGTGTACCAAATTTTCAGAAAGACTGTTGGAAAGGGTTGCTATTGATTTTGTTGGGCTGGTGGAGAGATTGGGTTCTAGAGATAAGTATATTCTCATATTGTTGATTGTCACTGCAAATGGTTTGTGGTGGAAACAATTGGAGAGATAAATACTGCTAATGTAATTCCGTTTTTGGAAAGCGTTTCCCTTGAGGAGGGAATTCTCAAGATGATTGTGCCTGAGAAGTTATCTTATGAGGATGAGACTCACATGTGACAAGGTTTCAGACCTCAGGCGAATGGGCCAGTTGAGAGAATCAGTCGCCTTATTAAGGACAATGTTCAGTTGTCCCTTGCTAATGGGTTGTTGTAGGGGAGGAATTGAGAATGATATGGGCATATAGAACAACTCCTTCTGCATCAGTAGTGCCACCATTTGTGTTTTAAAAGGGGAGAGAACCAGGCAAGAAAGAATATCCTGTGTGGATAAGTGAGAAGGATAACGTCTTGGTTGTTTGGGAGGAAATAAAAAGAAGAGCTGCTGTGCAAAAGAAGTCTGAAGAAATGTACAACACGAGGAAAGGTATAAAGAAGTTGTGGGTCCAAAGTGGTGATTGGGTGGTGGTACGGACCAATGGAATAGTTCGCAAGGGTAATCGCAAGTATTTTGTCCACATCAAGTTAAGGAGGCTAAATGCAATGTGGTGTTGTTAGGAAATTGCACTACTTGGAATATGGTAATATATGCAAAGCTTACAAACCATAGAAGGCTGTGAATTATTAAATATATTGGATCACATTTAATTTCACTGAGTTATAAGAAAAATGTTAGTGTTTAAATTTGTCATCCTAATCTATTGTTGTAAAGTTGTACATTGTTGCTAAGATTTCTCTGTGAATACGTCCTGTAGATGCATGTTTTCATTGTTTTATTGTAAATTGTTAAAGGGGAGAGATATGTGAGGATGTTAACTATGGTGGCCATCTAGGTGACCAGGGAATTCCATTTTGGAATGTAGAGTGCAGCTGTTGCTGTGAGGGCCACTTGCTGGGAGGAGCGAAGGAGAATGGATGTTTATTGCTGGAGATGTCAATTGAATTAAAAGGTGTCAAGAAACCATGGAATTTGGCCTTTTTACACTAACCGAAAGGTGGCGAACCTGTACATGCTTGATTTCTTTATGCTCTAGGAGACTCGCATGGGTTTCAATGGTGGGGTTTGATTAGGAAACACATCAACAATAGTTCAGGGCCCTAAAGGGAATTAGCCACCCTAGTTTAGAGGCAACTGTTCCTTGAAGCGGACACAGTGTGGTATGCCCCCTTGGGTAGATACATTATGGTAAACACAAAAGGTGATGAAATAATTCTGGGTAGCATTCCACCCTTCTTGTTTCCCTCTGTTCCACTAGAGACCCACCCATTGCAAATCAGAGCTGATCCTACTTCTGATGGGAACAATCCATCCCAAACCCGAAGAACATAATCCGTTTATGTTCCTCTTCCTTTAACAAATGAAAGGCTGTATTTTCTGGGTGTGGTAATTTGGGTGCTCCCCCCCCCCCTTCCCTTTAGAGTGCCGGTTGACACTACAGTGGGGCTCTGAATAAAATCTTTGATAGAAGTAACACACTGACTGTAGGGCAGATGGGCTCTTCCATTTTGTGATTTTCACAAACTCCTAAGGTCTGGAATCAAATGCTCCCGAACACTTGTGTCTAAAAATGCTTTGTAGGGCACGGAAATTATTCTCCTCCCTGGACTATTTTTTTTTTTCTTCCCGAGGCAGACACAGCCACTGTCACATTGTTACAGATCCACTGAAGAAGGTTTTATCAAATCATGTAACAATTGACCTTTTGATAGAAGGAGAGGACACTAGGCCGAAAGGTATGTGGTGACTTAATGCTTGGTGACTCACCAATGAAAAGCTTAGAGAATCCCTAAGAGCGGAGACAGATCAGTATGTCCTTTTTCATGTGTGGTTTGTAGACTCCTTGAAGAACATATACAAAGCTTTTAAACATGTTCCTTTACAATCTCCGTTGTCTCCAGACCTAAAAAGTACTACAATGCTCATAGACCTATATGGTAAGCACCCTAAAAAAAGTATGGCGAAAAAGTAGTCACAATGGGAAAGAAAATCTATGATACCTTGCTCGTCTGTAGGGGCTGCCAGTTCAAATACACTTCTAGTCGGGTGCAACCAGGAGATGTGCAGGTCAGTAGACCACATTATATATCTCATTCTCACTTTTAGAAATGAACAACCAGGAGATGTGAAATTCACTAGACCACATTATATATCTCATTCCCCAGGAGAACCAAGGTGATTTGAAAAAATCTTAAAATACGTCATGATGGAATCTGACCAGACTATAATGCTTGAGTACTCTGCTCTGTTTGGTGGATCAGGGTATATGCCAAGGTCTTTCAGTGAGACACCCTTGCTGGCTCAAATTCACCTCTAACATCAGGCCTAGCAAATAATACTGGATATTCCATTATGTAGAGCATCTGTTCGTGCATACACTGATGACAAAGTTCAGCACATTGATGACTGAAGCAGAAATTTGGAAGTTTCTTGGGCTAGAGAAAAAAATAAAAATGTCTGTGAGTCCAATTCAGTTGATAAGAACATCATCAACGATACTGCAGTGCTGTTCTTGGAGAGACAGCAGCACTTTCTACTGCAAGAACATCTGCTTAAGGAATAGATCTTTCAATGGTGAAATATGCCTAGTGTTAATGGGTCACAAAAGCCTTTCAAGCAATGACTTCCTCATCCTTCTGTCACTGGTAAGTAGCCCAGTGAGAGGGAACATTTCCAAGTATATTCCCTTATGGCGGCAGAGGACTACAAAGACATTTAGGTGCTTGCTGTTGTCGGGTATAGACACACAATCTGATTCCATTCTCCACCTGGGCTGACATCTTTTCTTTGGGGATACAGAAGAGCACCACACTATAGACTTGAGGGTAGCCCTCTCCTTTCTACATCTTTAGGTTCTTGATGTTTGTCTTGTTTTCCTTCTCATACCACAGTAAAAAAGATTTCTCCAACGTAGTTAATCCCACTGAAAACTGAAAAAAATGAGCAGAAAAATAGCATTGTGCACTAGATGTGAACTCACTGAAGTACATATCTCATATGAGTAATAATGCAGGAACTACATCAAAGTGAATAAAGAGAGTAATAAGAGCCAAATGCAAAAAGTATCACTGTGAATCAGAGGTATGGTGGTACACTTTTCAGGTACTGCAACACATAAAAGACAGCAATTTTCATAAAAACTACAACATATATTGGCTATGTGTGCCTGTGAGGAAACTCCTAGGCTTAAACATAAAAAAGACTCATGGGTAATAACATTTTTTGTATTAAAACATCCAGATTTCACGGGAATTCTGCAGGACCTGGAAAGGAAGTAAAGCCCCCACTCACCCTGAAGTCACGTGCCACTCTGTCATTGGCTATATGGGTCTTGTGGGACTGCCGTAGTCTGTACGGAGGATTAACAATAAAAGCAGCCATCTGATTGGTCACTTAGGGGGCCCTCCTTAAAAGTAAGTCAATTTAACTGATGTTCAAATTTAATGTTATGCTGTGGCCTGTGGTATACCTTGGACAAATGCTGTTTAATTAAAGACATGAACAAATAACTAGGTACATCGCTTCATTTGGAAAAAGCCTCAAAAGATTTTTCTCACAAATGTTACCAGATGTGTCTTAGAGAGACAGATTAGTGTAAACAGAATCACATTCCATCAGAGCCTCTGGAACAACTGGACACTAGGAAACATCAAAAAATCCACCCACCAGCCCTAGGACAGGTGCAGCATTAGGAGATGACAACACTGTAATTTCATCAATATCTGTAGCAACACAGCTGAAGCCTGAGAAAGAATCAGTGGTATTGAAAGTTTTCTGACTTCTGGCAAAACAACAAAAATGTTCATTGGTTATTTGCACTTTGTGCAACCAGCTACCCCATATGGAGAAAGATGGCTTCTATTCGATGGTAACAAGAGGGGTTATAAAAGCACCTGAGTACTATGCGTCCAAACACTCTTACTGAGGTCTAGAGGAGTAAAGTGGCACCTGGATAACAGACTGCATCAGAGGAAGTGCTGCATCAACAGAGTGAAAAAAGTGACAAGGTGCAGTATTTTGGAACATATTGCAGGTCCTGCCTAAATGTTGTAGGGCAAAAAAAGAATATTTCCAAGACTATGGAATATCATGATTTGTGAGAAAAAAAAAAAGTGATAAAATTAGGTTTCAAAATTGTAAAAGCTTAAGTTAAAAAAGATAAAAAACAGTGTAAATGCAAATCACAAAAAAATTATCCAGCAGTAAAACTCTGCACACAGTCTCCTTTGCATTCAACCAGAGGTTGTGTATAGAGTGCGTCAGATTGCATAGTATTACAGAGTCTGTCACAATACCTGTTTCGAAACCAGGCCTTCTGCCTAACTCTTAACTACATGTGCCCCTATGCTCTCTGCATTGAGACTCCCCACTTGAAGAAGAAGTGATGTACCTCGTTATTTGTTCATGTCTTTAATTAAACAGTATTTGTCCAAGGTATACCACAGGCCACAGCATAACATTAAATTTGAACATCAGTTAAACACTCAAGCAATTATAACTCGCCACGTTTATAATAAATGTGAAAGAAAATATTTTTATAGTATAAAATGTATTTCTATCTGCCAAATGTTACAATTATTTTTAAACAGCTCACTACATACAATCAAAAATGGAGCTGCCATGGGCGAGTTACAGTTGCATGAGTGTATGACTGACGTTCGTATTTGATGTGGTCTATAGTATAGGTTGGACAAATGATGTTGTAATTAAAGACAGGGAAAATAACTCAAATTATTCCATGTCTAATGTTTGTGTAGTTTAAATTTGCTCTGTAATTGCAGAATGTTATAGTAACCGCTAACTAGTTCACAGGTAACCTTTGCCTCTTTTTGTAAATTTCATGGGTTTTTAGAACTTGTAAATGTTTTGAAAAGTATTAATATGTGATTTTGTGGCAAACATTTTTATATTACAATACTATAAACAGTGTGTCCTTTTTTGTTGGTAATCTTTTTGATAAGTTATGTTCAAAACATGCGCTTTTAAGGGGTGGGGTATTGTGTATTGTGATTGTTCACTGTTTTAATTTTTTTTTCTTTATTTTTTTTGCTGGTATCACAATACTATCTCCATGGTACTGTAGTGCCTAATGCTTGTAAAAATGCTTCCGATAGGCTATAAACATTATTTGTTGAACCTATAGAAAGCTGTATTTTATTTTACTCTATTATTGTTGTGCTTTTGGGCTCATCAGAAGTAGAACAGTTGTGGTGCTACTTTCCCTGATTTTGGCTGCTGTTTTTCACCATAGAAGAAGCAGGCAACCCTATTGTTGTTCCTCAGGATGTAACGGAGGAGTGAAAGGCCATTGCCGTGGAAGAATAGCTGGAGTGGAGAAAACAGCTGAAATAGTCGGTGGTGTGGTAGTTTTTTTCCATTCCAGCGGGGGAGCAAAAAAGTCAACTCCTGGTATGTGACATGCACCTTTTGTCACAAAGTCATCTCACATGGAACTGGCCAACAGTAGTCGACAGGAATGCACAAACACATTGGCACCGTGCATTACCTCCCGTCCCTCCCTCGCCTTCCTTTAAACCAATGAGGCTTCCTGCCTCCCACTAGACCTTCCCCTCCCCTTTTAAAACCCCCCCCACCCCTACCCCCTCCTGTTCTTTTTGTCTAGCCCACGCTAGACTTTCCCTTTTCACTTACCTTCACGGCGGGGCCTGGAGGTCATCGTTGGATGCACTCCTCGGGAAGCGGAGCTCCGCGAGGTGTGCTTCGGCCGGGCGCGTCTTTTCTGAGCAGGCGGGGCTGCTCGTAAGACGCATCCTGGGAGGCGGCTGACAGGGTCAGCCGGCTCTTGGTGGCTGGGGCGTTAAGTTCCGGTTTTTCTTCGCCGCGGAGCCGCGAAGGGATGCCGTAGAGTGTTTTTTGGTTTCTGTGCGGGTAAGACGGGCGTTCTGCCCGCATTTTGACTGAAATTCTTGTTTTGACCTTTATATGGATTGGTTCTGGGATATTGTTCCTGGGCCCTGTATATTTGGATGTTTTTTAGGTTGTTGACAATGTGTTCTGTGGATGAGATCGTGCCTACAGATTCAGTTAATGGACGGAATCCAGGAGCTATAGCTCAGTGGCAAGGTCAAGTACCTTTGGTGCAGCAGGATACCTGTGTACAATGGTACGAATCCCGCCTACGCCCTTAAAATATCTTATAAGGATTATTTCTTCTTCCTCCTCAAGGGAGGGAGGTGCTGATGGCATTTCCACTCCTGGGAGCCCCCAGATTCAGGGTGGTGGTGCTGCGCCCATCATGTCCAGGGAGGAGGTGCAGGAGATGTTCGAGGGGGCTGTTTCCAGAGCTCTTCATGCGGGGATGGCCTGGCCTAGTGGGGCTAGGGCTACCCATTCTCCTGCAATTGCAGGGAAGTCCTCCTCTGAGAGTGAGGAAGGGGATGCTCCATCTACGTCCTCTGGGGGTGATTATGGCTCCAGGAAGGTGATGTGGGTTGTGATGGCACATGTACGGGACTATTTGGGGTTTCCTGTGTTTAGTCCTGCCAACTCTGGCTCTCACTTATTTCCACAATATCAGACGCTGTCTGAATTTTCCATGCCTTTTCGGGGACCTGTGAAGGATATGGTGTTTTGGGAGTGGAGGATGTGGATATGGCTCAGGTTCCACGGTTCATTCAGATACGTTCTTTACTTGAGGGTGAGGAGGTATGGCCTCCCTCGGTCCTCCTGGATTCACGTTTGGCTACCCTGATTGGCAAAACAGCTGTCAATCCGGAGGATTGTGTGCCTACTGATGCCACGGCCCGTAGGGTGGACTCAGGGCTTAGGAGGGCTTTTGCGGCTGAGAATCTGGCTCTGAGGGCAGGTATTTCTTCTGCTTCTGAGGCCCAGTCGTTGGTGCAGGACTTGGATGAACTGGCAGTGGCTGTTCAGGATGGGGCAGAGTGTTCGGAGCTCCTGGCTGGTATGGAGCAGCAGGCCAGGTTGTTGGCAGATGTGTCTTCAGATGTGGTCCGTGCTTTGGCTCTGGCGTCTGGTGCTTTGATTGGGGCCCGGAGGTCCCTCTGGTTCCAAGCCTGGAAGGCCGTCCCGGGGGGGGCAGTCTGCCTGGCTGAGACTACCTTTTGAGGGTCATAGCTTGTTTGGGGTTCATTTACCTTCCATGCTTTACAATGCTTTTAAGGAACGGAAGCATGCTTTGCCTTATAGGCAAGGAGCAATAGCTCAGCGGCTGTGTCATCTGCCTCTGGTCCTGGAAGCTCCCCAGGACAAGGGTTCGTATCCCGCCACGGCTGGTCAAAACACATGTTTGGAAGAAGCATTCCCGTTCTTCTCCTTGGATGGAGGCCAAATCTTTTTCTTTTAGGAAACGGCGTTTTCAGCCGTGTTTTTCCCCTGAGATGTCGGTGCCTTCGAACCGGGGTGGGTTTGAGGTGGGGTCCTGACAATCACTGTGGGCCTGGCGTAGGGCTGGTTGGGGGATGGCTGAGCCCCTTTCTTTCGTCTTGGAAGGAGAGTGTCAGCGAGCGTTGGGTGCTGGACATTGTGGCCAATGGTTACGTCTTCGATTTTGTGGTGATGCCTCCAGATTCGGGGTACGTCCCACTCCTCTGCCGGCTGGAGGGTAGTGGAGAAAGGCGTGGTTGGACGGTGTCCGGGACTTGCTGGTCAAGGGGCTGTTGCCCGCGCCCCGCTGGAAGTTAGGGGTCTAGGCACTTATTCGGTCTTATCTCTAGTTCAGGAAGTATCTGGGGGGTTTCGACCTGTGCTAGATAGGAGGGAGGTGAATGCTTGGATCAGGATGGTGCATTTCCACATACTGTCTATTTTGACTGTTTTTCCCTTGGTCAGTCACGGGGACTTTCTGGGGTCACTGGTTCTACAGGATGCCTACCTGCACGTGCCTGTGGCAAGGTCTTCGCGGAGGTTCCTGAGGTTTGCTGTGGATCGGGTGCACTGTCAGTTTTGTGTACTGCCGTTCGGCCTCAAGTCTTCTCCTCAGATTTTTACGACGGTGCTGGCCCCCCTGGTGGCTTTGCTACATTCAGAAGGGGTGTTTACTCATCCATATCTGGACGACGTTTGATCCATTCTACCTCGCTGGCCCTATTTCAGAGGCAGGTAGCCCAAGTTCTGGTGTCCGGCAGAACCACAGGTTTTTTTAATCAACGGGGGGCTATCGGTTTAGTCCCATCCCAGGATCTGGTTTTCTAGGGTCTCAGTTTCGGACTCTTCTTGGCTTGGTGGCAGTGTCAGTGAAGAAGTTTGTGGTGCTCCGGTCCATGGTGTGGATGGTTGTGGTACAGACTGCCCTCCGTGCTTTTCTATGGTTGCGGCTGCAAGGTCATTTGGTGGTTCTGCGGTGCTTGTTCGGACAACATAGTGGCCAGGGCTTATGTTATCCTTCAAGTGGGGACCTGGTCAAGGGCTTTGTTCAGTCTGGCCAGGAAGATTTTTGTGTGGGCTCAGGAGTGGGTTTCTGCTCTCAGGGCTGCATACATTCGGGCATTGTGCGGGCGGATCTGTGGAGCGGGGTGTTACTTCCTCTCAACTTTTCTCCCTCCAGAGTTCACTGTTTCTTCATCTGGTTCGGCTCTGGGGTCTTCCAGTGCTGGATGTGTTCGCGTCCGAGAAAAACGCATAGCTCGGTCACTTCGGCTCCCGGTTTTCGGTGTCCCCAAGCCTGGCAGGTGGACGGGATGTCGTGTCCTTGGCCGAGGGGCCTTTTGTATGCGTTCCCGCCGTTTCAGCTACTCAGGCCTTTGCTGTTAAGGGTGCTGCTTCTGGGGGACAGGGTTATCCTGATTGCTCCCCATTGGCCTAGGGCGAATTGGTTCCCATTGCTGCGGCTGAGGGCATCCGGTCGGATGTGGCCTCTTCCTCTGTGTCCGTCACCCCTGGAGTTTCCCTGCCTCTCGTTGAGGTCTTGGGGGAGGTTACACTTGACGGCCTGGGAATGGCCCGCCGAGGTTTGACGGGTCTGGGGGTGCCAGTGGCTTTGAGTTCTACTTTACTGGGTTCCAGGCGGCGTTCCACTTTACTTTCTTAGGGTAGGCTGTGGAAGGTTTTTTTCTTCTTGATGCTTGAGGCATGTATTGGATCCTACAGGCACGTCTCTCTTTGATGTGATGCAGGTCTTGCAGGACGGTGCACAGTTGAGGTTGTCAGAGGCGTCTCTGCTGGTACAGTGGGCGGCTGTTCAGGCATTTAGAGGTCCGTGGCGCAGCCTTCCGGATAAGGGTCGTTTGTTGCCGGGATTTTTTCAGGGGCTTCTTCATTTGTTTCCTCGCCCTGTACGTTCTTTTCCTTCAGGGGATCTTTCTTTGGTATTGGATGTTTTAACGGATTAACCTTTTGAACCTCTGGGGGACTGTGTTTACGTCTTCTTTCCTTAAAGACGTTCTTTTTGGTGGCCATTGCTTCGGCTCGCCGTTTAGGAGAATTGGGGGCCTTGGCCTGTTCCTTTCCTTTTTGGGAAGTTTTTCCGGATCGGGTGGTTCTGGTTCCGGTACCTTCTTTTATCCCGAAAGTCAATTCTTCTTTTCATGCTCGCCAGGAGGTCTTCCTTCCTTCCTTTTGTCCGAATCCCGCTTTGGTGGAGGTGGTTCGTTTGCATTCGTAGGATGTACGCAGGGCTTTGTTGGAGTGCCTGAGGGTGGTGGCTCCTTTCCGTAAGGGTGATTCGCTTTTTGTAAATTTTGGGCTGGCCCGTAGCGGCGATGCCTTCCACGGCTTCCGTGAGTCGGTGGGTGAGATCATTGATTCTGTTTGGTTTTTTCCTAGATAGGGGTTGTTCCTCATCAAGGGGTTCAGGGTCGTTCTACCAGGGGTATGGCGGCTTGGGTGGCAGAGTCTCAGGGGACTTCAGTGGTGGAAATTTGCAGGGCCGCCAATTGGGCCTCGCCTTTGGCGTTTGTTCGGCATTCTGGCCGGTCGGACTTGGGTAGTTTGGAGTCGGTATTGGTTCACCGGGTCTTATCCTCTATGAAGTCTTAGGGGTGGGATTTTGGTGGCCTTTGTGCATGATATTGAACTTCTTGCAACTCAGTGTCCGTCTCCTGTGTGTTTCTTGCTATGTCTCATTGGTTTAAAGGAAGGCGAGGGAGGGACGGGAGGTAATGCGTCCATTTTCTTGCGATAATGGCATTACTCCTAGTCCTACTCCCTCGCCTTCCTTTCCGTTCCCTCCCGCCCTCCCGGTACGGACTGTCTGAGTTGCTGCTTGGGCTTGGTTTTTGTACAGGAGGGGGTAGGGGTGGGGGGGGATTTTAAAAGGGGAGGGGAGGGTCTAGTGGGAGGCAGGAAGCCTCATTGGTTTAAAGGAAGGCGAGGGAGTAGGACTAGGAGTAATGCCATTATCGCAAGAAAATGGACGCATTACACCAGTTTGACTCAAGCTGAAAGGAAAAGGAAGTTGGATTTGTGTAAACTTGAAAAGGGAGCATCAGCAGCTACTTATCTACCAACTGCTGGTCCTTTCACTTCGGTCGTACAGACTCAAGTAGTACCACAATCCAGTACTTCTGCACCTCCTGTTAATCCACCACCTGGTTCGGCAGTCGCTGTAACCCGGGTAAGGCAAGACCGCAACATTGTTGAGCCCTATGCAGGTACCTCGACACAGTCTTTGTACTGTCAAAAAGTCATAGTCACAAGGGAGAGCAATCTGAACATACACAGGGAGCTAGTAATAGCTGAGCATTTCCTTCCCCAAAACCCTAAGGGGATTTGGTTTTGGCACAAGGTTTTGTTGTTCCCTGTTAGGTGTTTTTTTATTGTTGGTCTGGTTGATCTCTAGTTGAAAAAAAAAATGTTTACAAATGAAAAAGAATGAAAAAAAAGGTTTATTCAGAACTATTTTCTTTTTATTTACAATATAGAGTTAAGTGTAGCGTAAGTTATCTTATGTAGCTGCATGTAGTAAAGGAATATTGTGTTTGGTAACTTCATGTTTGGTGAATAAAGAAAATAAATGAAAATAACATGTATTTACGTTTATTCAAATACATACATAATAAATGCAAATGGTTTTATTCAGTTTTGTTCAGATGGTAGTAACAATTAAGCTACTAACCTGTGCTATTATTTGTCACCTAACAGGCTGCAGATAAGCATTATATTTGTTTCATTATCAAACACCAGAGAGAAACAGAAATCAAATGGATTGTGAAAAAACTTGGTTCAATTTTGTGGTTGTCCAACTATGAGTTGTTGTCAAAGTACAAAAGCAATTTATAGTAACTAACTAGATTTCTTAACAGAAGCAGTTGATTTTTTCAAAAAACATCAACCATGCTAGGCAACATAATGACATATCTACTGTTGGTACCATGTAGTAAATTTAGTCTATATTTTGCATATGTAGACGTTTGTACCTAAATTTAAAATTTAGGAGTTAGAATAAGAAGGTAACTTACATTTTTGGGCAGTCTGTGCTTAAAGATTAACTTAGTGTCATCACATTCAGCACATCCTCTATTGTTCCTTAAATATAATGTATAATGTCCTGAAATAGTGATCAGTCCTTGATGGAAAATAATTGCAGGACAAGTAAAAGTGTGCCCAGAAATTGAAATTTAGCTAGCAGTGAATTAAGTACTTGAGGTATTATTTTTTAGATTATTTGCAGCACTTCTTGATATTGTTTCACATAAATACTTATTCACCATAGATAAAGTATTGACCGAATTTTTATCCTGTCAGAGTCTCCAGATCCTCGGGGTTTGCGCACGCTCCCAACACGTCCACCACAAGACAGCTCCAATACTCTGATTAGAATGTCACAGAGTCTAAGAGAGTCCAAGTGGGGAAAAGGGGATTAGGAAGGGAACAGCGGGGAAGGAGACCTGTGGGAAGCAAAAGATGAAACAACACAACATCAGATTCAAAACCACATTTAGATTCATAAAAACTCTGTTGAATCTAGGGTTCATTGATACTCGGAACATGAAATAACACTCTGTTGAGCCTAGAGTTCAGTGATACTCGGAACATGAAATAACACACTGTTGAGTCTAGAGTTCATTGATACTTGAAACATGAAATAACACTCTGTTGAATCTAGAGTTCAATGATACTCGGAACATGAAATAATACCTAAAACTAAGGAAACACGAATGGCTTAGAACTAGATTCTAATTAGGCCGCACTAAATCTAGGTACCAGGAAAAGAATAAAAAATGGTTAGTACAATGTTTCATATGGAATTTTCATGAATTGAAACATTCTGTTCTAGGAATACAAGAACCTTCCAGAACAATGTCACAGAACAAACATGGCCTCATTACATGAGGATAAAGGCCATCCAAACATTCCTTGGAAAACAATAGGAATTGTACTAAAGACCTTACATGCACATAGAATATAACATCCAGAATTCTAGCACTTTAGATTCTTAGAATGCAAGAACATGAATTGCGCACATTGCAGATTTCCACAAAGGGTTATAAATACCATGAAATGATTGTGCACAATGAATAACATGAGTTGGGCACGAGGAATGAATCGCGCGTCTTGCCGATTCGAATACCACCATGTGAATGCCATGAAATGGTAACACATAGTGAATATCATGAATTAGACACAAGAAATGATTCGCGCTTCTTGCCGATTTGAGTTCCACCATGTGAATGCCAAGAAATGGTAGCACGCACAATGAATATCATGAATTAGACACAAGAAATGAATTGCGTGTCTTGCCGATTCGAAGGCCACCATGTGAATGCCAAGAAATGGTAGCACGCTCAATGAATATCAGGAATTAGACACAAGAAATTAATCAGGCGTCTTGCCGATTCGAAGGCCACCATGTGAATGCCAAGAAATGGTAGCGTACAATGAGTAACATGAATTAAGCACAGGAAACGAATTGAGCGTCTTGCCAATTCGAATGCAACCTTGTAAATGCCATAAAATGGTTGCGCACAATGAATATCTAGATTTGTACTCGAGTAAAGAATCGCGCGTCTTGCCGATTCAAATGCAACCTTGTAAATGCCATAAAATGGTTGCGCACAATGAATATGTAGATTTGTACTCGAGTAAAGAATCGCGCGTCTTGCCGATTCGAATGCAACCTTGTAAATGCCACAAAGTGGTTGCGCACAATGAATATCAAGATTTGTATACGATGAAAGAATTGCGGGCCTAGCTGATTCGAATGCCAGCAAGTAAATGCCATTAAACATCAAGCACACTTTCACACTTACAAGAGCAAAAATAGATTTATCATGCTAATTAGGCCCAAGAACTCGGAATCCTACGCAAACAGGATCGGGGGCCCAGCCCGACCTCCGTCTTACCGCCCAGATCAAGAATCACCAAGCAATGTGAAAGGGCGAGGCCTGGAAGATCAAAGTAGGCCTCCGGAACAGGAGCTCAGGAAGTTGCTGCTGCTCTGCACCGGGACCTCTGAATAGTGAGCATGTGGAGCTGGGCTGGCTCCCTTATATAGTCTTGGCCCAGCACACAAACCACACCCAGACATGCTGCAGGGAAAGCTTCTAGAAGGCCCTGGAAAGGGGACCACACCCTCACACACTCTGAAAGCCTGCAGCAGTACATTGCAAATGAACAGTATTTATATGCACCTTGAACATAAATCTTCAGGATTAAACTCAGCAATGCAAAAGGTTAAACAACAGCATATCAGCACAATGCATAAATTACGTTATCTTGAGAGTGCTGGATTTTTGCATTCTAGTCGCCCATAGAGCGTGCACTGCCCTGATGTTGACAATACTCCCCTCTCCCAGACGCGCTCTAAGGCCTGGTTTGTCTGGTTTTAGGTGATGAAAACGCCTCACTAATCGTAGAGCATGAATGTCAAAAGCAGAGTCCCATGTGTCTCTCTTAGGACCATGATTTTTCTGAGAGAGCTGCATTTAATAGGTTATTGGATTGCCTTGTTGAAAGATGGTGTAAGGACCGGTGAACTTGGGACTAAACATGTGTCTTTTCTTGAAATCAATATGTTGTGTAGAAAACCTCATTCTATCAACAGTTTTATATTGAGGTCCTTCAGAGTGTTTCTTGCTGTGATTCTCTGCATGTTTTTGTCTGTCTTTATTGTGGTGCGATAACACGCCACCCCTTGTTCCATATGGAGCACCTGTTTCTCCTGTAACTGGATGGTCAAGATCAGGACGAGTCAAGACTGGGACGGTGGAGAAGTCTTCTTTTTCAGCATCCTTGGTTGTGTGGGCTTGTTGAGGATCTGTACCACTGGGTGTCTGGAGACAGTTTTGTGTGACAATGAAACTTTCAGCCCCTGAATGAGTCAAGATAGGAGTACTGGAAAAGACTTCCTTTGAAATCGAAAAGTCTTTCTCGGCTTCTGGGGACTGCAAGAAGGGCTCTCTGTTCTTCCTTGCCCCCTCCTCACCAGTACATGATACGCTTTGTGAAGGCAATGTAATTTCCTTGGTAGCGACTATAGCTAATGGAGATTCCCTCAGAATGAGAACATTCAAAGTTTTAAGACACCTTGGGATGACCGGAATATTATCTTTCTCTCCTCCCAGTGTATCTGAGGATTATGGTGACTCAACCAAGGCATTCCGAGGATGATTCCATACTGAGGAACATGAATAACATCAAAGGTTACTAACTCAAAGTGTTTAGTGTCATAAATGTGTCCATCACAAGTTATTAACAAGGGCAGGGTATGTAGAGTCACTGGAATTCCAGTCAGGAGTTTGCCATCTGCGGTTTCCACTAACCCCGGTGTTTTCTTTTTCTCACACAGGATCCCCCAGGCTTCCACCAATTGAGTGTCTATGAAATTCTCAGTAGCACCTGAGTCCACTAAAGCTTCTCTTAGGTAGGTGTGTCCTTCTACTTGAATTTCTAGATCCAATTTCAAATACCGTGATTTTCTTAACGGTGGTGTCTCTTTCTGAGAAAGGTCTGAGGTAACTCCCTAGACTAAACCTTCCTTGTACTCTGGGGATTTTAGTTTTGTCTCAGCCTTTTTTGGCATCAGCCAATCTGCTCTTTGGTTTTACTGGACACTCTTTAACAAAATGACCGTCCTGGCCACAATACAAACCTTGTCTCCTTTTCTGACATAGGTCTTTCTCGGCAGTCATTAAGGACCGTCTGATAGTTCCAATTTCCATTGGTTCCTCGTTGTTCTCTTCTTGAACTTGTGATTCTCTGTTATCATGAACACGCCATGAATATTTCTCAGTTTTTTTGCGTGTTCCCCTCCGTTCTGCTAAACGATGATCCAGTCTCAAAAGAGGTTTATCAGGTCTTGACAGTCTCTAGGCTGCGGGTCTATTTGAGCTAGACTATCTTTTAGCTCCTCTTTGAGTCCCTTGTAGAATGAGGCCGCTTGCTTTTCTTCAGGCCAGTATGTTTCGGCTACCAGCCGATTAAAATTGGCTAAATATGACACTAAATCCTGATTACCTTGTCGCAAGTCTAATAATTCACAATCTGCAGACAATGTCACAGTTCTACGATCAAATACTTGTTCAAACTCACAAACAAAATTTCTCCAATTGTAAAGCAAGGAACTGTCTTTACGCACAAGAGGAATTGCCCAGGTGGCTGCGTCCCCCATCAGGTATGATAACAAGAAGGCCACCCTGGATTGGGCATCAGGGAAAATACTTGGACAATAGGTAAAGTGCAATTCTACTTGCATCAGAAAGGATTGCGCTTTCAAAGGATCACCTGAGAACCGTTCTGGAGGAGCCAGAGGAATGGCTGAGGGAACGGTGAGAGAAATGTTAGTTGGAGGGTGACCTCTTGTACCTTGAGGAGGAGGACCAGGCCAACCCGCACCCAAAGGATCCTGCTCAATTTTTCCCACTCTTTTCTGCAACTGACTCAATCTCTCAGCTAAGTTGGCTGTTATATCCCTTGATGACACTACTGCTTGGAACTGCGTAATAACCTTGACTAGCTCATCCAGTGTAGCCATGTTGAGAACACACGCAAACCAGGAGGATAATAATTTGTGGGCTCACTATTCTGTCAGAGTCTCCAGATCCTCGGGGTCTGCGCATGCCCCCAACACGCCCACCACAAGACAGCTCCAATACTCTGATTAGAATGTCACAGAGTCTAAGAGAGTCCAAGTGGGGAAAAGGGGATTAGGAAGGGAACAGCGGGGAAGGAGACCTGTGGGAAGCAAAAGATTAAATAACATAACCTCAGATTCAAAACCACATTTATATTCATAAAATCTCTCTGTTGAATCTAGAGTTCAGAGGTACTCAGAACATGAAATAACACTCTGTTAAGTCTAGAGTTCATTGAAACTCGGAACATGAAATAACACTCTGTTGAGCCTAGAGTTCAGTGATTCTCGGAAAACATGAAATAAGACACTGTTGAGTCTAGAGTTCAGTGATACTTGAAACATGAAATAACACTGTTGAATCTAGAGTTCAATGAAACTCGGAACATGAAATAATACCTAAAACTAAGGAAACATGAATGGCTTAGAACTAGACTCTAATTAGGCCTCACTAAATCTAGGTTCCAGGAAAAGAATAAAAAATAGTTAGTACAATGTTTCATATGGAATTTTCATGAATTGAAACATACTGTTCTAGGGATACAAGAACCTTCCAGAACAATGTCCCAGAACAAACACGGCCTCATTACATGAGGTTAAAGGCCATCCAAACATTCCTTGAAAAACAATAGGAATTGTACTAAAGACCTTACATGCACATAAAATATAACATTCAGAATTCTAGCACTTTAGATTCTTAGAATGCAAGAACATGAATTGCGCACATTGCAGATTTCCACAAAGGTTTATAAATGCCATGAAATGATTGTGCACAATGAATAACATGAGTTGGGCACGAGAAATGAATCGCGCGTCTTGCCGATTCGAATGCCACCGTGTGAATGCCGTAAAATGGTAGCTCACACTGAATATCATGAATTAAGCACAGGAAATGAATTGCGCGTCTTGCTGATTCGAATACAACCATGTGAATGCCATGAAATGGTAATGCACAGTGAATATCCTGAATTAGACACAAGAAATGAATCGCGCTTCTTGCCGATTCGAAGGCCACCATGTGAATGCCAAGAAATGGTAGCGTACAATGAGTAACATGAATTAAGCACAGGAAACGAATTGCGCGTCTTGCTGATTCGAATGCAACCTTGTAAATGCCATGAAATGGTTGCGCACAATGAATATCTAGATTTGTACTCGAGTGAAGAATCGCGTGTCTTGCCAATTCGAATGCAACCTTGTAAATGCCATAAAATGGTTGCGCACAATGAATATCTAGATTTGTACTCGAGTAAAGAATCGCGCGTCTTGCCGATTCGAATGCAACCTTGTAAATGCCATAAAATGGTTGCGCACAATGAATATCTAGATTTGTACTCTAATAAAGAATCGGACGTCTTGCCGATTCGAATGCAACCTTGTAAATGCCATAAAATGGTTGCTCACAATGAATATCTAGATTTGTACTCGAGTGAAGAATCGCGCATCTTGCCGATTCAAATGCAACCTTGTAAATGCCATAAAATGGTTGCGCACAATGAATATCTAGATTTGTACTCGAATGAAGAATCGCGCGTCTTGCCTATTCGAATGTAACCTTGTAAATGCCATAAAATGGTTGCTCACAATGAATATCTAGATTTGTACTCGAGTGAAGAATCGCACATCTTGCCGATTCAAATGCAACCTTGTAAATGCCATAAAATGGTTGCGCACAATGAATATCTAGATTTGTACTCGAGTAAAGAATCGCGCATCTTGCCGATTCAAATGCAACCTTGTAAATACCATAAAGTGGTTGCGCACAATGAATATCAGGATTTGTATACGAGGAAAGAATCACGCGCCTAACTAATTCGAATGCCAGCAAGTAAATGCCATTAAACATTAAGTGCACTTTCACACTCACAAGAGCAAAAATAGATTTATCATGCTAATTAGGCCCAAGAACTCGGAATCCTACGCGAATGGGATCGGGGACCCAGCCCGACCTCCGTCTTACCGCCCAGTTCAAGAATCACCAAGCAAAGTGAAAGGGCGAGACCTGGAAGATGTATGCCTCTGGAACAGGAGCTCAGGAAGATGCTGCTGCTCTGCACCGGCACCTCTGAATAGTGAGCACGTGGAGCTGGGCTGGCTCCCTTACATAGAGTCTTGGCCCAGCCCGCAAACCACACCCAGGCATGCTGCAGGGAAAGCTTCTAGAAGGCCCTGGAAAGGGGACCACACAATGACACACTCTGAAAAGCCTGCAGCAGTACATTGCAAATGAACAGTATTTATATGCACCTCGAACATAAGTCTTCAGGATTAAACTCAATAATGCAAAAGGTTAAACAACAGCATATCAGGACAATGCATAAATTACGTTATCTTGAGAGTGCTGGATTTTTGCATTCTAGTCGCCCGTAGAGCACGCACTGCCCTGATGTTGACAGATCCACAGTTTATTTTTAAAAAAGCTAGCGTGTGCAGCTTGATATATATATATATATATATATATATATATATATATATATATATTCAATTATATTGATTTACACTCAGGAATAAAAAGGTATACAAATCTTTCAAATTCCATGACTGTTGAGAAAACATTCACACATTGGAAACATTCATGTCATGTTCCTAATAGTGGAGTAGCGCAAAAAGATATGTATGTGGGGAAAGTTACATTAGCTAGAGTTTCAAGAATAGCCACACCATGTTCCTGGACATCTTCTTGCTGATTTGTGGGGAAACAAACTTTTCTTTACAGACATCAGCAATATTTCCTATACCACTTGTAGATTGCCACAATTACTTCTCAGATTGAAGTAGGGAAGGAATACAGATGAGTTAGTCTTACAAAAAAGTCTTCTTTGTATTTTCTAGAATTCATTCTTTTACTTAAGGTAAATATAAAATCAGACTAACAATCACTTTACTATAACAGTTAATACCATTGTATCACAAGGGAAAGCCCAAAATTGTAAGATTGTTTTTTTAACACATTTCTACATTTTCTAAAGGCTCCCTGAATGTATAACCTTATATATTTCTTAAACAATTATATTTGCGTACACAAGAAGTGTCTCCATTCATTTTGGTGTGATCTTGGTCTATATTATATGGTCTTTGTAATGTTTTACCACAAGATGAACCAACATATGCCATATCCTCTTCAAAAACAGTTCAGCCGATGTTAATTAATGTGTACTCCAAGAGTAAACATTGAGATTTATGTATTGTTACAGCATAAGCTAAATGTAAAGGAAATTGTTCTAATTCAAATTTGTCTTTCATTAATAAAAATCTGTTTTGGTTCCTTGATAGTGTCAAATATTTCAATAACTAATTCAATTTCATCATCATGTTTGTATTTTATAAACTGTAGTATGTGTCCCATTGCTCATTTGTAAGTACGTGCTCTGCATCGAGATACGTTTTTTCTCTAATCCTGCAGTTCGTGACAGATTACACCATATTTAATAATTTTGTAGCTAGGGATTGTTTATAGGAATATTTGCTCAATGCTCAATGCGTTTCAAAACAGTCTTTACAAGGTAAATATACAACTGTTTCATTTTCTATAGATAACATTTCCATATTTGAATCAGAGCTTTCTTTTAGGGCTGGCATCAAATAAACAGCGGGTACTGTTTTCAAAAGAAGATCATGCATAACTTTCTATGCACTTTTTAAATGTGGTAATAAAGACATTATACTTTTTGTTTCAAGCATATTGGTTGCATTTTTATTACAATTCCCGGCCTAACAGTTTTTTAATATTTTCCCATATTCATAATTTGCATGTCTCATAATGTGTGTAAATTCAACCAAATATTAACATCACCTATACTTCCTAAGCTTTTTCTAGTTTCTTTGGCTGTCACTGTTTTAAACATTGGCTCCCATTTAACAGGAGTAAGTTGAAGCAGATTGCCAAAAACTATCACGTTTTCCACAAAATAGATTACCATCAGACGTCTTCACGATTTCTGCCATACGTAAATGAACAAAAGCTATCATTAAGTTGAAAACCATAACCTTGTCTATAATCACTCTATATATTTTTTTCAAAACTCAACAAAGTTCCTGGGAGGTATCACAATTTATTTTTAAGTACTCTATTTTTTTATTATATTCCACTGACGGCGGTGTTATCAGTAGTAGTAGTTGTCGATGTAATATAATCCCTTTAATATTATGTGACACTTATCCGATCGAAGCAGTAATAACACGTGATATGGTTGAATCTGTTCGTTTTTGAAGGGAAGCAGTTATATGTTTTATAAGGAAACTTTATTTCGGCACCAGCCTGCCCTCATGTATTAATATAAGATGAAAATCTGAACATAAACCATGTTCATATTGAAATCCATGATTGACAGTTTTTTACTTTCTTCAAATATTTCAGGTTCAGTATTTAATTGTAACAAAAGGTAATCAAAGTTTTCAGCATCCTTATGCATTTCTCCCATAGCAAGTTGTACCTCGCTCATAGCAGTACCTTCGTTACCAATATTTGGTCGTCCAAGTGGCTCTGCAGGTGTAATATTTGAAAGGCTATTGATACTTACTGTATTGCATAACATTTCAGATTAGATTATTTGTTTCCTCTCAAATGTCTCGGACAAACTTGTCAACATAATTCAGGTATTGAAATATAGGGTTTGTACTCATAAAAAGCGTTCTCTTGTGATATTGATGTTCTAATCAGTGCTTCCTCTATTCTCCATGGTATAAAAAGCTGTAACAGTACCAAAAAATAAAAATTATTTATAAGTAGGATTATCACGTGTTAGTTTGTGGTGATTAATTAGTGTAGGTTTGGAATTACCTATTAAGCAGCTACCTTTTCCATCAACATGTACGTACCATTATTAATAACCTTGACAACATTGTTTCTGTAAGTATAAAATTGAGCTCCTTTATATAACTGTTCCAATAAAGGGCCTCTGTTAGGGTAGTAAGTAGCTAAAATGCTTGTTTTCACAGTGTTTTGTTTTCAGGGTCAAATTGAGTAAACCTTATAAAACTCAGCTAATTCTAATATAAGCCATGTAATGGCACCAGTTTTAGCATATAAACTTGAAAATCTTAGAGTCACACACCCCATAACTGCTAATGTCTCTAAGACATAGCATTTGAAGGTTAAATCAATACAGCCTTTTAGTTAAAGATTTCTCAGCAGATATTTTTTTCATACTTCCTTCATATTCGTTTTTTCAGTCTTCGTATTTAAGAAGTTGAATAACTTGCAACAGCAGTTCAATTATCAGAACAAATTGTATATCAATACTGCATTCAACATATGCATTATTAAAGGGTTTTAGTCCTTTATCCGCTGTGATACGTGTCCTCTTTTTTAATTATATGTGTTTTCTGGGGATTTTCCTTTCATAGCATTCACAACAGAAGACAAGAGTGTTGATTTATTTAAAAGTGATCGTGGGAATCCAAAACAACATTTAGGGGGTCATTACGAGTCTGGTGATCTTAAGACCGCCAGACTAGCGATGGCGGTCGGACGACCGCACTCCTTGCAGTCCGACCACCAAATTACAACCCTGGCAGTCAGACCACCAGAGGACCGCCACCTCCGCCAGGAACATGGTTCCTGACAGGGTGGCGGCAGTCGGAGTCAAGGTCAGCCATGGCGGTGCTGAGTTCAGGGCAGCTGTACTGATCACAAGTCCTCTTTCCGCCAGCTTTTTCATGACTGGGACCCCGCCATGAAAAGGCTGAATGAAAGCCAGTGCTGAGGGCCAGAGGGGGGCCTCTGCACTGTCAACGACCATGTTGTGGGCTGTGCAGAGGCCCCCATGACCAGCACCCTCAGAGTGCACACTATCTTCTACGACAGACAGTGTGTTTTGCAAAGGTGCTTGGGGCCCCCTCTGTGCAAATGCGTTGGCCTTGGCTCTATGAGGGACTATTTCCACTGGGATGAGCGGTGGAAACCTCAGATTTTGGAGGTTTCCGCTGGTCAGCCCAGTGGATACATCGTAATAGGGCCGGGGGGAGACCGCCAGCTCTGCGGCAGTATCCTCCCCATGGGGCAGGCGGTAGGCCCGCCAACCTCGTTATGAGACCCTTAGTGTACTGTTTCTATTTGTTTTTAAATTTTCGTAAACAGTAATTTCCTCACTTGTGATGTCCAAATTCAATAACTTTTTTCAGTGTTTTGTTTGTTTCTGTATTTGGCATGTCACAAGTAACATATTGTTCAATAAACTGAAGAACATATTCCTCTAAGTCATATCCAAATCTCGGGGCAATTTTCATCCATAACAGCATATGAATATGAGGTGACCTCATACTCTTTCCTCCAAAAGAAATCAACCTGTCCTAGGGAATTTTTGTTTTTATTTGTTATAAACTTAAGCATAGTTTGGAATTTGTGATAATAATTTTTGCAAACAATGCAATATGTCAGATTATTGTTAGCTTCAAGTAGGAAACTATAAATCTTCCCTTAAGTATTCTGCACAACTCAAATTAGGAAATTAAGTAGGTGGCCCCAAATATCTTGATATGCATCCTAGCTTGTCATGTCTGGAACCAATATTCATTTGTACCTCACTGACATGCCATAATGTTTATTAAGTTATATTCAAGGTTTTTGCCATTGCATTCCACCTTATTTAGGACATTTGTAACTGTAAAGTAAAAATATAAGGTATATTTTGCCTAAAACGTGGGTCCTTTGACTATAGTCTTCCGGAACGTCGTTCCGATGCAGAAATTGGAAAAGGACAATCATCATATCACCCTCCATTTCCATTTGTAAATAAAATTGTATAACATTGAGCCTCTAAAGTTTTTTCCCAGATACTTACTGGATTTCCTGCAGCCTCTCTCATTCAATAGAGTTCTAAAGCATCATCCATTCTTTAGAATGCAATAGGTGTATACTGTAGTGCTCCTATATTTCTTCCGAGTGTTCTTTACTAATTTTCTCAAACTTGCCAATGTCAGTTTCATCTTTAAATAGTAGGTTAGTGGCATGTCTGAAGTAAGTTTTTTAATCTTTCGTTGGCATACCTTCAACTAATAACACTAAAGGTTCTTGTAATTTGCACTGTATTCCCACAGTTTCAAATTTGTTTTTAAAATGCAATGGCAGAAAAACAACCTTTCCTTTTAGTGCAGACATTAATTCTTGTTCTTGACATTTCCCTGATTTAAGTTGCATTCTAATAATTGTTTGAAATTGATCTAAAGTTTGAATTAATATCTGCAAATTATTCTTAATTGCACATGAAGTCATAAGGTCTAGTTTTCCAAAGCAATGTCTTCTTTTTCTAATTTTTGTACTAAATGTATATATTTAGTTTGTTTAGCATAATGTGTCCGTCTACAGCAAATCTACACTTTGGGCCTCATTATTAGTTTGGCGGGCTGACGCACCGCTCCATTACGAGTTACACACGCAGGACCGCCGCAAACCCGCCAAAATACCGCAACCAACAGCACTCTGGAGGGCAGGAAAGAGGCAGTTCCCCACCACCAGCACCTCCACCCGTCAGAAATCCTCCAAACCAATTACAACCCAGAAATCACAATAACGGTTCTCCCATGGCGGAAACCCAAAAGTGGTGTGAACTGCGGCGGTCTACACAGTAATAAACTACACAACATTGGATACTTTGAATTCCACACATCCACATACCTGACACACCTACAAACTGCCCTTTAAAACACACTCCTTCACACATCACAATTTCCTGCAACCATAAAGCCACTCACAGAAGACAGTGTCATTTAGAAAGACTGGACCATAGATTAGGCACCCCTGACCATGCAAATACCACTCATCCCACACCTGCATATCATAAAGAACACAATATTTCCCCCACACATCACACACCACCAGTCACCCACTCACAACACAGCACCCACACTTCAGCACCCGATTTTGTTTTTTACCTTTTTGTGTCGTTCACCACTACCATGTCCCCACAAGATCATCCCCGCGTCACAGATAATAAGTTGATGGTCATGGTGGAGGAAATCATCAGGGTAAAGCCACACCTTTTTGGAGCCCAAGTCCAGCAAACCTCAATTGCCAGGATAATGTAGATGTGGCAAAACATAGTCGACAGGGTGAATGCTGTAGGTGGCTATCCACGCATAAGGGAGCAAATCAGAAAGAGGTGCAACAACCTCAGGTGGAAGGTACAGTCCATGGCATCCAGACACCAGCTAGTGGTCCGCAGGACTGGTGGTGGGCCCCCACCGCCTCCCAAACGTTCGCCACATGGGAGGAGAAGGTCTTGGACATCCTGCATCCCGAGAGCTTGACAGGAATACCTGGGGGAGTGGAGTCGGGTTAGTCACATAACTGAAAATGTCAATCTAATGTTCTGTCTTGCATGCTCACTGATCACCTTTTGAGATAACAGCCAGCACACTCAACACCCCTGTGTCCAACTGTCCAAATAACCCTCCCTGCCATACCACGTCAACTAATCACACCTAGGGGCACAGTGTCTGTGTATGTCTTAGGAAGTACACGGACTGACAGCACTGCAACTCCTAACAGGCACTGTTTTACCATTAAGAAAACCAGAACAGTGTACCTCAATGAAAATAGCAATGCATGTCAACTACACAATCCACTCAACTCACCTGAATGACCCACATTGTTACAGTCTAGGGCAATGAAAATGCCATAGGCATCTGCAAGGACAATACCACCAACACACAGCTACTGCTGTGTCCTCTGCTAAAATGGCCCACTTACCTCTTATCACCCATTGATAGATACACACCTGGGGGTAGGCACATATCTGCAGTGTGCTGTACCAAGTGGAACATGATATATATATGTGGGCAGGTAAAATGATTACTCCTGAGCTGATGGACAAGTCAATGTCTACCTTACTTACTGCAGCTGACTGGCGACTCAGTACTTACCTGCTAACTGGGAGGTACCATCTACCCATTGTGAGCATGGAGAGGACACCTGAGACAGCCATTCCCCCCTGGATGAAGCCCCTCACTGAGCACAACACCATGGATTTGAGGACAATAATGACAACTCTGGCCCATCTGGGATATCTGGTCAGCCTCACCCTGCCCACAACAACTCCTCCCAGCCCTATTGCTTTGACATCCCAGGTTACCATTTGTCCCCAAACCTGTGGCCCAAGGAGAGCTGATACCATCATGTGCCCCCCAGTGCAGGTTCCAGAGTCACCACTAGAGAACCCGGACAATGAAGGACATGGCACCAGTAGGAGTGGGCAAACTTTGCTAAGGGCACAGGCATGTGGGGGTAGTAGATGTGGGAGGGATGCAGTTGCCCAGTGGATTGAGGCTGCAAAGGATGCAACTGACCAGGACATCATCCCCCAAGTCTTGGGAGACTACCCACAGACAGACCCAAGGCATGATGGGCCAGGTACTTCCCATGATGGGGGAGGTCAAGCAGGTGCAGAGGGACAACCACCAGGAAGGCATGCAAAAGTGGGAGCCCACAATGCCAACATGGCCTCCCTAATAGGGGTGCTGAGAGACATTAACATCACCGTAAGTAGGTTATGCCCCTTCCATTGGCCATGTGACATCAGGCCCCTCTACATCTATGGCAGCCAGCAGAATGGAGACTGCAAGAGGAAGGACGTGCCTCTGTAGCAGAAGAGCCCCCCACAACAAATGTAGACGTCCACCTAAACATCCAGGAGGAACAGATGCCAGAACTCAACCACTGCCAAGAAGTGATCCCCTACACATTGGTCCCTTTGTGTGCGACAGATGCACTCTGTTGACTGTTATACCACTACTCTACATTTTCCAAAGGCAGAAAGACACTGGATTTGAGACTCCAAATTTTGCAGCAGCTACTCTGATGATTACATCCACCATGACTCAACCCTTCACTGTTTGCACTAATGATTTCTTCTCATTCCTTTTACCTACCTGTGCACATGTAAATAAACACAGCAAAACTGCATATCTTGGTTGAGAGTCATTTCTTTGCTATTTTGATTACTAAACTGTGGAAAATGTTGTATACACATGATATTCACATATGTACCCATTCTCTAAAGTCCCAGCTCACACAGTTGCATCTGGGTCTGATACATGTATAATTGTACAAACGGACACCGGTCAATCTCCTTAGTGCACTTGCCAGCACAGAGCCTGACAACATGCCAAGTATCACACAGGGCTCTATAACCACACAATATAATGCTCTGCTAAGGTGTAAATAGCAAGAACCCCACAGACTACTTACGTTAGGGACTTGTCAGTGTTTGGCTGTCCAGATAGACAAACATATTGCTTCAATGTTTCATAAGCTAAACCTATCACATTCCCATACCATACCTCCCAAATAACCATACCCCATATTACTGGCAGAGGGCAGTACAACTGTCCCAAATCATGGAACCTTTCACTTATCATGGTCAGGTGTCCATAGACATGCTACTCACCTAAGTCAGTCTTGACACACACAGTGGCCTGCAATGAGGAGACACAGCGACAGCTACATAGACGGTAAATGGTATTGTAATCAAACCAACGAGAAGATTAAGGTAGTGGAATACACAGGATGACGTGTCACACACACAAGGCTGCACATATGACACTATAGAACCCAGACAACATGGCACACAGATCTATTGTGTGGAACAGTACACTACCATCCCACTGTCCTGACATTCTGGGCATGGAATTCAGACACCACCAATATGATGCCATAAAGTACCTGGTTTCACTCATGTTCACTTCACATGTCAGTCCTGCAAATCCCATCAGCATGTGACACAATTCAGATTTGAGCACATTTGGATGACCCTGTGAAGACATCTGCAAAGTGAAAATGTAATTCAAAAGACGTAGGCAGGTAATGGTAATGACATATCCCAAATACAGTTGTCACACTGACTGTGCAGTGTCACAAACAATAACAAATGAGATCATCAGGATAGCACAACTCCATTTGCAATTTTGCATGCACAGCCGAGCTATGTACTGCTAAACAACTAATGAGCTGTCTGATGATGATACTTAGGGACATATGTACGAACACTTTTTCCCATAGACACAGTATGGGTAAAAACCGTTGCTACATCTGGCCCTAAGACCCTTCACAAACGTCTCCAAGCCCCCTAAATACCCACTGAACTACACATACCTACACTCAGCTGAAGTACTGATGTATGAGATCTGCACTGATGTATGAGGTCTGCACAGCTGTCTTCACCTTCATCCTCATCGCTGTCATCCTCACTTGGCAAATCTGCATTCTCAGCCACTGGAACTGCTGGCTCCCCCTCATCTGGTATATATTGGGATCTGACGTCTCAGGGCGAGGTTGGAAAGCATGCAACAGGCAACAATGGTTTTGCAGACTTTGGCGGGTGAGTAGAGGAGGGCTCCACCTGACTTGTCAATGCAACGAAATATGGCCATTAGGAGCCCGAAAGATCGCTCCACGACCGTCCTTGTCCTTCCGTGGCCCTCATTGAAGTCAACTTCCCCTAGCGTGGTTGGGTACCAGGGATGGTTTGGGAGGCCAGAATCCCCTGTAAGGAACTGTTACATGTGTTCAGACACAATATTGGACAGCCTTACATTTGGCAGTGGACATCAGAAACTCACACTTATGACATATATGACTTACCAACCAGCCAGGCCCTCTCTGTGTACTGTTGTGTCATCAGCTGTGGCATATTGGTGTTCCCCATGATGAAGGCATGGGCTCTTTGCACATATTTGTGAAATGTAGAGGTCCGCCAAACAGACTACTTGAACATTTATGAAGTGGAAGTTTTCCCTGTTCCGATACACCTGTTCTTTGCAACTTGGCTGAACCAAGGATACATGTGTTATATCAATGGCTCCCACTGCATGTGGGATGTGTGCCAAAGCATACAAATCTGCCTTCACATGGGCCAAATCCCGAGGTTGTGGAAATCTGATGTAGCTGCCAAGGTGTTTTAGCAATGCAGAGAGTATATCCTTCAAGACCAAACTGAACATAGGCTGGGATATGCCTGTAGTTAGGGCCACAGTATTCTCAAAGGCCCCCGTGGCTAGGAAATGCAACACCGACATGACTTGTACAATGGGTTGTATGCTATTTGGATGACAAATGGCAGGCACCAGATCTGGCTCAAACTGACAACACATCCAGGATTGTCTGCCTATGCAGGCGGTAGATCTGGATTACATGTTGATCCTCATGGTCTGCAGTTTGGCTAGTGGATGGTACACTGGATGTTGTCTGACCCTTCTCATTCCAGAGTAACTAGATGAAGAAATACTAGAAGGTATGTCAATCAGTCGTGTCCATTGTAAGTGTGAATGTACATATGTCACACATGATGGGTGGATATGCCATATGACATAGTTAAACATGGTAAACAGGACATTACCAGATAAATGAAGGCCTATTGCTGCAATGTCTTTCACTTACCTTGGACTTTAGTAGCGAATGGATATGCATGTCACTGAAAGTTTCAGTGATAATGACATTCATATCATGTTTCACACATGATAGACACAAATACCATCTATCCAATTACCATGAGGTTGGAGAGCATGCCACTAATGATACATGACTCTCATATCATGTATCTCACGACATATATATTTAATCGGATGTCAAATACATGGTGGCTCGCAGTCAACACTGAATACTGTGGCGTAGATATGTTTGTGACCTCCTGACACATCTTTATTAGGACTTTTCCGAACATCCAAGGACCTTAAAATGACAGCTACCTGACTACTATACTGGATATAAGGAAGTGACCTAGGTTGGCCAGCGCAAGTCGACATGGCGGTAGGCAGATATTACTGTGGTTGAAATTGCCATTGGGACACATTGCTGCCTCTGACGGTCTTGGACCAGTGGCGATGTCCGCAGGCAGTGAAGGGGTCCTACGTGGCAGACGTGACTGCCATTTTGTACTTAATCTCTCACTTGATTCCTGACACTGCTGCCAGCAACACCTCCACAACTAGAGCTCTTTTGTACTGCCACTGGGAGCAATTATGCCACGTCCTACAGGGGATAAGACACATGCTTTCTCACCCAAGGAGCTGGAGAAGCTGGTGGAGGAGGTCTTACCTCAGTATGGACAGCTGTATGGTGCACCAGAGGAGCAGGTAAGTGCACCATGTGCACACATATGTCCTTAGCCCAAGTATACCTTGTTGGAACTAAGCTAAGGCTGTGTGCTTAATGTCTGTAGGGTGCCAAAGTTGTGATGGAATGGAACGAGTACCTGGTCATGTACAGATGTTTGGTGACAGATTGTAAGTCCTGAAACATTGTGGAGAGTGTTTGATGTATGTTCCCTGACCCTCCTTATAACTGTTTCCCAGGGTTAGTGGAGTTGGTATACCAGACTCCTCCAGATATTGCATATTTGCAAATGTGTTTCTTGTCGGGTCATATATGATGGCATGACAGCTGATGCTGGAGATGCATGTTGTCTGCCTGTTTCCACCGCACAGCTGGCCTCACTGTATATGCTCATAAATCAGTGTAGTGGATGTTAATGACAGTCCATGTTTGGCTTGTTGTACTAGCTAATTTTAAACCTGCCTGTTGTATTATGGTACATGTGGACATGACATACTTTCTTATCTATGTCATCCATGCAGGTCAACTCCTATCAGAAAAAGGGAATTTGGCATACCATCACCAAGAAAGTGTGTACACTGGGGGTCCACTGCCAGCGGAGTGCCCACTGTTGGAAGAGGTGGGAGGACCTGGGTCGCTGGGCCCGGAAGACAGGAGTGGCCCAGCAGGGGATGTCATCCCAGCAAGGACGGGGTGCTCGTCGGACACTAACCCCCCCCCCCATGACCCTCATTTTCGTGGTGTCCTAGCCTGAGTTGGGTGGGCGTTTGAAAGCAACACAGCAGCCACAAGGGGGTAAGTTCAAACCTATGTAATGTTTGTCCCTTTACCATTTGATTGAGTGAGGGAACTGGATGTTAGCTGACAATGTGGTAAGTGCAAAGTGTCACAGGTTTCCTATGTACACATTGATGTACCTTAGCCATATATGGCACACAGGTGTGCACATGCAAATGTATTTAGAGGCATGTTACTCAAATATGTTGTTCCCTCAATACAATAGCATATAATGGTGCACATGTGAATGTGTCACATGTGTCCCAGTATACTGCATGTTCTACTTTGGTGATTGTAGAAACCCACCAACAGGTAATTCCTCCCAATGTAATGGTGGTGAGGTGTGTAGGTCCTTGTCATCTGCAGTGTCTCAATATTTCTCTTCATTTGCAAAATAGGGCAGGCATATACTATTCCTCACTAGTTTACAATTGGTTTCTGATAAGTGACAGCAGCATGTGAAGGTGTGCTGTCCATCTGACATGTCACATGACCTACATGGTTAACATCTTCACACTTGTTACAAGGTACTCTCCTCCCCTTGGTAAATGAGGGATTCACATATACATTTGTGATGCCACATCAGAGTAGACAACATGCATGTTGGATACCATTGATGTGTTCCAACATTTCTATGTTACAACCTTGCTAATGTTCTGTGAGTGGAAAGCATTGTCTTGGGCATACTGTTTGTTGGAACTGGCACTTTTTGCAGGGTCATCCGAAACTTTTTGCCTCCCTCCTCCTATTTTTCCTGACCTGTTTTTTGTGGCTTTAGAACTCTGACCACTTTACCACTGCTAACCAGTGCTAAAGTTCATATGCTCTCTGTGTAAATTGTACTGTTGATTGGTGTATCCATGATTGACATATTTGATTTACTAGTAAGTCCCTAGTAAAGTGCACTAGAGGTGCCCAGTGCCTGTAAATCAAATGCTACTAGTGGGCCTGCAGCACTGGTTGTGCCACCCACATAAGTAGCCCTGTAATCATGTCTCAGACCTGCCACTGCAGTGTATGTGTGTGCAGTTTTAAACTGTAAATTTGGCTCCACAAATGTTCCCACTTGCCAGGCTTATCCCTTCCCTTTTCCTACACACAAGGCACCCCCAAGGTAGGCCCTAGATAGCCCCATGGCCAGGGTGCAGTGTATGGACATAAACTAATGTGTTTTTATATGTCCTGACAGTGAAATACTGCCGAATTCGGTTTTCACTGTTGCACGGCCTACCTCTCTCAAAGTTTGACCTGGGGGCTGCCTTTAAACATGATTAAAGCGTAGATTCCCTTTGGGAGCAGATAGACATGTGGAATTTGGGACCTCTGAACTCACAATTTAAAAATACATATTTTAGTAAAGTTGGTTTTAAGATTGTGTGTTTGAAGATGCCACTTTTAGAAAGTGGGCATTTTCTTGCTTGAACCATTTTTGTGACTCTGCCTGTTTGAGGATTCCCTGTCTGTAGCCTGCATATTTTGATGAGCCATCTGTCCTAGGAGGAAGGGGGGAGTGGTCACTCACACCTGAAAGGGCTGGGCCTGCCCTCACACAATGCAGTCTTCAACCCCCCCGGTGTGTGTCTGAGGAAATTTCCACGCAACTCCCACTGGATCGCTTCAGTGCTTGTGACTTCGCTCCGCCACCCCAGGATTCAACGCACCGTCCCCGGGGCGCCAGAAATCCCTGCAACATGAAGAGGAACCAAGTCCGTGCGCCAAAAATCGACGCAAAGCCTTCCCCTGTGTGGAAAATAATGATGCAAGTCAGTGTGCGAAGGGGCGAAACCGTCGCACACCTCCTCGTTTTCCACGCATCGCCTCCTCTGCGGTCTCCTGCGGAGATTTTGAACGCAAACGAGGTGCTTTGTGCTTGCAAGAGACATTTATTGTTTTTAAGAGACATTTATTTGTTTTTCAAAGACTTAAGACACTTTAGATCACTTTTACAGTGATAGCTCAACATTTACTTATTGCATTTTAATCGTTTTGACCTGCATCTTCTCAGATAAATATTATATATTTTTCTAAACACTGTGGTGTATTTCTGTGGTGCTATATGGTGTTATTGTATGATTTATTGCACAAATACTTTACACATTGCCTTCTGAGTTAAGCCTGACTGCTCAGTGCCAAGCTACCAGAGGGTGGGCACAGGATAATTAGGATTGTATGTGACTTACTCTGACTAGAGTGAAGGTCCTTGCTTGGACAGGGGGTAACCAGACTGCCAACCAAAGACCCCATTTCTAACACTCTTATTGGCTATATGCGTGGGCAATTATAGCCTATTCACATGTACATTCTAGACAGATATGTATCAACATCATGTATCATTGGAAAGGTTCATGGGAGATTCAACATTTCAAATTGTTATGCATAGTGGCTTTTGGTATGAAGGATGTGGCAAATGAGTCCTGCATGTTTGGGAGACAAATGTTGGTATGGATACCAATGTGGTTCTGGTGTGGTAGTTCACATACACATGTGAGTAGTGATGTAAGTGTATCTGGGCTTGGGGCTTGCATCATGGTAGGTATACCTGTCATGTGAGCAACACATGTGCTTTGGACCACAGAATACCCCACAGACCGCTGTAAGGCTTGGCATGTCTGAGGTGTGTGTAGTGAGGTACCCACTCAGTCAGTCGGCCAGAGATGGACTATTTGCACAATGAGGTATGTCTGATTGTCATTTTGCAGAACAGTTTAGTTGTTCATAGTTCTGGTACACTCTGATTGACATCTTGTGGTAGTGTGTGTGACATAGGTCAGAAGCAATTTGCCCCTTTCTTGACAGATGATGTTAGTTGTTTAAAGACCAGTGACCTAGATGCCTGAGTACTCTGTTTTTCAATCCATTATGCATCATAATTGGTGCTTGTGTGTGACGTGTTCTGACTCCTTTACCTTAACTAGCAATGTATGGCAATTTTAGGTCTTACGGTTATGAATAAGTCTGTTGTGTATGTTTAGAAGTATTTGAAATGAAGTAGGTTTGACTTGCATACACCAGGCTGGCTTGTTTTTACTTTCCAAACTGTTTCATAGCCTGGTACATGACATGAGGTTAAAAGTATTTATATTTGTTGAGTATGTGTTCATGATCAGTCTTGAGCTATTTCACTTTTCTAAGCTATTGCTTCATTTGTGCTTGACCATATTGTTGTGGATAGGGAACCTGTATAATGCAGCAAAGTCACCTTGTAATGGTGTAGTTAGTGTGACTGGTTGTATGTCATTCATGGTATTACAGGTGTCAGTTAGGTAGCTATGCTACTGTTAGGCAATGTTCATATTGAGGAACATCCCTCAAGATTTGTAGTGACATGATGTTGGTACTCTACTGGTGCTACCTGGGGTTATTGGTGACCAGGATGTATTGTGACTTATGTGTACTGTATGATGGAAGTGTTATCTTGTGAATGTGATGACCATACCTGACTTTCTGTTTTTCTGCACTGGCAGACTAAGGAGACTGAGCACAGCAGAGTGGGGAAGCTGCTAGCCACGGACCTCCAGTCATGAGAACACCAACAGCCACGGACCCAGTGGCCTGGAGGGTGAGGGGAGTGCCACGGGGTAGCCCGGGCCCAGTACATCTTTTTCAGAATCCACCTACAGTGGCCATTCCCTAATGGTGGTGGACCCATTGGGGACCACCGCCAACCCCATTCTATCACCACCCTCCATGTAGCTCCTCACCCAGTTGGCCGTGCTCACTCACCCAAGATGGTGGGCATCTCCTTTGCCGCAAGCACCACTGCCCCAGCCCCTGTTAGCCCTGCTGCCCTGAGTGAGGATTCTATTGACCTCCTGAGGCCGATCTCTGTGGGTCAGTCGACCATTGTGAATGCCATCCAGGCACTGGCAACTCAAATAAAACAGAGCAGTGCATTCCTGGAGGGCATTTACGGTGCACTGGCAGGCTTACAGAGATCATTTTAGGCTCTGGCCTCCACAATGACAGCAGCCAGTCACCCTTTTTCTATCGTCCCCCTCCACCTTCCTCTTCCCAGTCCCAATCCTCTCTTCCCCGACCCAGCAAAAGCACAAAAACAGACAGGCATGCATCCACCTCAACATCCAAGGGTAGCACAGACAAACATAAGCACCATAAGAGACACCACCAGCACACACACACACAACATCCACCTGCAGACACAGCAACAGTCACAACCTGCCCTGACACCCCCATCACACTCAGCATCACAGACACAACACCTGGCTCACCTGCAGGCACCACACCAACATTCAGTGATCCAGCCACCATACTTATAATACCTGCACACATCACCCCAGCAGACCCTCATACATCCACCCCAGTCACCACACCCACAGACATCCACCCCAGTCACCACATCCGCAGACACCACAACCACTGACGCCCACATGCAGCACATCCACTAAACCTGCAGTCACCACTACAACAGCCACCCACCCACCACAGCATCCCCAGCACCTCTACCCCCTCAGTCGAAGAAACATAAACCCCCAAACTCATCCATCCAATAGACACCCACAAGCACACCTCTCTGAAACACGCACCCAAGACATCCACACAGACACACCATACAACCACTCCCTCACCCTCCACACCCAGACCCCCTTCAGATGACTAGTCCTTGCTGAGTTTGACCTTTTCCCTACTCTTCCTACCCCGCGTCACCACTTAAAGGTCTGTTTCCATCTGCAAGGCCTTCCCTTCCACCTCCAAGACCTCCCTTAACCCCTGCCAGCACCCATGCCCCTCCCCGCCAAGAAGTCCATCTCTCCCAAACTGAGGTGCCTTGCTGCCCGCTTGATGCCCTTACCTCCGGAGGTTAGATGGCAGTCAGGAGTCAAGTGGGGCTCCATGTAGTGCCTTTAGTGATGCTTCCAGCAGCTGCTATGGACTGGTCTATGGCCTTGGACATTTTTTTTTAATTAACGTAATTCAAATGAAGGTTAAACCAACCAGTTGTTGGTTTTAACGTTCCATCTTTGTCCAGCCTTTCCTGGGTTTGAGTTGTTCATGGCTGATAATGGTTGTGTTGCAGTATTTATGTGTGCTGCTTGATGGTTCCGGTATTGTCTGTGCAGTCTGTGTTGTTGTGTACAGTGTTTTTATCCCCCAGGGATTGTGTGTGTTTTGTTGATGGGTATGTGTATGTAGGTGAGTTGTTGTTATTGTCATGGTGGTGTATTGTGTTAGTGTTGATATGTGTTGTGGTGCTGTGTGGCTTTGTGTGTTTGGCCTGTTTGAGTCTGTGTGTATTGTGCACGGCATAATAAGTTCTGTGTACTGCATGTGTGAGATGTGTATGTCAGTTGCTATTTTGTAGGATGTAATTGTGGGTGTATCATCACAGATGGTTGTATATTGTGTTGAATGTGTGTCGTCTTCCTAGCCAAGTGTAGGTTGTGTGTGTGACATTTGTACACGTGTGCAGTTGTGGTATTTTTACGAGTTTGTTGTATGTGAATTGGTGTGGCTGGCCCTGTGATGTGTTGCTTTGCATAAGTGTGCGTCCTTGATGTGTGGTGTGTGTGCGTGCTGGCTGCAGTGCGCATGCTGTGTATGTGTGGGTTATGTTTGTTTCTGTATGTGTGTGTGGGTGTCACTGCACTGTTACGTGTGAGTTTAGCACTTGAAACCCCTCCATGGTATGTTATGTAACAGTTGTAATTTGTACATTTTACAAATGTAACAGGTGAGTGTGTGTTCCTACAGTTGTTGTCTTTGTCGTTGGTGATGATTCTGGTGTCTTTCAGCGAGCAGGAGCAGCAGAATGACGTCTATTAGTGGTTCCATGGCGGCTTTGGACGAGTATGGCTTCCTGGAGGTGAGTGTCTCCTTTTATTCTGTTCATTTCCGCCTCGTATTCTGTAGTAGTCTGACTGCGGCGGTTATGTGGAGGCATGCAACCTCGTAATGAGGCAGGCGGAAACATGATATTTGCTGGACTGATGGTGGCTCTACTCGACCGTAGCAGTCTGGCCGCACTGGCAGTGCCGGCGGTGCTTTGGCGGGATCATGTGTGCATCACCACCAATGTACTAATTTGGTGGTCTTCTCCACCAGCATGTTGGCAGTTGGACAGCCACGGCTAACATGATGTTCCTCAGACTGCCAAACTTGTAATGAGGCCCTTTATTTGAAATTTCAGAAATGGGTTTGTGAAATTGCTAAATATCCAAATTATACTATTTAAATTCCATAACTGGATTCACCATTGTACTTTCTTAGTATACAGTATTTATAGGTACCAAAACATTAGATTCACCACAAAAGTATTTTTGATTGCTTATATTTTGTAACTGATAGGACTTTTGCAAGAATAGAGTGTAGTATGATGATTTATTTGCTCCAATTGTATTGCTGGTCCTTTAACAAAGTATAAAGTTCGTACAAGTTTTTCTATACTTTAATAGTGAGTTGAAAGCATTTTAATATCATGAAAAGTTGAATTACACATCATTTTGAAACCAGCCTGTAGAATGGCCTTGAGGATGTGTAATACAAATAGGCAGTTGTTCAATGTTTTCAAAATCTTTTTTTTGCCTTTGTAATTTTTTTTTTTTAACAGTCATGAGTTTTTCAATATATTTTATTATGTATTATTATACAATCTCGCATATGGAAGTGGAATTCCTCTGGTAAACAGAATGTTTAGTAGCTTTCTCCTTAAAATCCTGGCTTGAGTGATCTGTTATAGTTTTCTAGTTTTTTTTTTTTTTTTTACCCGACCACAGAGCCTACATAACTTCATAGCATTGTCCTTTGTTATTTACAGATAGGACCAATTTGTGTATGTATAGTAAGCTTCTTCCTGAAAGCATCGTTCACTACTGGACGTGTGTCTCCAACAGTCTGCAAATATATTTGAAAAGTTTAACCAATTCACATTTTTCCTTTAACTTATATAATTTATATGTCAAAATTAAACATGTTGTTGCTTTCATGCGATTCATCGTTAAAATTAATTTAAGGCAAAAGCCTTTTCCACAATCAGTTGAACATATTGTTATGTTTGTTTGCCAGTATGGTTTTTGGAAGTGGGATAACTTTGTTGTAAATTCCCAAGTACTCTGTTTTTTAAACTGTTAACATATAATATTTCTAATGATCTCACTTCTTATAAAACTGTACAACAGAAAACAATTCTATTTGTTTTTATAGGTGTGTTTTCACGGCATATTAGCAGTTGGAAGTTTTTTCGCTTTCATAACCATCTAATCAGCACAAAGTGCTTTCTCAGTTTGCAAACATGTAGTATAAGCCTTATCAATTTACTTTTTTTGGAACACCCACTTTCTCCTTTCGTAGGTGTGGATGAGTTCTCTCTAATTTGTTTAGAATTTATTTTCATTTTTTTCTGGTAATATTGTGAAGGCATTCTGCTAACTAGCCATACCTGTATATAAAATATAAAACAAAGCAAAAGTACTATTGGTGCTAATTAAAAAAAAATGTATACATCACACATTAGCTGAACATACAATGATTTTAGTTAGTAAAATATAAGGCAACCTTATTTCTAATACAAGTAAATGCTGTGATTATTTTCCTAACAATCTAACTGTATGAAATAAATAGGTGTATCTCCAAGCTTTAGCTGAATTTCAGTTGTCAGACAGCAGTTCACCTAATCTAAATAGTGTTTGCATAGGTCTAATAGTATTGGGCTATGTTTCTAGCCTAATGCTAAATATAATCTAATAGGAGTCTTTGTTACAGGTCATTTGTATTCATTAGATAGCATACTATGAGCTTATTTTATCATGTGATTAAAGTTAATCTCTCTTTCGCATGTGGTTTTAACAAATCACCAAAGATATAGCATATAAATAGTGCCTTTGCCTTCTAATCCTGTACTCAATTGGTTTACATGGTTGTATGACCTTACATGTCACTGAAATTGTTGTAGGTACATTAGTATATTCATAAAGTATTCAGTCTGTTGTTATTCAGTGTGCTTCTTCATACTGCATTGGGCTGTGTTAGTAGCCAAATCTTAGTTATAACCATTCACACTGCTTTTTGCACATGTTTAATAGGTTAAATAGAATCTAGTTTGGCAGTCTTGTAGCCCAGTACATGCATGTATTACTTTCCTATATTCAGTCAGTATTTCTTGAACATTTTTGCTAGCCTTTAAAGAACATGGTTCATGTGTGGATTATTGACACAGTTATATCTTTTCGATTAGAGAGTATGCTAGGAGGCTTGCAAAGTAGCATAACTGAGGTTTGGAAAATATTGAAATAACATGGGTGGCTCAGAGAAGTTTAAAGTAGAATAACATCCTTTCATATCTTACTACTTGTACGCATTCCCATTGTATAATTATTTATTGTGGCAGCAATGTTATATGTGACCTCACTGGTGCTGGAATCAAAATAGAGATGAAAGCTACTTTTGACTTTTTAATGACTCTATTTTCTCACACCCATTTTGTGTTTTTAAATATGTGCCAAAGAATAAAATGGAATTACTTGTTTGCAAACGCTGGAAAGTAAAAAAAAAAAATGTGTAGACATATAAATAAAATCCTGATTGCCTTCCATAAATCACCTATACGTTGTGTTTTCAAAACCTTATCTGCATTGTGCAGGTGGCATACAATTGATCTCAGATGAGAATAATCTGCTTATTTATAATATCCACACATTGCTGCTAAAGAATATCTAATTCCAAACTAAGCACTTGTAATCAAAGGCTATTTTCAGAGCCAACCTAGCAGCAAGATGAGTAAATGTCAAAATATATAGCTTCTTCTTTTAAAGAATACTTTACTGTACCGTGGTCTCTCTAGAAACATTTGCACATTGTACTCTACTGAATTGTTACTAATGAAAACTAGAACAGAAAACGTATTTATGACCATTTTATTAAGGCATAACAGAAAACACAGGCAAAGTGTTGTAAAAAACAAAATGGCTGCCTTAATGTTCTAGAAAAGAGCACAATAATCAGTCAGATAAACCCTTGTCATTGTACTACGATATTACAGTGTCCACAGAGTTCAGTAAATATATTTTATTACTTAACATATACTTACTCTACTTACCTGCACTACCCTACAGAATCATCTGTGTCCCCTAATATGTAATTCTGCAAATTTGATAATAATCCAGCTGGTGTTTTTTGTGCTGCAGGAAATACAATTGTATACGGAAAATTAATTGGATTTGAATCCCATTTTGGGCTCCCTGTTTTTTATTTGCACTACCTTGGACAAAATCTACGAAACTTTGTCATTCGCCAAACAAGTGCAAATTTATTAAGGGACAAAAATCTGCCACTGTCAAAATAAAAATAATATATATATATATATATGTATATATATATATATATATATATATATATATATATATATAATAGAATGGTGGTCACCACTGGATATTTATAGTTAGGACCTAGATCCTACAGAAAAAGAGTTGTTTTTTTCCCCTACATCTTTGGTGCGGTTAACGAATCTTCACAAAATTGTCCACAAAATTACAACGCTCACATCAGCTGCTGTCTGGAATGTTTCGGGATGATCCGTCAAGCAGGGGCGGAGAAAGGGTGGGGTCCCCAAAATGTGTTTTCTTCAAGTTCATTTCCACAGGGATTTTGAATAGGAATCACTGGATGGAGTTACACCAAATTTGGCAGAAATATAGCTTTTGGTTCAGAAAAGTGTCATTTCTGGTATTTGGTGTAAATCCGTTCAGTAGTTTTTGAAATATTAAAGAAAAAACAAATTTGTAAAGATAAGGATGAGAAGGCTTCATGAACCCTCCCAATCTTGTGCTGGGATCTGATTGGCTACCAACACTTCAACAAGGAGGAATTGGCAACCATCTTGGGACCTGGTCTTGTCCCAGAAAAAAAGATAAAAAAATGAAAAAAGGCACCAGGGTAGGGACACCCTGACCCCTTTGCTCCCCAGGCCTAAAAAACCCTTTTTAAAAAAACAAATGTACAGCAAATTTGTGACGGGTCACAAATCCGCAATAAAAATATTTTTTATAAAAAGTGCTGTCTCCCATGCTTGATTTACTAAAAACCCTGGGTAGGCCAGGTCCCGGGGGCATCTAAAAATAAAAGAGGGGGGCCATAGGGCCCCTCCTAGGTTTATTTATGCCCCGGGGACTGCCACCTCCCTGGGCTTTAGCTTAAGGGTATGCGGAGAAGCCGCCTGGCACCTCCACACCCCAGGACAACCACCTCTCCTACCATAGAGTTTAATTATAATAGGGGGGTCCTGTGGACCCGCCGGGGACTGCCACGTCCCCAGGGCTGTTTTGCTTATGTGTAGGGGGGCCTGGGACTATCACCCCCGGAGCAAACACTGAATTACATTCAGGGGGCCCGCATGCCCCCCCACCCTTCGCAGCCCAGGAAACCACCACCTCCCCAGGACAAACAATTACATGCAGGGAGCTGCGTGGGCTCCCGCAGCCCTGGGGACCATCACCTCCATGGGGTAATATAAAAGAATGAAGGGGGTCCGTTGAGGACCCTGGCCCCAGGGACCACCACCTCCCCGGGGCAGATACAATGTTGGATGGGGGATGCGTGGCCCCCTTATGGAGCCATAGGTGGCCCTGGGAACCACCAACCCTAGGGTCAGCTCTTTTTATGTTCCGGGGTGCCCACCACCGGGCCACAGCTGTTTGCTGTGACTTGGCGGGAGCTTTAACAGCTAAGTCAGAGCAAACATTCTGGTTCCAGCAAATGAGAGCTGTCAAACAGCTCTTGCTTGCTGTTAGCGGAGGTTGACTGAGGGGGCCTTCAGGCTTCCCCCGAAGTCCCATTGCACACTGGGTGCCCTGCGGGGCACAGAGGAGAGATGGATGGGCCACTGGGGATGTGGTCCCCGGGTTTGAGATTGGCCAGTGCCTTGCGGCTCCTCACCCCAAAAAAATTTTTTTTAAATGCAGAAGGCCGACCCCAGTGGATGGGGTCCCCTTGGCTGAAATTGGCTGGGAAGAGGGGCAACATGCCCCCCTCTTGGAATTGTAGTGGGCCCCAGGTATAAGGTCCTCAGGGCTGAAATCAGATGAGGGAGAGAGGCCTATGTATTAAGGAGATGGGTTTCCTGTAGACCAGCTAAATACGGCTGAAGATAATGTAGCGTCTTTTTATTAATTTACGTTTGTGAGATGCCTTCAAACCATAATATCCCAAGAAAGAATGTGAATCTACTGGTCAAGACCACCCTCCTGGCTGGACCATTAAGCTACTCAAACAGACATCCAGCACACCCTATTAGATAGTGAAACTTTATTCTTAATCTTAAGTTTTCTGATCAAAAGTTATAACATAGAGCCTAATTTTTGTTTTGTTGCATAGCAGCCCTCCAAGTCCATCCACAAAAGAAATACAAGTGGGAAAAAAGATTGCCCCAACCCACCCCCTCATCTTGACACGACCCTCTCCCCAGACTCCAGATTTCCTTTGAGGGAACCCAACCCTTCCCCCCTGAACTTTGCCCTTTATAAAAAAAGAGCCCTAACCACCACCCTTTATTATTAATCATCAGAGCCCACAGCTATTGGCGCCACAGGAGGGCTCGCCCATCGCGCTCTGCACATAATCAATAGCATAGAAAAAAAGTTATCGACAATGACCACCAAGCAAAAACAATATGTGCATAAGTGCTATCAAATGCTGAATGCTAATTTGAAAAGTTAATAAGATAGTAGTACTGCACTGTCCAACCCCGTTCAGTAGCACAGAAAATAGAAAAATAAGAGGTGGAGCCAATACCAAGGAGAGAGAGAGAGAGGGGAAATAGAGGAGAGCACAGTATGGTAGGCCCCACCAGGCCTCCTCATCTATCACCAAGAGTAGGCACAGACTGGTTTAAGAAGAAGGATTCACCGAACTCCAAATTCTTGTTAACCGAGCCCAGCCTATTGAACCACACCCCGTATGCCAGGCAGCAGTAGTAAAGAACACAGATCATTTAAGCCAAATCAAAACATGTCAAGCACAAGGGAGCCTCTCTCTCATCCCCCGGGCTGCCATTTTGATTATAGCTCCTGGACTTTCAGATCCTTATAGCAGAAAAAAGTCAGACCCTCCATACGAATCCACAGGATGGCCAGTTACTTTAACAAGACCACTCTGCTAAGCTTTTGCAGTGCTGGCATACACTTCTGAAGCTGCCACTGGCTCACAACGGTTTGGTGGCAAAAGTCTGAGCGGACAAAAAAGTTCCACCTTACAGGCTTTAACTGGTAGCTTAAGAGTAGCGGCTCCATATATTTTATGAAATTCCCTATGTAGTCCAGGATTTCCTGTGTATACAAAAAAGAGGGCTTGTTTGGTGGTTTAAAGGGTAAGCTATGAGTTCTCTAAAGCATGCAGTCCACGTCCCAATTACTCATAGCAGGATATGCGTCTCAAAACAGGTGCACCCCAAAGCCCTTGGGGTCGTCTCCTTCTGTGGCTTCTAAAATCCCTAGGACCCAAAGATTGTTCCTGCTTGACCTGTTGTCAAGGTCTTCCACCCTGGATAAAAGAGTGTTAAACTGAGAGTCCCGCTGAGCGATCTTTGAGTTGTTTTCATCCACTGCCTTTTGGGGGGCTGATTGAGATGATTCCAGTGCAACCACTCGGGATCGTAAAATGTCCATATTTTTTGAGCGCCTGCAAAGGACCTCCTGGGTTTTCAAATGAGTAGCCTTCATTCATGCTGGTTAACCACTGCAGCCTAAGGAGCAGCCAATTCAGAAGTATTTGACATTTCCAGCTCCTGTAAAGCAGAGGGTTTACCCATGAGAGCAATACACTCCTTGTTGCCTGCAGGGGGTCCCACAAGGGAGGAAGGGAAGAAACGTATGTTATCTTTTGAGCTAGGGCCTGGGCAGCCGTCCCTTTGCCCCATGAGCCAATATCACTGCTCAGAATGACAGCCCCAGAAGACATGAGGGGAGCTACAAAAAAGTCCAATGTCTGCTATGAGTGAGGGGCAACCCTGCCCTTCCTTAGGCCACTAACTCCAGCTAGTGTGGTATCCCCATATGGACTCTCCCCCATTGCTCCTTTCTCTTATGATGCCAAGACTGTATTTGGCTCCTTCTCCAGGGCATCTGCTTCTGTAGCTAGAGGCTGAATAGCCCCCTTGCTCCCCTGAGGTCCACTGCTGTTACTGTAGGTGTCCTCACTCTGCCGGACAGCAAAATCTTCTTCTATGCCCTTAAAGTCATCTGGGACCTGGTAGTGTAAAGCATCTTGTCCCACAACCAATTCATTGAGGAATCAACACCCAGCAAAAGTAACAAAAGTTTAAAGGCTGGTATCACCTCTACCTGCAACACATTTAGAAATGAGTCAACCAGAAGTGGAGGTAATGAGAGAAATAAAAACGATATGGATTCAGATTGCAACACTGTGTCCGTCAGAAGACTGAATCTGTGTCTATATCTGTATCTGGGCAAACAGTCACAGGCCTGCAAGAGAGTACATGAAACGGCAACAGAATAGCAGTGCAGAGGAGATTAATCAGCTTCTTCCTTTCCCCGTAGGATTGCCTGCAGCTTAGCTGGAGCCAGGGATCACTGTCCCGATAACCGAGGACTCTGCAATATCGAGCAGGCGTAGGCAGACATGGAATTAAATTGGCTGCTCTTCCAAGTGAGTTGTGGGGCCAAAGCAGGGCAGCAAGAAGCAACATAAGACAAAGCTGTGCACCCACATCCGCAGCCTACTGCCGTGATAGTAGTTCCTCCAGGGGCAACTGCAGTGTCTGAGTCTGTGGAGTTACTGTGATCAATCCAAGGTCAGTAGTACCTGAATCACTTCTCTTACCCCAGCTCTCCTTTCCTCCCTCATGTCCTCACCAGCATATCTGACATCACTGATATATGTGTGTGTGTGTGTGTGTGTGTGTGTGTGGTGGCGGGGGAGGAGGTTACCTTCAGACTATCATCAGGCTCTGCTGCTGATGAATGTGAGGACACTCACTAGGCCGTCCCACCGTCCTGTAGCGACCTATCTCTGCCATCTTGCCGGCTCCTTCTCTTTACATACTTTTCTCTCTCTCACAAGTCTTTTTCGTGAATACATATGACTTGCTAGCCACTCTCTTCTGCCCCATCTTAGTATCTCGTTGAATCCTAAGGTTATATTGGACCATAATTCATTGTCTCTTTTTACTCGGGTAGAGGGTTTGCTTCTAAACTCAAAATTACATCCTAGGATGTTTGTTCGGAAACTCTTTTTAGAGGAAGTGTATATTCAATTATGGTCAAGGAAGTCAGGCATGGAGTGTAATCTAGGTTTGAAGTCTGTTCTTATGGTTTGAGATGCTTTCAAAGCCTTTTGTAGGGGCCATGCTATCAATTATGCCACCTTTCGTCAGAAGAAATTCTCTCAGGCCAAGGGTAACGCTCGCCTTACTCTTACCCCTCTGGACTCTTATGGTTAGCACTGACGTTGCTCAGAATTGGGGATCTTTTTCATACTTGGTGGATCAGCTCGTAACAGCTCAGTCTCCTCTTTGGGAACATATGCTTGACAATTTTATGAAGGAAGCTCAGCCAGGCAATTAACTTTCTTTGACAATAACAAGGAAATGGGCCAAGTACTTTCTTTTCAGGTTTGTGATAGAGCCCATTAATTTGTTATATCTAGGATTAACAACTCCCAAGGTAATACACTGGCCGATCCAGCTCTTATTAGGGAGGAGATTCACGATTATTATCAGAAGCTCTATGATAAGGAAGTGGTCCCCTCTACGGAGCTAACTGCTCTGTTTCTTCGGGTTTACCGTCATCAGAAAATTCAGTTGCACAGGAACTTAAGCTAGACGGTCCAATATTGGCTTTTGAAGTAGAAGCCGCTATTGGTCAGCTGGCATGAGGCAAGATCCTGATCAACTTCCATTGGAATTCTACTCTTGATTATCACATCTTGTGGTCCTGGTCCTCTTTGATCTATTTAAGTCTTTTGAGTTACTTGGAAAGGTTCCCAGGTCATGGACGGAGACCAATATTGTTATCTTTCCTAAGAAAGGGAAGGATCCCCTACTCTGTGGCTCATTTCAGCCAATATCTTTGATCTATGCCGACTCCAAGATTTACAAGTGCGTCTTGGCTAATGAGCTTGCAACACTTATTTCAGATCTCGTCGCTAAAAATCAACACAGCTTTGTTCCAGGGCGGGATACCACGGCACATGTTAATACTGTCATCACTGCCTTAGAGGCAAGCCGTGCTCATGGAAACCTGGTTGGGCCAATAATGTTGGATGCCGAAAAGGCTTTCGACCGGATATTGTGGCCTTTTCTTTGTGCCACTGTTGCTGCGTCAAGGTTCAGTCTGCATTTTACCGCTCGGGTTCAACAGCTTCATCAGAATATTATGGCTCGAGTGTCATGTTTAGGTTCTTCTACTGATCTAATTCAGATAAATTGTAGTACCTGTCATGAATGCCCACTTTTTCCTCTGCTCTTTGTGATCTATATCAATCGTCACATCCGAGCCCTGATAAGTTTGAGGGACATCACTCCACTGCGGATTCATCAACTCGAGTTCAAAGTGCTCGCCTACGCAGATGATCATACTATCCTAACCTCTGCCCCAGAGGATTCGTTAGTGGTTTTTGAGGATGTAGCGAGCAAATATGGGGCTATCTCCGAGTACAAACGCAACCTTGACAAGACCGTGGTCTTAGGTAATAGTGGTCCTTCTAGGGATGACAGACAGTGGGTCAAATCAACAACTTTTCAGGGGTCGAAGTATCACTGAAAATGGAGGATGTAATCGAGTTCAACTTTGGAGCACTCTCTAGAAGAGCTCTTGAGAAATTTAGTAAGTGACATGTTTTACATATTAGCTTAATCGGGTGACGCAATTGAATTAAAATGATCATCCTTCCTCGCTACTTATATCTCTTTCGGTGAATACCCCTGTATCTACGTAAAGTCTTTTTTACACAGTTAAATGCTGTTTGGCAAAAAATATTTTGGGGGTATAAAAAGCCCAAGGCTAATATACAAATGTTGCAGAGGCCATGATTGGAGGGTGGTCTCTCGTTACCCGATTCTCAAACATATTTTCTATCAGCAATGATATCCTAGTTCATGTCCCAATGAGGCAAAGTGCCTGGGTGTTAACCATGGACCACGGGGCTTGTACATCTGTTTCCAGAACATCTCCCTTGAGGGGGGGGGGATACCACCCCTTATACCGGCATCATTGACACTGTCTATTTCAGGCAGACTTGATTCAGGACATCCATGGTCTTCGATTCTATCTGGGTCTCTCTGAAAATGAGGATTTTGGGGATCGCATTATTTAACGTATCTTCTTATTTAAGTTACAATCCTAATTTTCCTCGACAGGTGTATGAAAGCTTTATCGACTGCTGGCAGGCATCCTGCTTATCTACATTGGGTTATTTTTATGAGGGTGATTGTTTTCTCTCTCTCCCTCACTTTGATTTTTCCTGGTACCTGCAAATTCCCCATTTTATTACGAGTCTGACAGGAGAAGATATTGATTGCTCCACTAATGCTTGTCTTGACTATCTGCAGAGGGGCCCACCTAAGAAGGATATCAGATGGGCTTATAAACTGATCCTGGCAGCGAAGGTCCAACAACAGCTGGATATTTTTCAGACTATGGCTGAAGAATGGAGCTGACATTTTGGGGTCCTAGTTACCCCTGATGAAATGAGGCAAACTAATGTCTTTTCTCATACAGTTTTGAATCTCTGTCAGGTCAAGGTTTATGAGTTTAAATGTATCAGTGATCTTTGTCATACTCCTTGCCATCTGCTTATTATGAATTTGAGGCCGGACTCTAAGTGCTTTTGATGTTTTGGTGACCTGGCAGACTCGGTTCATATTTTTGGCACCTGTCCTGCTATCTCTTATTATTGGCAGACAGTCTTTGACAAGCTGAATCTGCTGTGTCCGATTACCTTGAGGTGGGACCCCAAATAATTCATACTTAGCCTTCCGGCTCTTATACTTTGTCAGTTACGAGACATTTATTTTTGTACTATCACTTTAGTGCCACTGATTCTGGTCTGACATTGGTTATTGGCCCAGGCTCTTTATCCTCTGCTTGGTGGCATGGATAACGACGAGCGATGAGTCCATCTCAGGAAGGTATGGAAGCCATTTAGTGGTTGTCTTGTGCGTCTACAGTCTGATCACGACCACCCATTTCCCCAAGTTTCAATTTTTTTGTTTTCTTATTTCCCTTGTTGTATTATATGTGATACATTAAGTTACATCCTTATGGCTATTAAGTTTTCTAATTTTCGTATCGCCAGCTGATGGCTACGTATTGTATTGTGTATTATTCGGTCTCATTCATGACCCCAATAAAAAAAAAGATATAAAACGGTAATTAGCCAATTAAAGCTTACATAATGAAGGAGGTATGCCATTGTTATGGATAATTTATATATATGTTAAAAAAAAATCCCGCCCTACTTCCTCACAAACTCAACAACCCACCAATACTTTAAAAATGAAAATTAACTCTTAAAAACATTTAAAAAAAATACTTTTATCAAAACTAAAAATTTGTTTACAAACAACGAACACCAACATTAATAATTTACACACTAAAAATCAATAAACATTACAAAATAATGAATGATTATTATATAAAGCTATATTTTAACAAGGATAGTAAATATTTAAAAGCACAATATTCTTAACTGCAGTATTTCATCCGTCAGTAATTTTGTCCTCACTAACTTTTTTCAAGAGATTTGTGGCAGATATTTTGTTTCACAGTATTAACATTGGACACCCTTCTACTCAGTCACCGCTGCCCCCTAACTCCTGCCCAGTTTCACTGAATTATCCATTACCGATCGGCACATCAGGTGTTTGCGTTCCTTTGAATTCCTAGGTTTCCATGTTTGCCATGTTAAGTGGGCTATCTTTCTGAGGAGCACATATATATGGTTTTATGTATGTATCTTGAGGGCCATGTCTGTAGGGAAGCACCAGTAATGTCAAACACGAGACAAACCTTTCAAGAGCATTAACTGTAGCCACTAAAGACATTTTGGGGCATCAACATATTTACCCTATTTCAAATTGTCTGCAAACCTAAGACCTTAATGCTTAGAAATATTAACCTGTTCCAGGGGAGCATTTTTTTGAAATCATACAAACTTCTTATTGTGGGTTAATAGTAGTGGTATTTGGCAAATACAGGTTTGTGTTAAAGGTAATTACAACACAGGCCGAATTAATGGAGTATTGAGATGATGTTTAGGCTTTGAATTAGTCTAAAACGAGATCTAGGTTATGACCATATTAGTAAATAGATCCTTCAGAGTGTTCCGAAAACCAAATGGTACCCAAAAGTGCTAAAATAGACTTGCTAATGAAAAGTAACCAAATCCCACATTATCAGCAAAGATTACAAATGTTTCCAGAGAAACTGTAAGTTCACGCATAAATTCTGAAATTCAGATAAAAACAGTCCCCTCAGTAACTTTCCCTCTCGTCAGTTCTTACAGTTAAGTGTCCTAGATTTCCCAGCCTCAAAGTGACTTAAATAGCACCCTTATATGGAGCCTTTTGATAGATGACCTGGATATGCTGCTTAAAACTCCGTCCTGTGGAAACCGGGAAGGTAGAGTCGCATCCAGACACTGACCAGGTTCTCACAATAGGTGAGACTTGGCTCTAGCGAGGCAATAGTTATAGACCTGCTTCAATAGCTACAATAAAAAAAAAACTCACCTTCCACATAGAGACCAGGTTAGATGTCCATATAGACCGAGGCATACAGCAGATATCCTGTGCAAATAACAAACAGCAAGTCCACAAGCCGTTTTCAACTGAATAATCTTGATGGACTCTAGATTTAGCAAAAATGCACACACTCATTGTGAAATAATGCAGCATTGTTCTACCTATTGAGCGGAAAAGAACATTTTCCTGATTGTAATTGTTTTCTCCCTTTGTTTTAGCAAAAATAATGAATGACACAAGCTTGCTGAGCAATTTGGACAAACTTCTACTAGAGCTTGGTAGGTTTTCCATGAATTATTTATATTTGCATATATATGTGTGTTTATGTACAAATGTATTTTATTCAAATGTTTGCACTACAACTTGTACTAGGACGAAACAGTCAACATTCTGGCATGTTGTCTTCATTTATCTACCAAAGACACTTTACAGATTAAAAAAAAAAAAACACCACAAAGTGATTTCAAGCTAGATCATGTTCTAACTTACCAAGTTTGGATTCAATCTCTAGAGTAGTTTTGCAATGTGTTTGAGCAAATTTTACCAGTCTTTATGATGTTAGGCAAAAAGAATTCGGAGTACAGTTTTTTTGAGAACTTTGTGCATATCATTCAAACAAGCCCAAGATAATTACAGATCCAGAGGCGGTCCAACGATTTCTTTCAGCTGATTACGTCACCTCAGTGGTAAACATTTGTCTGGCTCAGAATCTATCTTCGTGATCCAAAAAAGAGGACCGGGAAGCATCACAGTGGCGAACCTTGAATGAAAAGGGGAGAACGGAATGCAGAAAAAGAAGCAGCATGAGAGGAAACCATGAGGACAGCAAACACCCAAAAAGAGATACTGAGGTCTCGAAAACGGTCAACCACAAAGGATGACAACAGCAGAGTATACTGACCAAGGGGTGGACTGGAAAAGGAGGGCCCCAAGGCACCAACTCCCAAAGTATGTCCCAAGATGTTCACCTCATTGTTGAGCCGTACACTGAGTCACTACGTTGCCACCAAAGAGGAGGCTCATCCCTGGAAGCAAAACCAAAAAGAACAGATTATGGATGGAATGCTGAGCAATGCAAACATTCACCCCCAGTCACAAAGATTTGGTTTTAATCCATTGTTTTTTAGCCT